>NC_051159.1:71443809-71713217 GCF_013339745.2 Dermacentor silvarum
GTCTTGCTCCGTCCTTATCTACCACAAAGCGTGACGAGCTTTCCAACATCAGTACTTTTCAGGGCCTTGTAGATCGCATCGAATAAACTTGAAGATCATAAGCCTCTCCAAAACCGAGGAAACAACCCATTTAAGTCTTGTCCGTGCAGTGCAATGCAGTGTGTCACTGGCGCACCTTGTCTTTCCACCACAGCGAAGCCCTATTTCGTCCGGGTCCCGGAAGGTGTGACGTCACTTGCGGAAGAATCCGTCGAATTTCAGTGTAAGGTGAATGGCGACCCCAAACCGGCGGTCACCTGGAGGAGGCAGGATGGCAAGATGCCCCTTGGCAGGTGGGTCACGTGACAAGCAAGGGCGCATTTAATGCGCGTTGGTTCAACAGCTTTCTAATTTAAGACCATTTTCGCGAGATCATAACTTGCTCTGTCCCTGCGCCATATGCACACATGGTTTTGCAGAGACCAGCTACTAGTAAGTGCTCATATCTTATACAGCAAAGTGTTCTACGTTGACATAAATACGAAATCTCGCAATTAACCTAGCTATTAATTCACCTAGGCGCCGTGGTAACCATAACCTCAGTTCACGAGATCCCATCCCACTCAACGCGTAGATATGAGAATAACTTTCATGTTATTTTGCACAAATCTAGAATAAATAATATGCTTTAAGAATCGGAACGGACAGCAAAGGAAACGCGAGTCATTAGGTTTAATTGTTCTTAAAGGCGCAACTGTAATTGATCTTGTGGTTACGCAGGCGCCGGCATCTGATGTAAGCGATTATGTGCTGAACAGTTGCACTTTGAAATATTTGCGTTTGTTTCGCTGCAATGTTAGTCATTACGGAAGAAAGCCACCACGCTGTGCGCGTGTTACGAGGTGGCATTGGGAGATAGTGATGATAAACAGGTTTTTCTTTTCGCGCATGGGACAGGGCCGGCCATAGAGCGCCAGCATTGGGAGATAATAAAGGCAAAAAAAAAGAGCATGACGCAGTAGCAGCTCAAAATCACTTACTTTTTAACGTAGCAAATTGAAAACGCCACTGAACAGGTCTTCTTAACTGGCGTTTTAGGTATTTTCCTTCTGATAGGTATTTGTGAAGTATTGTTAAGTTTTTTGTTTAGATATATCATTATTGCTTGCCTACTGATAAGTTGAATTTTCTTACTGCTACGCTTTTTCCGTGTGTTTCTTTACGCGCTAGAGGTGTTATATTGCTCTTGTCTGTCGAATATGCGTTGCAGGTGTGTGTCATTTCTTTGTTTCTCTAAAAAAATAAGAACGAAGCAAACATGTTGCCAAGTGTTTGTTAAAAAATAGAATACATTCAGATACCTGTCATTTTCATTGCAGGGCCTATGTTCAAGAGGACAAGAGTCTGCACATTAAGAATGTTGCTCTCGCAGACGAGTGAACATACATTTATGAATCAGAAAACATTGTTGGCTCAGTCTCTGCTTCGGCGACATTAACTGTGCACTGTAAGTAGAGACTCATTTGTATGACCTCAGCAGCATCTATTGTTGCGTGATTATGAATAGAGCTTGTCATAAGCATTGCGTTATATCCGCCAAATTCGTTTATGTAACAGCTGTAAATTTAGTCATGACGCCACCCTCAAGTTGAGCCTTAACAATATCTTTAAAATTGTGTATCTGCGGAAATCGATGTATATAAAGTAAAACATAACCCACTGCCATGTTCGATGACACCACAAACCTGCTAAACGTCATTGCAGTTTACATGAACATTTCATTGTCAATAATAATAAAAAAATCAGCTTGAATCAGTAATGACTCCCAAGTTGAGGTAGAACTTAGCTGAAGACTTCCTAAACGTTAGTTAGGGATGCATTTAAATGAAAGACAGGGCTTCGGAAAGCTACTGACATATTATTCTTGCCTTACTCACTCCAGCGCGTCCAACATTCCGCCTCACACCCCAGAACCAGAAAGTGGGGCTCAACGGTGTCGCCAAGTTTGACTGTCTTGCGACAGGCAACCCCCCACAATCCGTGCTCTGGACCCGAGAAGGCAACCAGGTTGGTTCATTAACTATTCCCGCATTGTATTTATTTCACTCGTTATTACAACTAATATATGCTAGTTCTATCTCATGCTAAATATCTCTGGAAGAGCATGTTGTTGGCATTCAAGGGCCATTCTCAATGAGCGCTTCCCGAGTGAACGTTTCTTGGTGCGTTGCGCATTAAAATCACGTCTACGAAGGTATATGAACATTACCAACAAATAAAGGAACAGTTTATTGAAGGTTTGAGACAATACATTAACATCTGTAGCTTTACATGCCAAAAGCATGATATGATTATGAGGCACGCCATAGTGGGGGACTCCGGTATATATTTTGCTACATGGAGTTCTTAAACGTGCACCCAATGCCCGGTGAACGAGCGTTTTTGCATTTCGCCTCCATCGCACTGCGGCTGCCGCGGCCGGAATTTGATCCCGCGCCCTCGTGCATAGCTCCGCAACGCCAAAATTCACTACTTCACCACGTTGACTAAAACAATATGTTCCGACTGTTCCATAAGTACACGAGCGAATGTTCCTCCGTCACTGCATGAGCTTCCATGGCTGAATGAGAAAGGTGTCACGTGATGGTGAAAGATCACTATTGTGTGCCGGTTGTCTAAGACACGCCGGTTTCCAAATACTTGAGCAGAGCATCGAGCCTGTTTGCGTACTTGCTGTCTGTTCAATAGTGCCCTTTCGTCTAAATAGCGTTGTTAGAGTACGTGGCATACGGAACAGCCGGCAAAAACTCGAGACTCAG
This sequence comes from Dermacentor silvarum, assembly GCF_013339745.2. Taxonomy (NCBI): domain Eukaryota; kingdom Metazoa; phylum Arthropoda; class Arachnida; order Ixodida; family Ixodidae; genus Dermacentor; species Dermacentor silvarum. The sequence continues at coordinate 71,446,608 of NC_051159.1, forward strand.
ACAGGCGTTTATTAGCGTCCGCCTCAGCCCAGAACGTCCAAGATGGCAGCTAGTCCCTTCGAACGCGCTCACGCACTCCCTGGCCCGATCCTCGTCCTCTTCTTTCTTGTAGGAAGAACGCGGGAAATTCAACACATTCCCGGCCGCGAAGTGCGGTCATGCTTGTAGTTCAAGCGGAAACAGTCTTTGGATGGCCCTTGTCGCCTTATCTTGCAAGAGCGAACGTGTCCATCTTCTCCTGCGTAGACTTCAATCACCCTTGCATATTGCTCACTGACGACTTGTTGCTTTAGTTGCTCCACTGTATGCTCAAATTCTGACAGCTTGCTTCTGAGAAAACGGTTCCCTTCATTTTGGGCTGCCCTGCTCGTGGCTCCTGCTTGCACCTCCTGCTTCATGTTTTCCATCTCGGTAGAGATCTTTTCGAGGGCAATGTCTGTCTGGCAGCGCTGCTCCCGAGATGTGGCAAGCAAGCGCTCCAGACTGGTTGCGTCGCAGCGAGCCGTAGCTGCTTCGGTACGTGCCAGAGAAAGATCGTCCTCTAGGCGCCTCAAGTGCCCAAAAATCTGATTGTTGACAGTTTGTTCTTTGGCGAGCTGGTCCTGAAGCGATTCTACTTGCTCGACGAGCCTTGCGCGCATGTCTGAGCTCTTCTGAAGTTCCTCCTTCAGCCGACTTCCCTCGGCAGCGCTGTGCTGCAGGGACTCTTGCAGGGCTGCCATAGTTGCTCCCAGTAAAGCCAGCTTCTGCTCCTGCTCTGTCGTCACACTCATGTGTCGTGCAAGCTGCTGACGCAGGCTATTGAGTGTGGTATCACTGCTGTCTTGTTCTTTCTCGCTCTGCTCGGCCTGAGTCAGCAGATCAGCATTGGCCGAGATAAGGGACCGGTGCTGGTTCAAAAGATCTTCCCTCTCTCGATCCCTTGTACGCAGGAGCTCTTCTATTTTGGCCACTTTAATCACATACTCCTGGATTTGAAGTTCAAAGTCTTTCTTCTGTTGTACAGCATTCTCCAAGTCAGATGCCATGTTCTTGTGCTCTTTCGCCACAAGTGCAAAGTTCTCATGAAGTCTCTGGTTTTCTTGCAGGAGGTGGGAATGGGACTCGGCTGCTGATGCAGCTTCTGCTTCCAACTCTTTCACTCGGAATGTGAGCCTCACGACATCACTCTCCTTTCTGTTTGGGTTGTCTTGCAGCTTGTCAATCTGTGATTCTGTAGCTCGGCTTGTGAAGTGGGCAGTCTGTGTATCTTTATCCTTTTCCTTGAGTTTTTCAGTGAGCTGGGCAAGCTGGCGAGCCTCGCTGTCCCTCTCCACAAGCAAGTGATCACGCTGCTTGAACAGGTTCTCCACTGTGGCTGTCAGCTTGTCGACTTCTCTCTGGAGCAAATCCAGCCGACTCAACAACTGCTTATCTTCTGCAGACGGTTGGCTTGCTTGCAGATTCATGACTCGTGAGTTGACTGGCTTTGACGACATGTGCTCGGTGCTCCCTTGAAAGATCCATCCGAACTTTGAGTTCATAGCGATGAGTGTTTCCTCGTTTCCCAGTCTGGACAGTTCACCTATCATCACCGCCCACATCTGGTCTGAGCCAATTAGTACACTTACTCCGTTTTCTCTTTCAATGGACGGGTGGATCAGTTCATCGGCGATATCGTGGCCGGTTCCTTTGAATGATGTAACGAACGAAGAAGTCATCGTGTTGGCTGATCTGTCGTGGCAAATGTGGGGTATCTCCATGGCTCTCAATGCAACTTCAACGTCGGAATGCTGACTTCGGAGGTGAAGCTCGACGATGCGAAATCTTTTCGGTGTGCAACTGCTCACACTGGCGAAAGTGTTTATTGCTATGGTATCAAAGCCAAGACACCTCAACCTTAACCGCCTTGAAAGAGCTTCTGTTACGAACGTACGTTCACTTCCTCCGTCGAACACGCCTCTGATGTAACGGCATGAATAATCTGTCACTGCCCATGCTCGAAAAGTCTGTAGGAGCACGCACGTCAAAGTGTCCCTTCTTTCGTTGCTCTTAGTTGTAGCTTCGCATACAGTCGTACTGCTGCCTTTCACGTCTTCATGGGCCTTTCGGTTTAGTTTATCTGGGTCGCAATACTAGACGCATGACGACCTCTGCAGCCGGGGCACGCAATTCTCCGTCTGCAATCCCTTGCACGGTGGCCTTTAATGGTGCATCGAAAGCACCGCATGTCGGCGGCGAGAAGTCTCTTCTTCTCTGACAGCGATAGGTCTGTACGGCAAGACTCCGTCAAATGCTGCGTTGACTTGCAGAAAATGCAGCCCGTATCCGGAGGTGGTATTGAAGCTTGGTTATGAAGCACTGATGACGTTGGGATCGCACTGTCAAACCGGCGGTTCTTATTGTCTCTAGGATGAGTCGCCTCGTCGTATACTTTTTTCTCCCCAAAGTCACTCTTTTCAAGGCTTTCCAGTTCAATAGAGACGAACTGCAGCAGACGCTCTAGCTCCGTGGCTTGCTGAACGTTGACATTGGCGGAACTTGCAGCTTGTGTAGCGCAAGATCTGTGATACGCTACGACAATGTCATGTGGCAGTGCCCTGAGCAGAACGTCGCATAGCATCGACGAGAAAGACGACTTGCTCACGCCAAGCGCCTCCAGTCCCCGCGTGTTAATGAGCACCTGGTCGTACAACTTGCGAAGTTTCGTTACTTCATTAGAAGAACGCACAGGAGTGAGCCTTCGAAGCCTTGAGAAATACTCCTACTCCAATCGCTTCTTGTCGCCGAAACGTCTTTTTAGCATGTCCAAGGCGTCAACGTAACACGCTTCGGTGGTAGGCAGCCCCGCTATAGCTGTCGCCGCGTCTCCTTTCAAAAATAACCTCAGGTAGTTGAATTTGTCAGTAGCTGTAAGAGTTCCGTTCTGGTTGATGATCTGGTCAAACTGCTCCCAGAACGCGTTCCATTTGCTCAGATCACCGTCGAAAGCATTAATTACCAGCTTCGGCAACTTGACTCCTGGCCTTTCAGAATGCCCTGTGGCCACCGGCATGTCGCGAACATCGACTGGCGATGACAATGAAGTGGTTTCGGACTGCTGGCGGCGTTTGCTCTGGAGCTCGGCTAAGATGCGGGTCGCGTTGTCCTCATATTCAATTACGGTTGCGTAATCCACCTCGAATGCCTCGTCACTTATGTGACTTTCTAATTCATCATTAATCTTCTTCAATTCATCGTTATTGTTCTTGAGCCGCTCGTAAATACAGTCGATCTGTCGCAATGTCGCGGCATTGTTTTCTAGCACCGCACTTGCCTCTTGAATGATCCTGGTGTTGTGGGCCCTTCTTGTGGCTCGCTTCAACTTGAGCTTATCCATGGCGGTCTGCTGATCCGTATACCTCCGTGGTTCGTGGCAGTGGTTCCAGTCGGTAGCCACCAGCGAAGTCCCTTGACGGTAGCTCCCGGCTGTTGCCTCCCGGGTTTCGGCACCAAATGTTAGAGTACGTGGCACACGGAACAGCCGACAAAAACTCGAGACTCAGACAGGCGTTTATTAGCGTCCGCCTCAGCCCAGAACGTCCAAGATGGCAGCTAGTCCCTTCGAACGCGCTCACGCGCTCCCTGGCCCGATCCTCGTCCTCTTCTTTCTTGTAGGAAGAACGCGGAAATTCAACAGCGTTGTAATGCCTCAATAGCTTTCACCTTCGCATTATTGTCATTCAGAGCAACGCAAACGCGGCCGTCACGATACCCCCCCCCCTCCTTTTGTGTCACACAGGTGCTGATGTTTCCGGGCAAGTCACAAGTCCGCTTCTCGGTGAGTAACGAAGGCACGCTGACCATCTCTGGTGTGCGAAAAGAAGACCGTGGCTACTACGTCTGCTCGGCGCTCTCCGTGGTGGGATCCAGTATGGCCAAGGGTCACCTGGAGGTCACCGCGTTTGCCGACTTGCCCCCTCCCATTATACGGCTTGGACCGGCCAATCAGACTCTGCCGCTGCACACGGCCGCCCAACTGCCCTGCGAGGTGGCTGGCACGCCCAAACCCACAGTACAGTGGCTGTACAACTCAGCGCCACTAAGGATTGAGGATCGCGCCGATATACATTTTCGGAGTCTGGCACCCTTCAGATACAAGGTGAATGCGCTGCTGCCATCGAGAAAAACTATATAGCATTCACAAAGGAACTCGATCAGGGCGACACTTCCTTACAACTGAGGTTGTGGTTTCTGTTGCGTGTCGGCCACGAATGGGGCAGGCAAGGATCCAACGAAAAACTGAGCTTTATTGTCCGGCACTTACGGCCGCATGGTTACACCGGCAATGAACTGAACATCGCAGTGGGCATGGCTTTATAACCACATGTTCACACAAGGCGCATTACTTGTGCTCGGTTATCAAGCGCGCAGTCGCGGACACAACAGTTTCTGTATGCTATCAGGTGATGAGAGACATTCGTTCAAACTAGTTTTGGTATTCTCTCGTAAACATAAGAAAAGAAAAAAAAAACCACATAAAAGTGATTCGTAATTGTATCTTGAAAGTAAAGTGAAATATACAACTTTATCAGCAGCTCTTATCATGTTGTAGCATTTGCTAGCTGGTGAACTAGTACAACGTGGGAGTTCTTACTTCTGCCATTCTTTTTCATTAAAGATCTCCAAATGCTAGACAGCGGAGCATACACCTGCAAGGCTTCAAGCGAAAGCCGGGAGACGTCTTGGACTGCATCACTCGAGTCCCCGCATAACCCGAACGTAAACTTTCATCGCTCTCCTGATCCCTCAACATTCCCTGGACCCCCGTCACAGCCAGTGCCGGTAAATGACGACCGAAACTTCGATAACGCTTGCTTGGAGACGCAGCGAGAAAGTGGGTGTGTCATCACTCAAAAGATACACAAGTGAGTTGGAGTCGCGCAGTGTGTAAGCAATACAGACAGTGGTCAATATGTAATCAATCAATAATCACTTAACAGCAAGAAAATGGCATAGCTAAGTTCTCCAGCGGTCATGACAACAATTGAGAAGAGAAAATCGTTCGTTGTGATGATCTTACAAGTTAAAATAAAATTTAAAAGAACTATGAGTATATTCAATATAACCTAGCCTAAATAAATATCGTCTGTTTATTTCCAGTTGAGTACTACAGCAGTGATCTGCACAGTGGATGGGTGCTGGCAGCCCACCGAGTACTTGCTGAAAAATACACCATCCAAGCTTTGCGTCCCGACTCACGCTGCGTGTTCATTGTCCGAGCTGAAAATTCACATGGACTGGGAGTTCCCAGTCCTCTCTCTGAACCTATACGAACCCTAGGTGAGTGTGATTTTTCACGCTCACCTAGGGTTCTCTATTCTTGTGGATTAGTATGGGCGAGGTTATCTGGCCACAACTAATGGGACTGGATTGGTTGCTGCATAGATAGAGAGAGTTTGTGAAAAAACGAAAATTTGAATGCTGAACCGAGCTCAGGCAGTCACTGTAAGAATGATTCAAACTAAATCTTATCCCAAACCTTTTGTGCTTAACAAAATTGACCAGGAGTTTCCCGCGGAATGTAAAAGTTGTGGACACACTCCGTGTCTATTTGATCATATGTTCTGGCTGTGCCCCAACCAAAGGGCTTCGGACCTCAACAGTGAAGAGGACTGGAGTCGCGAAGTCCTCCAAGATCAACTCCTGGCCCTCCGGAGAGCTCACGACATGGGGAAAGCCTTTGGCCTACCGGTGCCTACGTGGGCAGAGCCACCAACCTAGCCTGGGGGCTTTTGCCCTCGGGCCCTAATTTCTCTGGACCAAAATAAAGTTCTTGCCATGCCATGCCATGAATGTTGATTGGTAATGCATCCGGTTTGTTACCCTAAATAAAGGAATACTGAATGAGGAAATTCAATGGAAAGACAATGTTTCCTGAGAAGTTGTGCCTATTTTCATGTCATACATGCCTTGTGCGAAAATGAACAGCCAAGTCTCTGCTACCGTATTTTGCTGTAAGCAAGATACTGCCGCAGATACTGTAAATCACTTGTGTGATTGTGATGGTGCCTTGGAGAGCGATTGTCTTTTTGCATCAAATTTAGCACAATCATGCATATTGAGCACTCAAAGTAGGGGACATGGCTTTTGAAATTGAATTGCTCATTCTCCAGTACTCATGATTCCAGTGTCTCCGAATGGTGAAAATCACGAACTATTGCCTTTAACGGTTAAATTGAAAGGCCCCATTCACTGTTGTTCGTGTCCTATAATTAGCCTCTTCTAAACGCGTGCCACCAAGTGTGCCGCCGGGGAAGTGTTCCCTGCGTGGAAAGAAGACTCGGTCAGCGGTGAGCAAAGCTAATCACGTCTAACGAGGGTGGGTGATCTTCATACAGCTTTCTCTTGCAGTTTGCGCCGACATGCAATACGGTTGATCGAGGTAAAATCGGTGATGGAGGTGCCATTTCAAGCTGCGCTAATTGACGCCCTATGGTAATTACGCTCTTTAACTATGCTCAAAGCAACATCGTTAAAAGGTGCGGTGAGGCAGTGGGAAATATGGGGGAGCGAGATAGGTTCAGTGTCAGAAAGGACTCTGGTTTAAATTCTGGACATTTGTGTACTGGTAATGAGTCTTGTTGTGGTTCTTGTTGTTCGTTGTTTATTAGCTGGGATATAACGGTCAGTTTGGCTGCTGATTACCGAGCTATCATGAAAGTAGAGCTAAAACAAACCTGTAAGCGATAAACTAAGGAAAACATGACATAGAAGAACCTTATACATTCACTATAAAAGAGCTTGTAAAAACTACATACAGAAATCAGGAGGAAAACAGATTTACCTATTTACAACTATCATGTGCGATATTGCCTTGACATTGAGTAGAACGAGAGACAACTAGCGTATACTCTCTCATTCTCGTAAATGACGGCCGTCGAACTAAGCTAAACCAATTTTTCCTTGGTGAATTTTTCTTCACTGTGCACAGACACCTTTGAATAAGTGCATTTTTGTTGCTCTTCGCGCGTATACAAGGCTAAGTGGCAGCGGTGACACGTATGCTGAAGGCTCCCAAAATTGGTCATGCCACATTCATGCTGGGAATGTTGATAAATCGGCCCACTTATCCATTATTTCTCCTGTGGTCGTCGTTTTACGCAGAGGTGTCGTGAATCGAACAAATTTTGTGTTATTGAGTGTACGCCTGTTTCTAATGAGCGTATGCAATGGCGGTGTGGAGAAAGCAAACGAGGAAGGGTCATCATTATAGAGTCATCAGCACAGTGAAGCAGGCCTCCTGTGCATTTTTCAACTTTACAGCTGGCGTTCGCGGCGCGCATCAGTTAACAAGACAATGCCGATGCGACAAAGGATGCGATAAAGGGGCGCTTCCTATGGCCGCCTCAGACACGTCGCACTTTAAATAAGCTTGGCACAAGTGCACCGCAGTACTCTTAATATTACACGATCACCTGTTTTAATCATGATTGCTGTTTTCTGGATTTATTTGTTCTTATTGCGAAACGTTATATAGAAAGCTCTCAGCAAGGCCACGCAAGGTAATTTTCAGTTTTTCTAAAAACCACAGAACATCACTTTCCGCTTACAAATCGGGTAAAATAATGCTACCATCTAAAACTAGATCTCATAAGGCATATAATACCAACAACTTACAATGATAAATGGAGTAGTATGTAATGAGATTTAAAATAAAACTAAATTTCTTGGTTTTGTAAGGAGACCGAAGTCCTAAAGCAGCCTTTATGAGTTTGAAAATAGCCAATCTGCAATATCTATGTTGAAAGGGCTCATTTAGGTTGAGTCACGTGAGCGTACTGCACATTGGGTGTCCTCGGTCTTCTGGCCACAAAGGCAACGTCATGCGCAACGAAGTCTGAAACTCCGACCGCTTCACGCGTAACTGACGCACACGTCGCTCGGAGGTATGCGTTCATTGCTGCAGCGATTGGCCACAAGGCTCCGCTCGCCACTCTCCACAGCTGCTCCTGATCTCGGACTGCAAACATGCCTCGACCAAAGGTAAGCGCTGCTTCAACGTCATGCGCCAAAACACACAGGAAAATGCATTGTTACCTTTACCTAACGGAGGAATAGATGCAAGAACGTTTAGTTCGCAAACGCGGATATAAGGAGCCACTATATAATGCTTCTCACCACAATTATGCCTGTTAATGGAGTTTTCGTCATATGTTTTTACAGTTTGCAGTTCAAGTAGAATTCGACGAACTCCGTGGGCGTTTTTTCTTCATCGGAGACTATACAATCAGCTCGCAAAAAAGTGTTGGCCTTACTTCGAAAATCTAAAGTGAATAAATAATTCTCATAGGGTGCAGAATTAATATCGCGTCTATTTAGAACAAAATAACTTTGATTTTCACTTTATATAACTTTGCAGCGGTTACCTACTGGTGTATAGCTTCGGCTTTTGAGTACGATTTCTATGTTCCACTCTCGATAACGGCGACTGCATTCGATGGGTGCTGAATGCAGAAGTGCCTTTGTGGTTGCCTATTAAAGAATCTCAAGCGATATAAGTTAATCCGGAGATCCTCACAGCCGTGTGTTGCGTAACCCATGTGTTTTTGCGACTCATGTCATTATGACGAAACCTTCACACACCATCTCTGCGTCGGTCCGCAATATACTGCAGATATGTAAGTGCTGCGCTACATGCATTAGTGAATGCTTGGCAATTTACACTGACGGTACGGGCACACTAACGTTCCTTCTTCCTTCTCGTTTTTCTTTCCCTCTTTCCCACATTTAGAGTAGCCGAGTGAGTGCCATCATGGTTAACCTCGCTGCCTTTTCTTGATCTTTCTCTTGACTCACTGGGCAGTACTTCGCTATCAGAAGAGAAGATGCTAGTACAGTGTTTCCAGAGGGAGTATATGTACAGAAATCTGTCTGAGCGGCTCCAATTTAGAGTGTCTATGGTCCTACATGATAGGTTTTCAGAACGTTGTCTGCTACCCCTGCTGTGTGTGTGTGTGTGTGTGTGTGCGTGCGTGCGCGTGCGTGCGTGTGCGTGTGCGTGTGCGTGTGCGTGTGTGTGTGTGTGTGTGTGTGTGTGTGTGTGTGTGTGTGTGTGTGTGCGTGCGTGCGTGCGTGCGTGCGTGCGTGTGTGCATGTGTGTGTGTGTGTGTGTGTGTGTGTGTGTGTGTGTGTGTGCGTGCGTGTGCGTGTGTGTGTGTGTGTGTGTGTGTGTGTGTGTGTGTGTGTGTGCGTGCGCGTGCGTGCGCGCGCGCGTGTGTGTGTGTGTGTGTGTGTGTGTGCGTGCGTGTGCGTGTGCGTGCGTGCGCGTGCGTGTGTGTGTGTGTGTGTGTGTGTGTGTGTGTGTGTGTGTGTGTGTTTTACGTTCTTCGTACTTCTTTCTTTTACTATTATCTGCCCTCTCCCCCATTTCTGAACACGCAACCCGAACCACGTGTCATTAACTTCCCTGCCTCTCTGTATGTCGTGCTTTTCTCGTTGTTCATTACGGTCTATATTTTTATTTATATTGGCTGCAATTCTGACAAGAAAGGAACGGTAATTCGACGTGCTGTTGTAGCTCGACCGCATTCAAAACGCGGCAGTTTGTCTGTACGGAAAGGACGAGTGAAGTCACCGCTCCGGCCCTCGAACTAGGAGAAGCCGTCTAAACAAGAGCACAGAAAAGAGTCGTTTAGCGGAACGAAGCACTCTGAAGTGCTGCTAGCCGTGGTGGGGGTGGTGTCCTGATTAGCGCAGATTCGGCCCGGTGATGGATGGCCCCGGGATTCGCGATGAAGGGGCCACCTGAATGACGACCCTGGGAGTGCGAGCGTGGGGTAATCCGAATGGACGACAGAGGCCGGAACGGAAGTTAGGGGTCGATCGATAGCCGTGTCCGCTAAAGCTTTCACGGCGAGCCTTGAAAGAGCGTAAAACCCGTATCATTACGGATTTGGGACGTGTTTCGGAAGTTGTGTGTAGGCGAAACGGGCACGCGCTACCAGTTACCATGAATCGGACACCTTGGAGTGAACGCCGTGATTCTCGCGAGCTAATACGCGTTTTCGCAGAGTTAGCGGTTTCTTTTTTTGGTGTCTTTCTGGAAGAATGAAGATTTTCTGGTCAATCGCAAAACAAGCTTTACCAATGTAACGGTGAACTTATTGGCAAACTGATTTTTTCGTTGATGATGTCTCTGCAGCGGTGTTTGGGAGACGTTGACCTGCTTTTAGAATTCAAGCGTTCGTTATAGTTATGTATACAGGTTGGTTAACCTGTAAAAAATCACAGAATAGAGCTACTGCACTAATGCACTTTGTGCACACTGCGTTAATGCTAATACCTCATAAAATAAAAGAGGCACTGCGTGCACTCACGGGTAGCTGGAATATAAACGTATAGTTTTAACAGGTCAATAGTGAAATTTCAGATCTGAGCGCACTGGCATTAATAACATGAAACAGCTTGTCAACTGCGACTAACATATATGAAGCTGAGCTTTAAATTTTGTTTATTCACATGCAGTCCTTGTAATATTTGGCCCTGATTCAACCGAATAATGCGGTCGTTCAAGAACTAACCTCAATGCAAGTGAAAGCGTTCACTAGTTGGTAAAGAATCATTGTTCAGCAGAACAACCAATTAGGAGCGCATGCATTCGAAAACCGCTCAACAACAAATACACATTTCAATGTAAAGAAGACAGCATAGAGAACACGTGCGGAGGATATCTGCGATGACCAAATGCTGTAGTAAACGTCGCTCTCAATCCTGAAATATTTTAGCAGCTGACATATAGGCATACCCTGTCTGTTTTCTGAAGCCACCGTGTGTGTGTGCACTGCTTTATTTCCTTTACATCATAGATTTCCTTATATCTACCATTAATTACACCAGCCGCCTCATAACAAGCATCTAGGTAGGCTAACTGCTGTACCGATATTTAGGTTAATATCTTTTTACCCTATAAAACGCCACGACGCTTTCGTGTAATTTTTTCTCTGTACCTCGCTATAACACCGATACGATTATTACTACGCTTCCACGCAAATGGTTGCTTTTGTTCTGGTTGTTTTAGCGTTTCAACGTGGAGTTCATTTTTAGAATCCAAGAACTATGTAATACTTCTGATAATTGAGGGCATGCCTAAGGTATGAAAGGGTTCCGGTGTGATCAATACGTTGTTCAAGAGAAGATACCGACATTTGAGACCACTAATTCGCAGTTAGCTCACGCCGGAGCATGACTGCTGTTCACAGCACACACTATATGTTCGCTAGGCCGAGCGCGTACTGCTTCTATTTCGACAGGACCGCCATTATACCGATATATGAGACGCGTTGATGGCTCCCAGTGTGCTGTCGCTGCCTCTGTGGTGTACCGAGATTCGCGACCCGCTCGCCGTGTGTTGGATGTCATATCATCTGCTGGGTTTTAACAGTTGAAGTGGTGAAGGCATTCACAGCACGGAACATTTGTTTTGGGCCAAACTAGCGTGCCCCTCGCTGCCCGCGCGCCTATCACGCCAACGTTGTGATCACGAGTGTTTGCGGTCATCGAGTGAAATATGTTTCTGAGCTCTTCGGGCACGTCACACCTCCCTTATTTATTTATTAAGTCTATGTATACTGAGATTTCCATGGCCGATAGAACTCTAAACTCCTACCTCTACCTGAAGCGAACGTAGTACATACTAAGTTTGTCGCTTTCTCTGTATTCCCAGTCCAGCCTCAAAATTGATGTCTTCCCTGCTCCTACATTTTTAAAGTACGGAATAAAATCATAGGCCACTTCACTCTGTGTAGCTGGATAACCAGCAAGCTGTTTAGCACATGACACAGAGGTGACACAGAATGGGGAGGCCGCGTATAGTCCGGACTCCCGAGGAGCAACGACGGCAGGAAGAGCGTTGAAGAGTTACGGCAGGCATGTAGACAGAGAATGCAATCGTCGCTGGGAATCCACACTACACGCGGCCTCCCGATTACGACGAGAGAAGAGAACTGAAATACAAAATGGAGAACGGCACCTTGTCTCAAATACACGCGCGACGGTGCCGCCACCCCGGGAGAGCGGTTGGAACGCCAACAAACAGAGGGCGGTGCAAACGTAGCCATGGCCAACGCGGGTTGGCCTTTTGGGCAAAGATCCGATCGTTACCCTTGTTCCTGGGACCTCTTTGGGTCCCAGGAGCGACAACGGTAGTTCAAGGGCGCGTTACAGGTCCCGGAGCTCACCACCCGGAGCCCACTACAGAGGTAGTGTGCCATTGCGCTTGGACCCTTTCTGCACTATTACCAAGATCGGCCTACATTTTTACATATGCACGCGAAAAATTCACGGAAGCCTAACCATAAAGAGCTTTACTGTAAAAAGAAAAGGGTGTAGTTTAGATTTGTGGTCATCTTGGTACCTTTGCGAAAACGAAATTACATTTACCTTGCTATAAAATGTGGCCCCATGTACAACGATTGAAAAAGAGCCCGCGAAACTGATTCGGGTGCCACCACCGGTCGATCGGCTATGAACCAGAATGGTATGAGGGGCTCTGGTAGTTTACTTAGATTAACCCTGAGGTAGACTTTGCTGTGGTCACGTCACCTCGGCCGTTGCAGCTGGTGGGAGGCCTCTTCGGTCGTGGCATTGAAGCCATGCACTTGCGGACACTATCCATCAGTTTCCCTTCTCGATTTTCTCAATGATCTGAAAAGCTGACCAGCATTCCGTTGAGGCAGACAGACATGAACTTTATTTGGTACTGAGGAACTACGTGTGGACCCCCCGTGGGAAGTCCGTAGTAGTCGCTGGCCGCGTCCACGTAGGGGCAGGAAGACCGTGGTCCTCCGCCCTTTCACAGGCCCTCTGGACAGCCTGGAGTTGGACTGAGAGTACGCTGCTTTTAAGGGCATTGTCCCAGTCCGCTTCTTTGTTTAACGGTGCGTAACGTAACGCAGGGCACTGCCAGAGCATGTGAGCCAATGTACAGAAATGCACACCACAATCTGGACAGTGTGGTTCTATATTTGAGGCGTTGCGACTTAGAAAGCCCCTCGAAGGAAAGGACCCTCGTTTGGAGCATTCTAAAAGTCGACGATTGAGACCTGTTAAGCTTAGGATGAGGTAGTGGAAAACTCCTCCGCTCTAACTGGTAGTGAGAAACTATTTCATGGAATGTAAGTAATGGGTCACTGTGCTTGATTTCGTCCGGCCCCCCAAAAGCTTCCATACCGCCGCGACGGGTAAGATATCGCGCACGGTTATGAGCAAGCTCATTGGGGTTTGGGAGATTTATAAGAATATTCGGACCCATGTGAGCTGGAAACCACGTAATGAGGTGAAAACCAGTAACCACCCTATTTCTGAGGATGGCCGCAGCCTCTCGGGAGATGTAACCCGATGCAAAGGCACGTATGGCCGCACGAGAGTCTGTGTATATATTGGGACGCAAAGGGTCCCTCATTGCCAAAGCTATGGCTATCTGTTCTGCTACATCGATGGAGATATGACGGACAGAAGCCGCGTTGATGAGTGTACCGTTCGTATCAACTACTGCCGAAACAAAGTTGCTGGTCTGTCCATATTGTTAGTCCTAGGAAGAAGACTAACAGCGAATGATGCCCGGATTGCTTCCGAAAATGATTCCTCATGGTCGTTGATTAAGCTTGGAGCTAAGTTGACTGAGTCTAGTAAACGTCTTCCGGCTTTGGGTGTAGATAGCCTGACAATTTGTGCTGTTCTTTGGGCCTCTATCACCTCCGAGACGGTATTACGCATGCCCAGCTGCATAAGCTTCTCTGTACTAGTGGTGACTGGTAATCCCAGTAGTCTTTTAATGCTCTTGCGCATGAGCGTGTCTGTTTTGTTCCTTCTGTCTTAGTCCAATTTAGTGCAGATGCCACATAAATGATGTGACTCATCAGGAACGCGTGATATATTCTGAGAAGATTGTCATCTCCGAGTCCCCCTTTTCTATTCGAGACTCTAGAGATGAGCCGGAGCATACTCTCCGTTTTGGAGAGGATGTGGGCAATAGTCTTTGCATTACAGCCTCTGGCGTGGAGTAACAGCCCCAATATCCTGATGGAGTTGACTCGCGGAATAACCTGACCATCCTACGTGTGTAAGGCAATAGGTATAAGGCAATAGGCAATAGGTTCCATCGGAACCAAACCCCTAACGCCCTGTCTCGCCGGTCTGTACAGCAATAACTCAGACTTGGTAGGTGAGAGGCTGAGCCCTGTTTCAGTTAAGAATTCTTCCGTTACATTTATTGCTTCTTGTAGCGCCTGTTCAACGTCCGCGTCTGATCCACCAGGACACCAAATCGTAATGTCGTCTGCGTATAAAGCATGGCCAATGTTTTGCACGGAGGATAGGCGCTCCGAGAGTCCCGTCATGGAAATATTAAATAAGAGAGGGGAGATTACTGCCCCTTGCGGGGTCCCTCTTGCCCCCAACTCAAACTCATCATATTTAATTTGCCCAATTTTGATTGTAGCAACACTATCCTTAAGAAAGGATCTAACATATGTGTGGAATCTCCGTCCCAAATTTAGCTCCGAAATCGCCTCAAGTATAAATCTATGTGAGATGTTGTCAAATACTTAGCCAGATCCAGGGCGAGTATTCCCTTAATATCTCTAGTCCTGCGGTCGATAATTTGGCGTTTGATGAGAAGCATCACATCTTGTGTGGAGAGTGCGGGTCTGAAGCCTACCATATTGTAGAGAAATATTTCCCGGCACTCAATATACTTTGAAATCCTATTGTGAATAGCTTCTTCTGCAATCTTACCCGCACAAGAGGTGAGCGAGATCGGGCGCAGGTTTTCCGGAGCTAGAGGTTTCCCTGGCTTAGGTATGAGGACCACCGAAGCAGTCTTCCAGGACTCAGGAACCGTGCCCGATTCCCATATCCTGTTGATTTCTTCCGTCAACTTCGTGATCGACTTATCGTCCAGGTTGCGAAGGAGGCGGTTGGAAATACCATCCGGCCCGGTGGCCGAGCGGCCATTAAGGTTATGTAATAGCTCTCTGATCTCAGCCTCTGTAAAGGGGATGTCCAGCTCCCCCACCTCTTCCCCCCCGGTAGCTGGGATGGTCCCGGTGACCAGCCGGACCCATCGGGAGATATCGATTAGCCAGCTCCATGATGAGGGCCGTCTCTGAACCTCCCTTCTCTTTGTGCTTCCGCACTATCCTATCGCTTGCAAGTCTTTGGTTACTTTTTGCCTGCGAGTCGTCAAGCAAATGTTTAAGGAGATTCCACTTTCCTCCCGTGCGCATTCGCCCATCCACCGCCGAGCAAATCTCACTCCATTGTTGCTTAGCTAGTTCTGCGCAATACTCTTCAATCTCTCTGTTGAGTATTTTCTTCCGGAGTCTGCGGTTGAGTCTCTGTGTTTTCCAACGTGCCTGAATGGAGCTTTTGGCCTCCAGAAGATGCGCCAAATGCGAATCCGTTCTGGGGACCTCAACCTCCGTGTTGACCACCTTAGTAGCCTGCTCGGAATCTTTCTTTAGTCTTTCGAATAAGTGACCTAGGCTACTGTATTCTTCGGTGTCCTCTTTTCTGATTTTACGGAAAACATCCCAATCAGTGACTCGAAACTCCCTGGGAGGCGCGGCTTTGACCTTGACAGAGATGGTTATGACGATGTGGTCACTATCCAAGCTCTCCTGAAGATTTTGCCACGACACCTCGGTTATGTTCTTAACGAATGTCAAGTCCGGTGTCGTATCCTGCGCTACGGACGTCCCCATCCTTGTGGGGAACCGTGGGTCCGTGATTAATTCCAGGGCGCAATTGTCCGCCGCTCGAACGAGAGCAATTCCTTTCATGGTTTGCCTTGTATAACCCCATACAGTGTGCGGTGCATTAAAATCTCCAGCCACGATTAACGGGGAACCTCTAGCTAAAGAAGATGCTTTAGCTAAGATGGAGTGAAAAGTCTGTCTCTGTTGTGATGGTGGGCTGTGTACATTGAGTATGTAGACGCTCTGCTTAAGCCAGCTATTAGGTATGATTTCCACTAGGAGTGCTTCCACCCTGCATCTGCCTAGTTGCATTCTATGCTCCTGGAAGGAGCATTTATTACTGACTAGTGTGGCTTTACCTCGTTTGTTTTCATCCCGCACCGCAACGGCTCGATAGCCCGCCAAGGACGGATATTCACACAAAGTTTCCTGTAATAATACTACATGCGGTATGACCGCCTGTGATTTAATATACTGTTGTAGTGGAGCCTTGCGCCTTTGGAAACTGGCGCAATTCCACTGCCAAACTACCAATTTCTTAGTATTCCCCACCATGGTGCCTATATTACATTAGGAGCTCCCTAGGGGCGCTACTACCATCCGTGCGCGACATGGTCTGTACTGAACCCTGGTTCGTGGCGTTTGGTATACCCACGATCGCTAGTTTTGTTACGACCACCCCCATTCTCAGGTTGAGCATGCTAATACTCTTCATAATCTGCTTCATTGACTTCTGGATATTCTCAAGAATTTCATGACTAGATTCGGTGTCCATAGAATCCGACTCGTCCTGCGGAGGATGGGCCTTGCGTTTGGTCTTGTTATACTGTGACCCTTGCTCCTGGGTGGCAAGGTTTCTGAACACTAACAGGCGTTTGCCTTTCGAAAAGCATCGAAGTCGGCCCTCATTTGCTGTATTTCCGCCTTTAGACGAGCATTTTCTTGTAAGAGAAAAGCGACCTTCGGGTCCTCCCTTTGCTCTGGCAATGCTACCTGCGTTACTTTTTTCGGTGTCGTTGTCTGTGGCTTGACGCGATCCGCCCAGGTAGGCTCCTCCTGGATCCGCACCTGGGAGTTGGAGCACCCCCTGGAACGGGAGCGCCTCCTGGAGATACTGCGTCGACGAGCAGCTGGTGTGACGGAGCGCCCCTGTCTTGGCGCGCTTGACACGCTGGAATTACGTGATCGGCTCTCCCGAGGCACCTGTGTCTTCTTGGCGCGCCTTCAGTGCCGCCGCCTCCTTTGTCTGACAATGTATGACACTTGGAAACGCTCCTTACATTTTTGGTCCGCTGTAGGATGTTGTCCACCACACAATGAGCATTTTGGGATGCACTGATGTCCCTCCAAGGGAGATGTTGTTCCGCAGCTTCGGCACACCGTCTTGTTTGGGTTAGGGCAAACATCCACTCTATGGCCGAGGCCTCCACACCCGTAACAAACATCCGTTTGCCATTTGAATAACGTGCAGCGAAACATGCTGGCGCCACACAACACGTAGTTTGGCACTTTCATGCCACCGAACAGCACGACAACCGTGGTAGTGGTCTTCATGCTTCGAGCCTCCAGGGCCCCAGGGTTTCGGTGATTAACGATCATCATTTCGAGTTGGGCGTCGTTGATATCGGCGTCGACTCCTCGTATGACTCCCTTGCACGTGCTGTCCGGGGCGGCTATGTAAGCCGACACCTTGTACGTTCCTTCGCTCAGCCGAACTTGTCGAGACACTTCTCCAGCGCATTTTGATCTTCTTAATCCGGTACACAGAATTTCAGAGAGCAGCTAGAGGTGGCACAGGCTGCCGAACCTAGCGTTTAATGTGGTACGCTTGTCTTAGCTGCATTGAACAGGCACTGCTTCTAAAGAATGTTTAGTTTTTCAAATATTTACGCTGGCTTACGTAACGCTTAAATATCCTGCGGCTTAATAAAAGAATTCTAATAGACATTAAAATTCCAAAGCAGGAAAACAGAAATACTAGTCTAGACAACAGGCTAGGCTCGCTGATAGTTGGGGCCAATCAATTTCGTTTTGGCCTTCATTGTCCTGTGTTTTTTTTTAATTTTCACTTTTAGAGACACACACACCCACATGCACTCACAAATACAGGGAATAAAGCTTGCCTAAGGGAAGTGAAAAAGAAAGATAGGACGTTGTATCACCTGGGTGCCCCATGTCGTCAATGTGGGACAAGTGCCCGACTGCAGTAGCGAAACGTGTGGAGGAGGGCACAGATGAAGCTGTAATAATTCTCCCGTGTCATCCACGTTGATTTTCCAAGGTGACCCATTTGCCCCGCTGCCAGATTGAATTAGCTAGTCCTGCCCGCCGTCGCATCCGCAGCTCTCTGGAGTGCGGAACCGCTGGGGCTGTTTCGTACGGCCAGCGTCACCCCGTGGAGTATTCAAAACAGCCGCTAGGACTGTCATGCACTCGCCTCTTAACATCTCGCAGGGCTTAAGTGAACGAAAGGTCCCGCAAGTTTCCTTCCCAGCCCGACACTGTGCGCAACATCGCTGAAGCTTTGCAAACGTGCTTCCAAAATACGGTGTGACCTTTCAAAATCCATGTACCTAACAGATTCTTCTACCTGACAATTTTTTTTCTTCTGCCCACAAAAGAATTTTAGGTGAGTGCACCTCCACTATTTACTTTAATACCAAGGCCATATATATATATTGTAGCGAGGCGTTGGAACTCTGAAGTTCGAGACCCACTTCAAGGCGCTGGAGCGGACGACCCACTTCAGAGTTCCAACGCCTCGCTACAATATATATATATATATATATATATATATATATATATATATATTGTAGCGAGGCGTTCGGAACTCTGAAGTGGGTCGTCCGCTCCAGCGCCTTGAAGTGGGTCTCCTTCTCCAGTACCTTCTAGTGGGTCGTTTTCTGCGGCTCTCGAGCGCAGCTCGTGCTGAGAGTCCCTGCTGCTCTTTTGGACTGTCGCCCTTGCGCTGCTTCAAGTGCCGTCCAATACACATCCTTATAAATTGGTGGAGAGTGCTGTACCCTCAAAACCGCTCCGAAACACCTTCGATGCCCCTGGAGCTTCGATCCCGTGCACTACCATCTGCCATGCCGAAGATGCCTCCCAGTAAACGCCTCCTCCCGCACCACCCGCATGTCCCAGTGTGCCTCGTCAACGCGGCCAAGATATCTTCACTGGCGCGGATGGCACCGACGTGGAGGACTGGCTCGCTATCTACGAGCGCATGAGTGTACGCAACAAATGGGACGAGGTAGCAAAATTGAGCAACTTGGTGTTTTACCTGGCGGGAGTAGCAAGTCTGTGGTACAACAACCACGAATCCGATTTCCCGACCTGGTCCGCTTTCAAGACTGCCATTGTCGACGTGTTTGGCCGCCCTGCAGTTCGTAAGCTGGAAGCAGAACAGTGTTTGCGAGAACGCGCTCAGCAGGCCGGGGAATCTTTCACAAGTTACATAGAGGACATTCTGGACTTGTGCAAGAAAACCAACGCGACCATGTCCGAGTTAGAAAATATCAAAAATGTCATAAAAGGCATCGATTACGACGCCTTCACCATGCTCCTCGCCAAAAATCCTCATACGGTAGCAGAGATAATAACACTGTGCCAGAGTTATGAGGAGAAACGCCGGCAGCGGTCGTTTACCCGTCGGCCGCCAGCACGGGACGCAGATCTCGCTGGCTTGTCAACTGT
Source organism: Dermacentor silvarum (assembly GCF_013339745.2). Classification (NCBI taxonomy): domain Eukaryota; kingdom Metazoa; phylum Arthropoda; class Arachnida; order Ixodida; family Ixodidae; genus Dermacentor; species Dermacentor silvarum. Next base: position 71,466,020 of record NC_051159.1, read on the forward strand.
TTCTGACCAAACCACCTTGCTGGCAGAAATGAAGACATTTGTGCGCGAAGAAATTGCACGCCAGCTCTCTGCTGCCCTTTGCTCACCCGCAGCATGTGGAACAGCCATCAACCACACTCCCGGCTCCCCTCCGCCGAGTGCTTGAAGAGGAAATCGCCGAAGTCATGCCCGAATATAACCAGCGGCCTCCGGCACCGGCGCCACTTAGCTACGCTCAAGGTGTTGCCAGGCCGGCCAAAGAAATCTCTGCGGCTGCCCCGTTTAGTTACGCCGAAGCCGTCGCTGGACCTCAGTCGTTCGAAGCGGTTGTGCCACCTACGTACGCTGATGTCACTAGGCTCCGTCTGCAGCCCAACATGCAGCCATATCAGCAGCCGCCACGGCCATCGCGTCCTGAGCCATGGGTGGGACCCTCTGCAGCCGCTTCGAATCACAGTAACCCGTCATGAGCCAATCCAGCCGCCATAATTACGAACCATCGCCGCCTGTCTCACCGACGTTAAACCCAGCTCCATCTACCCGCCGTTCACCGTCTCCACGACGTCGCTCATTGTCGCCGATGAGGCTACGTCAGGTCGCACGAGATCGGGAAAACTAGTTGTCGCAGTACACGAGGCAAGGGATGAGACGCTATCGAACTGTGAAAGCCCTCAGCAGAGACCATAGAACATAACAGACGTGTTTGTAGATGGTGTTCGCGCATCTGCCCTTATATACACTGGAGCCGCCGTATCCGTTATAGACGCAAAACGTAGCCGTTTCCTACGAAAAGTGACGACTCAACTTTCGGGGCTATCCCTTCGTACGGCTAGCGCCCAAAGTATTCACACAACAGCAGTATGCACAACTCGCGTCGTCATTCGGGACGCCATGTATGCCGTCGAATTCATCATCATCCCTGCATGCTCGCACGATATCAGCCTGGGATAGGATTTTCTCTTCCGCCACAACGCCGTCATTCATTGCACACCCGCCGAAATAGAACTCTCGCCGTCCTCAGAGGTGACGCCGGCAGACAGACCATCGCTTTCGAACAAGATACTCGTCACAGACGGCTGTGTCAGTGTACTGCGACGGTCTCTGCGACACCATTGCACTCCTTTCGCCATCTGACCGCGTTCGCACTAAGAAAGAATTTTTGGTGCCCTTTGCGACAGTGCAAATCACTCACGGTGACAGCGCTATTTTTGTTAGCTATCCATCCCCATATACTGTCACATTGCTGCGAGGGGAATGTCTCGGCAGAGTGGAACCCCTAGAGGACGCACAAGTTGCGGACGCACCCGATGACACGCACTGGCCCAGCTCCTGTACGCTCAGTACTGTTTCGCAGTCTGATTCGTCGTCCGAAGATGTATTTGGCTCCTCCATCGATGAAAACCTTACGCCGGTCCAGCGTTCACAGCTTCTGTGCCTGTTGGAAGAATTTCGCCCATCTTTCAATATCGCGCAGACTTCCCTGGGCCGCACGTCCACTGTCACGCATGGCATCGACACTGGCTCCCAACCGCCACTGCCGCAACGTCCATATCGCGTATCTCCTGCAGAGCGTCGTGTAATTAACGAGCAAGTCGACGACATGCTTCAACGGGATGTTATTCGACCATCAAACAGTCCCTGGGCGTCTGCGGTCGTTCTTGTTGCAAAGAAAGACGGTTCCGTACGGTTCTGTGTGGACTACCGACGGCTCAACAAGATAACCCGCAAGGACGTGTATCCGCTGCCAAGAATAGACGACGCGATTGACAGCCTCCAAGGAGCTGAATTCATTTGATCACTCGATTTACGCTCAGGGTACTGGCAAGTCCCTATCGCTGAGGACGCTCGACCGAAGACAGCCCTCGTCACGCCCGACGGCTTGTACGAATTCAACGTTATGCCGTTCGGACTGTGTAATGCGCCCGCGACTTTCGAGCGCATGATGGATACCGTCTTGCGCAACCTGAAATGACACAAGTGCTTGTGCTACCTCGACGACGTCGTCGCTTTCGCTCCGGACTTCTCCAGGCATTTTCAACGCCTCCGGCATGTTTTGACGCGTTTGAGCAACGCCGGCCTACAGTTGAACCTAAAGAAGTGCCGATTTGCAGCACGGCAGCTGACAATATTGGGCTACGTCGTGTCCAAGGATGGGATTCTCCCAGATCCAGCCAAGTTTCGGGCCATATCCGAGTTCCCCAGACCTACGTCCGTCAAAGAACTGCGCAGTTTCGTAGGACTGTGTTCCTACTTTCGACGGTTCATTGAAAACTACGCCACTATTATATCGCCACTGACGAAGCTCCTTGGCAGTAAGAGGCCCCTCGACTCGTGGTCGTCAGTGTGCGAGGACGCGTTCACAAAGCTCCGTCGTTTACTGACCTCTCCGCCCATACTACGCCACTACGACCCTACGGCCCCTACAGAGGTCCACACGGACGCCAGCGGTGTTGGCCTTGGCGCTGTCCTTGCGCAGCGCAAGCTAGGGTTCCCTGAATATGTCGTGGCGTATGCAAGTCGTACGCTTACTAAAGCCGAACTAAACCGTCTCCGAAAAAGAATGCCTGGCGATCATCTGGGCCCTTGCGAAGTTTTGCCCTTATTTGTATGGTCGCCCGTTCGATCTCCTTACTGACCACCATGCACTATGCTGGCTGTCGTCATTGAAGGATCCCTCAGGCCGTCTCGCCCGTTGGGCACTTCGTCTGCAGGACTACGACATCCGCGTGCTCTACCGCAACGGACGCCAACATGCCGATGCCGACGCCCTCTCGCGCTCCCCCTTACTCGACGACAACGCCCGCTGCTCAGGAACTCATCTGGCCGTTTCTTTCATCGACCTTCACACCATCGCTGCAGAACAGCGCAAGGACCAAAGGATTGTCTCGCTGATAGACTTGCTCACTGATCCGTCGGCAACACCACCCAATTGCGCATTATGTCGTCAAGCCCGCTATTCCCGACGAGCAACTTCACCGACGCAATTACAGCGCCGACGGCCGCCAGTGGTTACTGGTAGTACCCCGCACTCTCCGTTCTAAAATATGCGAATCGTTCCACTTGGATCCGCACTGTGCACACTCTGGGGTATACAAAACTTACCACCGAATTCGACAACGGTACTTTTGGCGGGGAATGTACCGGCAGGTGCATAAATTTGTTCGCTCCTGCCTCGCTTGTCAGCGCCGGAAATCTTCGCCGAACCTCTCGCCAGCAGGTCTACAACCTTTACCTTGTCATAACCGGCCGTTTGGGCGCGTTGGCATCGATTTATACGGACCTCTTCCTCTGACGTCGGCTGGTAACCACTGGGCCATCGTCGCTGTTGACCATCTCACGCGATACGCCGAAACTGCCGCCCTTCCAGCGGCTACAGCACAGATGTTGCCTCCTTCCTGCTGCACCGATTCATACTGCGTCACGGTCCACGCCAGGAGCTACTCAGCGATCGAGGCCGTGTCTTCTTGTCGGAAGTCGTCGAAGCCATTCTCAAAGAGTGTCACGTCATTCCCCGCAAAACTACTGCCTACCACCCACAGACAAACGGTCTCACAGAGCGATTTAACGGCTATGCTCTCAAAGTACATCGCCGCCAACCATACAAATTGGGATGCGATTCTGCCCTTCGTCACCTACGCCTACAATACCGCCCCTCAGAGTACTACTGGCTTCTCACTGTACTTCTTATTGTACGGCCGCCACCCGTCACACACGATCGACACGATCCTTCCATACAAGCCAGACACGTCTGAGTATACGCCTATATCTGCCACAGCCAGACATGCTGAAGAGTGTCGCGACCTTGCCCGGACCTTTTCTACAAATGAACAAGAGCGGCAGAAGAGCATCTGCGGTGACACCACCACTTCTGCGTCCACGTTTTTCCCTGGGGCGCTCGTCTGGCTCTCAGTCCCTACCACCGCAACTGGACTCTCTTCGAAACTACTGCCCAAATACGAAGGCCCCTACCGTGTCGTCGAACGCACGTCCCCAGTAAATTACCTCATCGAACCCGTTGAACCATCCTCGGACATGCGCCGTCGAGGGCGCGACATCGTCAATGTGGAGCGCCTCAACATATACCATGACCCACTCATGGTGACAACCTGTTAAGTCGCCGGGCGGCTCCCTTTTCACACCTGGGGTAATTGTAGCGATGCGTTTGAACTCTGAAGTGGGTCGTCCGCTCCAGCGCCATGAAGTGGGTCTCCTTCTCCAGTACCTTCTAGTGGGTTGTTTTCTTCGGCTCTCGAGCGCCGCTCGTGCTTGAAAGTCCGTACTGCGCTTTTCGACTGTCGACCTTGCGCTGCTTCAAGTGCCGTCGAATAAACATCCTTATAATATATATATATATATATATATATATATATATATATAGTGAAGAAGAGGGACGATGCAGTGGGGCATCTTTACCAGCGCTGTCTAGTGGGGCAGTCTCTCCAGCGCATCGCTCGGACTACGCCGCTCGCGCTCGCGGTTCCCTAAACTGATCGGACGGTCAGCCCTAACGCTTGCGTGCAATAAACGCCTTTACAAGTAGTGGAGAGTGCTACGCTCGAACGCATCCTGGAGCTTCGATCCCGTACCCTCTCTTCAACCATGTCTCAGGACGCATCTCAGCCGACGACCCAGCAAACGCTACACCTCCGTCGTGTGCTCTGGTCTACCTCGCCACAAGGATCCTCCTGTTTTCAGCGGCACAGACGACAACGACGTGGAGGACTGGCTGTCCACGTACGAGCGAGTAAGCGTCGTCAATAAGTGGGACGATGCCGCGAAACTAAGCAACGTGCTCTTTTACCTCGCCGGCGTGGCCAGCCTCTGCTACAACAACCACGAGACGGAAATTACTGCATGGTCCGCATTCAGGACCTCGTTATAGCTGTGTTTGGTCGTGCGAGCAGAATCCCGCTTGCGAAGGTGCGAGCAGAATCCCGCTTGCGAGAACGAGCCCAACAGCCAGGACAGTCCTTCACTAGCTATATGGAAGATATCCTGGACTTGTGTGCGCGTGGACGCGACGATGTCGGAATCAGACAAAATCAGAAACGTTATGAAGGGAATCGAGGACGCCGCTTTCAACATGCTGCTCGCCAAGAACCCGCAATCCGTCACAGAGATTGTTACGTTATGCCAAAGTTACGAGGAGCTACGTAGACAGCGCTCATTGACTCGTCGGTCTTCCTCACGCAACGAACACATCGCTGGTCTGGCTACCACCTTCGACCAGACCGCACTGCTTGCGGAAATGAAGGCATTCATTCGGGAGGAAGTAGCGCGCCAACTCTCCTTGGTACCCTTCCATCAGCCGCCGAATGTGCCACAGCCCGCTTCGACTATCGTGCCTCCGCTCCGCCGCGCCATCGAGCAAGAAATCGCCGACGTATTGCCCATCCAACGCCACCATGTTCCTGCGCAGTGGAAACCGCTGGGCCATTGTGGCGGTTGACCACCTTACGCGATACGCTGAAACTGCGGTGCTTCCGCAGCTACAGCGCGTCACGTTGCCTCCTTCCTGCTTCGTCGATTCATCCTACGCCATGGGCCACCCCAGGAGCTGCTCAGTGACCGCGGACGTGCCTTCCTCTCCGAAGTAGTTGAAGCTATTCTCAAAGAGTGCCACGTTGTTCAGCGCACAACAACAGCGTACCATCCTCAAACCAATGGACTCACGGAACGGTTCAACCGTACGCTCGGCGACATGCTCTCAATGTACGTCTCCTCCGACCATACAAACTGGGACGCCATTCTGCCCTTCGTCACCTACGCGTACAATACAGCTACGCAGAGCACTACTGGTTTTTCGCCATATTTCTTATTGTATGGCCGGCACCCATCTTACACCATCGACACAATGCTATATACCATACCGGCCCGACGCATCTGAATGTGCGCCCATTTCTGATACGGTGAGACATGCTGAAGAGTGCCGCGACCTCGCCCGGGCTTTTACCTCCAATGACCAAGAGCGCCAGAAGAACACTCGCGGTGACACCACCTCTGCGCCCACCTTTCTTCCTGGAGCGCTTGTGTGGCTCTCCGTTCCTTCCGCGGCACCTGGTCTGTCTTCCAAGTTAATGCCTAAGTATGAAAGTCCCTACCGCATCGTCGAGCGTGCATCACCCGTCAACTATGTGATTGAGCCCGTTGAACCATCTTCCGACATGCGCCGTCGCGGACGCGACATTGTCAACGTCGAGCGCCTCAAGCCGTATTATGATCCCCTAATAGTGACGAACTGTTAGGTCGCCGGACGGCTCCCCTTTTCGTCCCCGGGGTAATTGTAGTGAAGAAGAGGGACGATGCAGTGGGGCATCTTTACCAGCGCTGTTTAGTGGGTCAGTCTCTCCAGCGCATCGCTCGGACTACGCCGCTCGCGCTCGCGGTTCCCTGAACTGATCGGACGGTCAGCCCTAACGCTTGCGTGCAATAAACGCCTTTACAGTGTACATATATATATATATATATATATATATATATATATATATATATATTGTTACGGGGAGAATATATATACAATGGATATATTTACAGGGTAAGGCGCACAACGCTGCAGCAATCGTTCAGGGGAGCGCGTGCACACCAGAAAAACCACCCGTCGTCGTCGTCATCGTCCAAGCACCGACCACAGGATCGCCGCTCGTGACATTACCCGCCGGCGGCAGAAGCACCGTCCCGGTGCAATTAGGGCCCGGGCCGACTGTGGTACGGTTTAAGACGCGAGCCATGGACTATGTCACTCGCGATTGTTGCAGAGGCCGACGTAGGATTTAGCGGAGCGATTTCATAGGTCACATTAGTGACTTTGCGTACGACGCGGTAAGGGCCAGCATAACGGGAAAGGAGTTTTTCGCATAGGCCAACGCGACGTGACGCGAACCACAGTAAGACGAGCGATCCTGGAGGGAAGTTCACCTCCCGGTGTCGGCGGTCATAGAGACATTTTTGTTTGACCTGTGAAGCTGACAAGCGATCGCGGGCAACCTGACGAGCGATGTCAGCACGGGCAAGAGCATCACGAGCATAGGCAGAGGATGTGTCTGCGTGAGCATGAAGTATGGTGTCCATAGGTAATGGTGGGTCGTAGCCAAACAGTAGATAAAAAGGTGAATAGCCAGCTGTGTCGTGACGAGAAGAGTTGTAGGCGAAGGTCACAAAAGGCAAGTTAATGTCCCACTCTCGGTGGTCCTGAGACACGTACATAGCAAGCATGTCTGTGAGAGTACGGTTGAGGCGTTCAGTAAGGCCGTTTGTCTGTGGATGGTACGCAGTGGTGAACTTGTGATTGGTCTTGCAAGAACGAAGAATGTCGTCGACCACTTTAGACAGGAAGCAGCGGCCGCGGTCCGTGATTAACTGACGAGGAGCACCGTGGCGCAGGATGACGTCGTGAAGAAGGAAATCGGCTACATCAGTAGCGCAGCTGGTGGGAAGTGCTCGTGTAACAGCGTACCGCGTTGCGTAGTCAGTAGCGACTGCAACCCATCTATTGCCAGTGGTTGACATGGGAAAAGGCCCTAGAAGATCGATTCCCACCCGGAATAATGGTTCATCAGGGATGTCGAGGGGCTGAAGGCTGCCAGCAGGCAGTAGGGCAGGAGTCTTGCGTCGCTGGCAGTGGTCACAAGCCGCAACGTACTGTCGCACAGAACGGTAGAGACCAGGCCAAAAGAAGCGCCTACGGATGCGATCATACGTGCGTGACACGCCTAGGTGTCCGGCCGTCGGTGCATCGTGAAGCTGGCGCAAAACAGTAGAGCGAAGATGCGCGGGGACAACAAGCAAGAGCTCAGCGCCGTCAGGCCGGGCGTTGTAGCGGTGTAAGGTGTCATTGTGGAGCGCAAACATCCGTAGGGAAGGGTCAGGGTGTGGCGAGTTGAGACCGTCTATAATAGGCCGCAAAGATGAGTCGCGGCGCTGTTCGTCAGCTATGTGGAGGAAGTCTGTAATGGCCAGAACCAAGGTGTCAGATTCATCTTCCAGTGTATCAGGGGGATCGACCGGGTATCGTGACAAGCAGTCAGCGTCTTGGTGAAGCCGTCCAGATTTGTAGAAAACAGAAAATGAGTACTCTTGCAAGCGGAGTGCCCAACGGCCAAGGCGACCAGTGGGATCCTTGAGCGAGGAGAGCCAGCAAAGCGCATGGTGGTCTGTAATAAGTGAAAAGTGCCTGCCATACAGGTACGGACGGAATTATGCGATGGCCCAGACGAGTGCTAAGCACTCGCGTTCTGTGATAGAGTAATTTTGCTCCGATGGCGACAGAAGGCGGCTTGCATAGGCGACCACACGGTGGAGGCCGTGCTGCTGTTGTGCAAGGATGGCGCCTATACCGTGGCCACTGGCGTCGGTACGAACGTCCGTGCTGGCTGACGGGTCGAAATGTGCTAGAACAGGTAGGTTCGTTAGGATGGCAACGAGCGATGAAAAGGCGTCCGCTTGGTCACGACCCCAAGTGAAAACGACGTCCTTCTTGAGTAGGCCAGTTAGAGGGCGGGCCACTTCCGCGAAGTTCTGGACAAAACGACGGAAGTATGAACACAGGCCAAGAAAACTGCGGACATCCTTGGCCGATCGTGGAGTAGGGAACTGACTAACCGCGCGGACTTTGTCAGGGTCTGGCTGCACGCCTGCAGCGTCAACAAGGTGGCCGAGTACGCAGATTTGACGGTGCTCAAAGCGACATTTCGACGAGTTAAGCTGAAGACGAGCGCGGCGAAAAACATCAAGGACGGTGGAAAGGCGAGTGAGATGGTTTTCAAACGTAGTCGAAAAAACGATAACATCGTCCAGGTAGCAAAGGCATATGGACCACTTGATGCCTCGAAGAGAGTCCATCATGCACTCGAAAGTAGCAGGGGCGTTACATAGGCCAAAAGGCATCACTTTAAATTGATAGAGGCCATCAGGAGTCACGAAGGCGGTCTTCTCGCGGTCTTGGTCGTCCACAGCGATTTGTCAGTATCCTGAGCGCAGGTCGATGGAAGAGAAATATCTGGCGCCGTGCAAGCATTCCAGTGCGTCATCAATACGCGGGAGAGGATACACATCCTTCTTCGTAATCTGGTTAAGGTGGCGGTAGTCTACACAGAATCTCCAGCTATTGTCCTTCTTTTTCACGAGTACGACGGGAGAGGCCCAAGGACTGCGTGAGGGTTCAATTATGCCTTTGCCCAGCATTTTCTCCACTTCCTGTTGGATGACAGCACGCTCCGGAGCTGACACACGGTAAGGCCGTCGGTGAATAGGACTCGCATCGCCGGTATGAATGCGATGGGTGACGACGGAAGTCTGGCCCAAAGGACGGTCGCTAAAGTCAAAGATATCCTGGTAGGAAACCAGCACGCGGCGAAGGGCAGCGGACTGTGCCGGAGCGAGGTCTCCTGATATCATGCGGGCGAAGTGGTCGCAGGACGAACCTGACTGCGATGACGGCGGTGAAAAATCCGGTGGAGGTTCTGTGGTCAGGGCAGAAACCGTGTGGCCGGCCAATGGGGTCAGATGAGCGAGTGATATGCCGCGAGGAAGAACTTGCGTCGAGTAGCCAAAATTGAGGATGGGAAAGGCGGTGCCGTTGTTTCTAACTGTCACCACCATATAGGGTAGCGCGATGTTGCGTGTCATGGCGACCTCTGGAATAGGGCAGGCAACGTAGTCGCTGTCGGGTAGGGGCGGAAAGGCTGACAGCTGGACGTATATTGCGGCTTGCGGAGGCAGTCGAAGAAACTCGACGGAGCGTAGGCGGGATGGGCCGGCATCAACGTTGTCGGGGCACGAAGGAAGTTCTAGCCGGAGAAGGCCCGCGGAGCAGTCGATAAGGGCAGCGTGTGTGGACAGAAAGTCGATTCCCAAGATGAGGTCATGGGGGCACTGTTCTAGAACAGCAAAAAGAACAGATGTGTGGCGACCAGAAATAGTGATGCGTGCAGTGCACATTCCAAGTACGGCAGGTGTACTCCCGTCGGGTTCTCGGACGGTAGGTGAAGTCGCGGGCGTCAGGACTTTCTGGAGGCGGCGCCGGAGGCTCGAGCTCATTACAGAAATTTGTGCGCCGGTATCAACAAGAGCGGTAACTGCCACACCATCAACCAGAACTTCAAGAAGGTTGCATCGAGTATAAGGGACAATCAGAGGATTTTCAGGCCGGGTCGTAACTGCAGCGTCACCTCCGGGGGCTGCACTGGCTAGTTTTCCGAGAGGCGGTCAAAGGGAGACCGAGAGCGGCGAGGTTGGGGCGAGCGGGACTGACGGCGCTGGGGCGATGGTGAGCGACTGATCCGGTTTTCCCTAGGAGGACGTTCAGCACTTGAGGCCTCAGGACGGAACGACGGGGCATATGGTGCATGGTCCGGGCGATTGTAAGTGTTTGGGCGATAGGACGTGGGCCAGCGGCTGCGGCAATGTCGGGCGATGTGTCCAATCCTAGAGCACGTGAAGCAGATGGGCCGGTCATCAGGTGTGCGCCAATCGGCTGGATTTCGATAACGTGGCCTGAAGGTCGTGTTCGGTCTTGCAGCAGCGACGACAGGGGCGACCGGGTTGGTAGCAGTATGACCGTTATCAAAGGTGGGTAAAATGCCCATATTCGCGACCTCTTGGCGAACCACGGCCTGAATTAGCGAAATCGGAGCCAGGTTGTTGCTTTGCATACCGTCATGAGGTGTAACGGGTGCCATGGCCTCGAGTTCTCGACGGACAATCCTGGTGACGTTTTCTGGAGCTTGCGCTTGCCGAAGCGTGGCTAAACCTTCGCAGGAGGACGTGGCAGCCGTATTAGGAAGTCGGTCGAAGCGGTGAGTGATACGTTGACTTTTGGCCAGCTCAAAACGACGACATTCAGCGATGACCAACTCCACCGTTGAGCAGTTCTTACACAGTAGCAGATTGAATGCGTCATCGGCTATGCCTTTCAGTACGTGGCCCACTTTGTCCACTTCAGGCATGTCCTTGTCGACCTTGTTGCACAGAGACAACACGTCCTGAATATACGAGATGTACGGCTCCGTGGACGTCTGAGCACGAATTGCGAGCTCCTGCTTGGCCGCTAGTTGTCGTGCGATAGGTCTCCCAAATAGATCGCGTAATTTCTGCTTACAGACGTCCCAACTCGTCAGATCTGCCTCATGCGTCTCGAACCAGAGTAGCGCAGTGCCCCGCAAATAGATGATGAGATTCGCCAGCATTATGGTCGGGTCCCACTTGTTAGTGCGGCTGACGCGCTCATACATTGCCAGCCATGCATCGACGTCCACGCCGCTGGTGCCGTTGAATGTCCCGGGATCACGAGGGTGCAAGAGAATGACCGGTGACGGGTCTTGCTCACACTGGGTCGCTTGGTCGGTCATTGTGGTGGCAGCAACGCGCCGTCCGCTGCGAAGATCCAGTTCCCGGTGTTGTAGCGAGCGTACCCCGCACGTCCACCCGACAGGGGTGGACGGCGTAACATGCGGGCGAGCGTACCCCGCATGTTACGGGGAGAATATATAAACAATGGATATATTTACAGGGTAAGGCGCACAACGCTGCAGCAATCGTTCAGGGGAGCGCTTGCACACCAGAAAAACCACCCGTCGTCGTCGTCATCGTCGAAGCACCGACCACAGGATCGCCGCTCGTGACAATATATATATATTTATATATATATAACATGATGAGCTGGCAAAATAAGACTAGGTAACGCTCCTTGTCTGAAAACAACTAATGTTTTTGAATCCTGGAAGGTCCCGTAGAACACACACAATGATGAAACACACGAATTGTGGCGAAACATCGGTATCGACAGAACGTTTGAAAAAGATCTCGTCTGCGCTGTTTCGCCATATTGTACGTAATGCAACAAACCCAGCTAGGAACCCTCGTGAAACACTCGAAATTAAGGTTTATTTCTTCTGGTCATATAATAAATTCAGAATGACAAATTAGTAATGAAAAGACAAGCTAAATTGGTTTCTTTGGCATATCGGTTCAGATTAAAGTAGGTCATTTTGTGCCAGCCCTTTGTATCTACTAGTGAAAAAACCACCCCTCTAACAAAACGCGAAGGAGTGTGCATACTGCGTAGAAAGTTGGATGGGAAATTTGTGGCTTTTTCCAAATTGAGACGCACCTAATAAGATAGTTTCAGTTATAGGAACCTAAAGCAAAGGCAAGCGTCTGATAAAGCGAACGCCTCATTAGCCACAACCGATGGCGCTCGCATCTAAATTCAAATTCTGAAGACTGCTATTCCTTTCGCTCCATATGCACTGAAAAGACGAGAGTTCTCTAAACGGCGCTGCCCCTGTGTGCCCTTAGCAGCCGGTCTTTATGCGTCTCTTCATGGGCGGTGACCCTCGTGAGGAGCCCCTTGTGTGTTGCCTTCTCCTGTGCCGACCACACTGATCTCGGGGATAATTAACTTCCTTGAGGAGGTGGTGGAAGAAAGGGAAAAGAAGGTTTGGGCCTGAGACTCTGTAAAAGTCAACAACCCTCGTCTCGTTTATGAGAACGGCGTTTTGCAAATGGGAGTGGTCTTCGGCGTAATTCAAAGCGGGAGAATTTCAACACGTAAAGGGCACACGATTGCATGGACCACATGTGTTCGCGTCCTCGTATATGGGGCTCTGTGCTAATGATCGCGCATGAAGGAGACAGAGAAGATAGCAAAAACCACTCTAAATTTCCGGTTTTTCTTTTTTGGATGTCGTGCGAAATGCGTGGAGCGAAACAGCCGTGACAATCCGAGCATAATAAATAACCTCAGAGACGATTGTCTGGGCAACCTTATCTTTCATATCATTGGGTTATTCTTTCCCGGCCGCTTTTCTGGTCGCTTGCACGCTTCCAACGCTGCTTTAAATTTTCTGTTTTCCTCCGTTCCGTTTCCTCTCTTTCTTCATGCTCCCGGTAATTCTTTACCCTCGATCATCCATATTTGCTTTTGTGTTCAAGAGGTAAAGTTCAGTTCGAGTCGTGTAAAACAAAGATACTGATATTTGGTCATTTAACCCTGAAATTGCGCGGTGCTTACTACATGGTACTGCGTCTTATGCCTGCTAAAAGCAAAAAAATTATGCATGATGTTCCTGAGGGAAACAAAATGCTTTACATGCAACGTGAGGTTCAGTGGGATTATCCTGCGACAAATTTTAATACACGCTGAGCGAAGAAAAAAATCATGGAGATCCAATGCGCATCTTGGAATCTAAGCGAAGCGTAGCTCTCTCCAAGTATGTTATTGAAATGCTGTAAATTTGGTCATTTCTTTCCTGCGTCTTTGGCCTAATGTAAACTAGCGCACAAGCATGTGCTTTCGCGCACTCTTGCTACACATGTCTCCCACGCGGTGCTGATCTACAAGAGCTAGTTAACATTGGTACGGGGAATGTCTGCTGTCACAAGCGTTCGTGCAGTCCAGTAGCCTTCAAGAAGTGTAGAGGGGCTTTTGGGGTCTTTCGCATGCAAGAATGCATAGGCCATGGTCCCGTGATGTATTCCTCCGAGAGTAGTCTATTGTATAACAGGCTGAGTTTAGTTTGTAGAGGACGGTAGAAATATACGTGCGATTAGGGCCTAATGGTTCGAACATCCGGCTGCAAGACAGCAGCACCCAGCAGCCATGGCCAGGAAAGTCACTGGAAGGTTCGCAAAGAAATATTCGCCCTAAAATGTGTCGCGTGAAAAATCAGCACAGGCGACATGGCCAGAGATTGACGAATAGGGTAGATATATTCTCCACTGTAGTGTTTTTAGCATTGAGCTACCATGCCACTCGTTACACAACATATGGCGGAAGTAGCATACAATACTTCTGATACTCTACATTTTTTTTTTTTTTGCACCACGCGCCATTCCGAAGAAAGTAGAGTAAACCACACCAACTTGCCTGACATCAAATCTTTCTCAATATATTCGTGGTTCATTGTGCTGGCACCAGAATTTAGCTCACAGAAGATAAATTAAGAGAGAAAGAGATTGAGAGAGAAAAGGCAGCGAGGCTAACCTGATGCAAGTTTCCCGCTCATTGTCCTGCACGTGGGGGGGGGGGGGGGGGGGGGCGAGGAGGGAGGGGCAATATGGCTGTGAAAGAGGTAAAAGCGAGTGAAAAGTAAAAAAAAAAGAACCACAAAATTATATGCGTTCAAACAGGCCAGTTGGTTACATGATGCGCAATAACGGTTGCAAGACATTCTGATGCGATGTTAAGTCTCATCGATGCTGGATAACCCTTTCTTCCGAGAGGGCCCCGTTGTCCAGCCGGTTGAGCAAGACATAAAGCGATTGTCACTTTACACTGTATAGTGCGGGCATCGACATAGCCACCGCGGCTTCGTCGCCGCGGTGGCCATAGGCTGAGGTATCGGCTGTGTTGAATGCGTAGGCAATTGCAAAAGCGACGTCCATCTTTAGCCTACACGAAAAATGCAGAGCCCTTCCCCTTCGTGAAGGTGGAAGGCGAGCGAAGCTGTTGGTTTTGTTTATACATATTATATATTTTCTTTTAATTGGTGGTTCTGTTGAATGATTGAAAAAAAAATACCCAGCTTCACAGACTGAACGTCGCGAAGACTGATGAAAGAGCGGAGCTGGTGGCTTATACTATAGCTTTTACTTAACTTGAACTTGGCTTTTACTTAGCTATAACTTTTTTATTTATTTATTTATTTATTTATTTATTTATTTATTTATTTATTTATTTATTTATTTATTTATTTATTTATTTATTTATTTATTTATTTATTTATTTAGAAAACACCTTACGGGCCCTGTCGGGCATTGAGTAAGGGGGGCAATGTAACAATGAGCTGTTGAGTACAATGGAAACAACTAAAAAAATAAATCTACAACTGTACAGTGGCTGAACTAAAAAACAAAACCAAGCACACAATGCCCAAGCATAACAGCAAATAGGAGATTAAGCAAAAAGCGCGCACAGATGTTCACGGAATATTTTACGATCGGTTATCGAGACAATTTCATCGGGAAGACCATTCCAGTGAGATATGGCACGAGGTACAGGAGATAAATTGAAAGCAGTAGTTTTACCAAAAATGCGCTTGAAGCTGAGATGATTATGTAATCTTGAGGCCGTACGGGCGGCGGTTTCGAGGGGTAATATGCATGGCTTATCGGAATGAACATATTTGTGAAGTAGACAGAGCAAATCGATCGTGCGGCGGATGTCGAGGGGCTGTAAAGAAATATCGAGCTTAATCTGCGTTATACCGGAGCTCCGATTAAAATTCCGAGTGATATATCGGGCACCCCTGTTCTGTATGCGTTCAAGCCTGGTTATTAAATATGCTTGGTATGGTGACAATATAGCAGATGCAAATTCTAATTGCGGGCGTACAAACGTCAGGTATGCTAACTTACGCACGTCAGCAGTTGAAACCAGGCGTTCAAGCCTGGTTATTAAATATGCTTGGTATGGTGACAATATAGCAGATGCAAATTCTAATTGCGGGCGTACAAACGTCAGGTATGCTAACTTACGCACGTCAGCAGTTGAGTTTTGCAAGTTGCGCGTGAGAAAGCCGAGCGTTTTAGATGCAGTTGCGCAAATTGTAGTAATATGTGAAGACCAAGAAAGGTTACTAGTGAGGTTCATACCAAGATATTTGTAGGTAGTGGTACGTGACAAATTCGTGTTATTTAACGTATATGGGAATATGGAACTAGTGCGCTTGCGTGAGAACGATATAATATTACATTTGAAGGGGTTGAGAGACATTTTCCATATGTTACACCAGTCGGTAATACTGTGAAGGTCATGTTGCAAGGTGGTATGATCGTTAATCGCTCGGTAAATAACGCAATCGTCGGCAAACAGTCGTATGCTAGAGTAAATGTTTGAAGGTAGATGGTTAATAAATATAAGGAAAAGCAGAGGCCCAAGACACTCCCCTGTGGTACACCAGACGTAACCTCAGTAATAGAAGAGGGACAATCGTTAACAACGGTAAATTGGCTACGAAGCGATAGGAAGTTTCTAAGCCAAGAAAGGGTTAGTGAGTCGATACCTAGATGAGATAATTTAGAAATGAGCCGGCAGTGGGCAATGCGATCAAATGCCTTTGAGAAGTCCAGGAAAATGGCGTCTATTTGTTGACTGTTGTTCATACTGAAGTGTAGATCGGTGGTGAATTCCAGTAACTGTGTTTCGCAAGATAGACTTTTCCTGAAGCCATGCTGTTTCTGGAAGAACAAGTTATTTTTTTCTAGGTGCGAGTAAATGTGCGACGCGATTATGTGTTCAAGCAGTTTGCATGACACAGATGTTAGCGATATTGGGCGATAGTTTTCAGGCTTATGTTTATCTCCAGCTTTAAAAATAGGGACAACCTTCGCAATCTTCTAGTCAACGGGCAAGATACCAGACGATGAGGACTGCTTGAAGATATGGTACAGAATGACACTTTAAATAGATACTGTGTTTTGGCTTATACTTAGCATTTTGGCTTATACTTAACTTGGCTTATACTTAGCGTTAACTTTTGTTTTTACTTAGCTCTAACTTTAGCTTTTTCTTAGCTTTAACTTTGCTTTAACATCGATCTGTCTATCTTCACGGTGAGCTTCTTCGTAACGTTCCCGAGACGCAGCTTCTCTCCGTGTAAGCTCTAGATGGAGTCTATGTACTAATGTACTATGTACCATAGAGTCTATGTACTAATTTACTTATCAATAAAAATGAATTGAATTGAATTGAATTGAATCTCCAATTAATCCTCCTCCGTCACTTTGCTTCAGCAGCGCTTGCTCGGAATTCCGGATCTGCGCGCAGTCGTTCAAGCGTCTCCCGAGTAGCATCACGACGCCGTTGATGCCGCGCCTCTTTTTCTTCCAGAGAAAGCTGCTACTTCGTCCCAGCCATGCTCACGACAGGATGACGCCGCCGCCAGCGCTCGCTCTCTCCAGCTCAGGAGAACCCTGCCCATCAAGGTTATGTCATCACCACGGTGGAAGAATGGAAGTTTAGGAAACTTAGAAAACTTAGATACCTAGTTTGGTTAAGAAATCAAATAGGCCGAAACATTGTGTTTGTTTGTTCTGAAGGTACACTTACCCAACAAAAAAATATATGTATATATATATATATATATATATATATATATTGTAGGGATGCGCGACTCTTACGCGTCCCCTGATGTTGTTTCCCCCGCATAGCTCGCGTCTCCCGTAATCCGGCTTCTCCGCGTGGCAAAGCGCCGGCGGCACTCGTAGTGGTTGCGGCGCATTGCGAGAGATGGTGCTACTGTCGCGATGCTAATAAAGTCCCTTGATCTTTAGATGCTAACGCCACCGAACGGCGGGGTGACTTGCGAGAAAAGGTCGAAGGCGCTTCCTCTTCGGGTTGGGATCGGTGAGCGATGCGGACGTCCCGCGCGTGCGCCGATCCACGGTTCGCGAGATCGTCTCGCGTGGCTGGGAGCAGGGCACCGGTATGGACGAACACGGATCGTTCGAACTCGCCACCGTTCGCGTGACCGTACACGTGAACGACTAGGCGATGGTGTCATAGCAGGGGGCGAACATATTCGCTCGCTATCCGGTCGCGGTGAGTCGGACTTCCTTTATTCGTCGCGCCAATGTGAATGTTCTATCGGTAGTAATTCGGCTAGTGTGTATTAGTGTGTGAAAGGTGCAATAAATGCCTTTTTGATTGTTTGCACTACTGTGTTGTCGTTCCTTTGTCCCAAGAGCACGTGTGAGACCCCATATCTGGCGCCAAACGGGGGGCTCTTGGGGCATCCGACGATAATTTTAAGTGTTGCTCTGTTCGAGACAACCTTTGTTTCAACCGAATCGTAGTCCTAGCGTGGATTTTGATCGCTAGTGTCGGCGGCGTTTTTTCTTGAGCGAGGCGACGGTTGCTGTAGCGTGTTTGAACTTTCCAACATGCTAAGCATTTAAGCGAGTCACAATATATATATATATATATATATATATATATATATCCTTGCATAGGGAACTAAGGAAGACGACTGCTTTATAAGCGGGCACATTTGGTTCAGTGGGTGTGACCTGACCGGTTCTCGTGTGTTGGGATATGTAGTGAGGCCGACAGTCCATGTTCTCCAGCTTCAAGTAGGCTTCCATATCTATAGCCACTACCAATATTGTAGAATAAACCTATTTTATTGCGACAGAAATTATACGGACACTCAAAGAGGATTTCTTCCGTCGGCATCGTCGTCGCCGTCACTGTGAGGTTCCGTATGACATCAACGGCGATGAAATCTTCGCCGCGCGCCCGACGCTGCATGTGCGAGCGAAAGGGCGCGAGGGACGCGCGCTTTCACGGGGAGCGAACACACGGTAGAGAACAAACGCGCGTTCTGCGCCGTGCTCCCTGAAGGGCTGCAGAATTAAGCGTCTCTTTCCTCCTTGACAATCACCATATATATAGAGTTTGAAAGGCCGTGGAAGGACGGGGGGGAAGGATGGGAGGCGAAGTTTAGCTGCGGCATCAAATGCGTATTTATACGAAAAAATGTCGCAGTTCCGCCCCAAAGGCGAAGCATCAATTGCGATAGCAAATTAGTAGAGAGCTATTCGTAGTAGGGATAGTAGAGTAGTTTTATCGGCCGCATAAACTTGGACACATTCGCTTTCTAACTGAATTGACAAGCGTGGTGTCATAGCACGCAAGCAAACATGAATAGATCACACTGAATGACCGCAGACAACGACTGTCAAAACGCTGGCGCAGCCGCTGCAGCGGGCGAAGAATCGTGCGGTCTATCGCTTCGACGGAAACTGAGCGGTGAATGGACAGCGCATAAAGGTCAGAGCCGTGTGGAGACACGGCCGGGCTCGAGTGGCGCGCGCACTCGCTTCTTAAGAAGCGAGCGAGCGCGTGCGCCAGTCCAGCCCGGCCGTGGTGGAGATAAAGAGACGGTGCGGGCGACGGCCACCACAGCCAGTGCAAGCGTATTTGTTGGCAGAGTAGAAGCTGCTCCCCCCGTCCCTCCCGCGCTGCCTCCCCGCTTTTATTGCGATAGCAATTATATGGACACTTCAACCGGATTTCTGCCGTCGCCGTCGCCGTGAAGTTCCCGTAGATAAAATCTTCGCCGCGCGCCGTATGCCCGAGCGGAAGCGTGCGGGGACGCGCGCTATCACGGAGAGCGAACGCACGCATTCTCCCACGCGCAGTCAAGGAAGCGGGAAGCCAGCGCCGGAGGGAGCGGGGGGGGGGGGGGGGGGGCACTTCTACTTTGCCAACAACCGCGCTCGTCGCTCGCTCGCACCGTCGCTTATCTCCACACGGCTCTGACCTTTATGCGCCGTGCATTCGCTGCTCAGTTTCCGTTGAAGCGATAGACCGCATGTACCTTCGCCCGTCGCTGCGGCGTATGCGCTTGCTGCCAGCGTTTTGACAGCCATTGTCTGCAGTCATTCAGTGTGATCTATTCAAGTTTGTGCGCGCTCACACCACGCTTGTTCAATCAGTTAGTAATAGTCGGGCCACATTTTCCAACACACGCTACACATACAATGCTGCCCGGGTCGGCAGTGCAGCGCTACAGGTGTGTCCCTTCGCACGCGCTGCCCACGGGAAGCGCTTCTCATCAACACCACCATTTCACACGCGCCTCCTCGTGGTCATCGAGTCTCTCTTCATGTCGGTCTACTTACGCCGCAGCACACCTGCTTACTTATCAGCTCATATTTACTACAATTCATATTGCTACCAAAGCCGCTCACCTTACTTCGTATGACATTGCTGCGTTGCTATCGCATTCATTGCTTCGCCCTTAGGGCGAAACTGTGACACTTTTTTTGCTTTCGCGTGGGAGATTGCGTTGCCAGTTCTCCTTGCGCTGGGTTGCAAGATAAGCATTTGGTGCCGTAGCACAGCGTCGCCCCGCCTCCCTCCCCCGAATACCCCCACGGCCTCTTCGGCGACAATCGCGTTTGCTTTCAGCCGTGCGTTGGCTCTCCGTGATAGCGCGCGTCCCCCGTGCGCTTTTACTCGCGCATACGGCGCGCGGCGACGATTTTATCGCCCTTGGAATCTATACGGAACCTCACGGCGACGGCGACGGCAGAAATCCCGTTGAAGTGTCCATATAATTGCTATCGCAATAAAAACTTTGCGAGGCGAGACGGTGGTAAAGACTTGCGGCGCTGCTCGACGAGTTTCCCGTTCTGATCGCATCGAAAACCTCCGAGCCGCCCCCAGAGGCCCTGGCAACAGTCACCAACGCCGCGCGTGTTCGGTGCGAACGCGGGCAAAACGGCGACGGCGTCGACAACAGTTCTGCGCGTTGCTGGTGCTGCTGCATGTCCAAGTTTATACTGCTGATAAAACTACTATCCTTGCACCGTATAGCTCTCTGCGAAGTTGCTATCGCAATTGATGCTTCGACTTTCGGGTGAAACTGCGACATTTTTTTCACTCGCGGTTGGCTTCCGCGACGATGATCATCATTGTCCTATTTCATGTCTACTGCAGGACTAAAGCTTATCCCGGCGATCGCCATTTGCGACTGTTTCGCGTCCGTTCACTCCATCCTATGCCTGCAACTTTGCTGATGATGACGTCTGCACGGCGCGCTACAGTGACATGCTGCCTGTCTGCGTGTGGTCACCTCCGCGTACTTGATGGCACGGTGGAAGCGCAGCGAGATGGCCATGGTGAAGCAGACGATGAACGCGTGGTTGGTCAGGTTGTTTGGCTCGCGAGGACGCGTCCGCACTGGAGCGTGAAGATGAACATGCACACGGCGACCCACACCACGTCCTGCTGGTTGCAGTTGTCCATGTTTATGACACGCTGCCCGTACGCCGACATCTGGGCGTCCGGTACACGTGTAGCGATGCTTCAGCTATCGCTGTCGATTCATGCTATGAATATTCAAGATTATTTCAGTTGTTTCGTTGTGCCTTGCCCACCACTGCTGTCGGATTCAAGACCAGGGGTGCAGCCTTCTTCAGGAAGAATGATCTGCCTGTCTCCACGCCTTGTTGGCATGCTGCACTGCACTGTATACCAGAGTTACAAGCTCCCAAGATGGAATATGGGAGCCCGAGATTCCGGAATGCAGTTGGAAGGGAATGGGCTCATTGTCCTCGAGCGCTAAATATTGATTTTATGCGAGACCAAGAAATTTTAAAATTTGTCAGTTCAGCTAAAATATATTTCGCCAACTTATTGCATTTTTAAACTTCCGCTAGATGACAGCTCTTTCAGTATCTACCCATAAGTGACTACACCTCGGCCATAATAATTACAAACAAAGTGTTATCCACATTGTACACCTCTGAAGACTTGGAAACCTCTTCTCAGTTACGAGGTTGAAGTGCCATTTAAAGACAGCGGCGTTTAGTTCTCAAGAATAATTTGATTTAGCAAGAGCAAGCTTAACCTACGCAGCCAAAAACAACTTCGCAAACGGCTGTATAACTCTGTGCGAGTCCACGGTGATTTGGAACGCGCGCTGTTGTAGAGCGCAACTCTTGGGCACCCTGCTGCGAGCGTTGCCTTTTCCGGCGTAATCGAGCGGACGAGAACAGCGAAAGATGAGAGCGAACGCGGCGCGCAGCGGGTGATGAAAAAAACGGCGAGATGGAAGAGGCGCGAGGAGCAAAGCAGAGAGGAGGGTGCAGCGGAAATATGAGGTGGAAAGCGGAGGAGGATGTGGCGAAAGGGTAAGGAGTAAAGCGGGAAATCACCAGTACGGAAACGCAAAGCGCTAGCGTGGGCTTCGGGCCCACTGTGCATGCGCTACCTCACCTGCGGCGCCGCAGCCGCTAGAGAATGAATGCGCGCCGCGCGAGCCACGCGTTCGCGTGTTCACGCTTTCTTTCTGAACAGCGAGCGATGCAACCGGTGGAAATGCTTCGACTGCCGCTATTGCTAAACGAGCTGCCCGCGCAGAGGCTCAGCGCCTCCGCCGAGAGCACTCTGTCGAATCGAAACATCGTTTATGAAAACCCCAATTACTGTGGATTATTTTTTTGATTATCGTTGCCAAGGAGCATTCAAATTGAATGAGCTTTAGCTGCCTCTTGGTTGTCGTGCTTTATGTAGAGTCTGGAAAGGAGTTCTGAAGAGGGTATCGACTGCATGACATGTCGACATCCGGCCTTCTCTTTAGAGATGTACGTGTTTGGAGATACTTGTTTACTGATCGCAGGAACTAATTTATTTTTCAACACGTCATGTATTCGTGATTACTAACTCGCGCCGCTAAAGTACGTATCTATTGCCGAAACAGTAGATGTTAGGTTACCGGCAAAAATGTGCTGCAGATATAACAGGCCACAAAGCACATACGTATTGCGGGGGAAAATAATACGTAACAATTGTTCTAATGTTAAGACTTCAAAAATATGTTTTCGTTACAAGCCACGCAAGCCGTAAGTAGTAAGTAATTATGAAAAAGAAAGTGTTTTAATTGGATCAGGTCAGCGATTCCAGGAGTGGGAATGGTCAACTCACACCAATTCACACCAATTCACACCGAGGAGTTGAAAGGATTACGAGGATTTACACATTCAGGAATTGAGTTGGCAAGGAATTTAGGGCCCCATTCCGCAACTTTACTGTATACATATCTGAATAAAATAAAATAAATATTCAAGTTCAAGCGGTAATTGTGGTTGTGAAGTATGGACCGCTACAATGGAAGTTTTTTTTTTTTTTTCACTCGATTCTATTCTTATTATCCACCGTTAATAGCCAGCAGATTCCGGTAATAAAACGTGGGCGTAGCACCTTTTGGGCCTAGGGTGTCTCAATGCGCCCCTCCTCCCCCGGAGCGGCTGGAGAGGAAGACATCGAGGCACCATATTCAGGCCATTGACGAAGCCCAAAAAGGAGTAGCACCGGAATGGAATTGTTACATTATATTGGATCGGTTTCGAGTCGCCTGTTATTAACAGAATAGCTGGGCCAGTGTTGACAAAATTTATAACGGAAAGAATGTTTCCTCATTAACGGGTGTTCAGGTTAGCGATTGCTGTGATGACCAAAGTATCGCCGCGACGCCGGCTTAGTTTCGTGACAGGTTATTCCACTCGCGGAATTAGAATGGCTATTCAGAACATACACCATGTGTCTACGTGTGCATTGGAAGTTCATGTCCATGGGTAGTGTTCGAAAAGCAAGAAAAATTCTCATCGATCTTTTGTCCTCCCACTCCACATGGGTGCTGAGAAGAAGCTCAACGAAACTTCCCGCCACGGCTCTCATTCCGTCCAATTAGCTTTCGTACTTGCCCATCTGTGTTAATCCCTGCGGTTTAAATGTAATGCGAAAACGGACAATGCAAAAGAGGCAGTGTATAAAGTGAGATGCAACAGGTAAAATCAAGAACCGCTGACTACCTTTTGGAATATTACTGCGCAAAAAAGAACTAATTTTATTTTACCAAAGTCTCGTCCAATGAAATTCGCTTGAGCAGTTACGTATACATGTTTTTACTCTTTCATCTCGCTTTTTCATATTTCTTTCTTTGTTGCTTATCGTGCTATCGACCTGTACCTTACCATTAACTTTGGCCAGCTTGCCCACATTCCTCTCGTTGCATAATCTCCCGCTTCTTTAACGCCAGAAACTTTTAAACTGTACACATCATTTGCGCATTAGGTGGGCCGCTGCGCGTGACCATGATGGTGACCTCTGTGGTGAACATGGTGAGCTACACGGCCCCGATACCGATGGCGCCCATTAGGGCGTTGCTCCGGGGCGTCGCCCTTACGATGCGCACGAGGCCGGCCAGCAGAAAGGACGATCGCCAGCGTCGAGCTGTTCGAGCGTGCTCGAACAGCTCGACCACGTGCTCGCGCAGCGGCCGACGCACAGCCTCAGACCCGCTAAACCTGTCCTCCATGAGCCCCTTCCCGTGAACCGTGTCCAAGTTCTCTTTCTCCGAAATGTAATCGGCAGCGTCCAGCGGTCATCTGGAGAGTCGACGACAAGTTTCATCATCATCATCATCATCATCATCATCATCATCATCATCATCATCATCAGCCTATATTTAAGTCCACTGCAGGACGAAGGCCTCTCCCTGCGATCTCCAATTACCCCTGTCTTGCGCTAGCGTATTCCAACTTTCACCTGCAAATTTCCTAACTTCATCGTCCCACCTGGTTTTTTGCCGTCCTCGACTGCGCTTCCCTTCTCTCGGTATCCATTCTGTAACCCTAATGGTCCACCGGTTATCTATCCTACACATTACATGGCCTGCCCAGCTCCATTTCTTCCGCTTAATGTCAACTAGAATATCGGCTATCCCCGTTTGTTCTCTGATCCACACCGTTCTCTTCCTGTCTCTTAACGTTACTCCTAAGACTTTTCGTTCCATCGCTCTTTGTGCGGTCCTTAACTTGTTCTCAAGCTTCCTTGTTAACCTCCAAGTTTCTGCCCCATATGTTAGCACCGGTAGAATGCAATGATTGTACATTTTTCTTTTCAATGACAGTGATAAGCTCCCAGTCAGGATTTGACAATGCCTGCCCTATGCACTCCAACCCAATTTTATTCTTCTGCAAACTTCTTTCTCATGATCAGGGTCCCCTGTGAGTGATTGACCTAGATAAACGTACTCCTTTACAGACTCTAGAGGCTGACTGGCGATCCTGAATTCTTGTTTCCTTGCCAGGCTATGGAACATTATCTTTATCTTCTGCATATTCATCTTCAACCCAATTCTTACACTTTCTCGATTAAGGTCCTGAATCATTTATTGTAATTCGTATCCATTGTTGCTGAATAGGACAATGTCATCTGCAAGCCGAAGGTTGCTTAGATATTCGCCGTTGATCCTCACTCCTAAGCCTTCCCAGTCTAAGAGTCAGTAATCCAGTCGATTACCTGATTGATGACATGAATATGATTCATTGTAGAATATCCCTTCCTGAAGCCAGCCTGTTCTCTTGGTTGGCTGAAGTCAAGTGTTGCCCTGATTCTATTGGAAATTATCTTGGTGAATATTTTATACAATACTGAAAGCAAGCTAATGGGTCTGTAATTCTTCAATTTTTTAACGTCTCCCTTCTTATGGATAAGTATAACGTTGGAGTTCTTCCAGCTCTCTGGTACACTTGAAGTTGTGAGGCATTGCGTATAAAGGGCCGCAAGGCTTTTCAAGCATAATATATCCTCCATCTTTGATTAAATCTACTGGTATTCCATCGTCTCCAGCAGCTTTTCCCCTGGTCATGTCTTTCAAGGCCCTTCTAACTTCATCCGCTAGTTATAGAAGGAGCCTCTGTATCCGGTTCATCACTATTTCGAATGAAAGTAGCTTGGGTGTTTTGGACACTGTACAGGTGAGTATAGAATTCTTCCGCTACTTTTACTATGTCATCGAAATTGCTGATGATATTACCATGCTTACCTTTCAGTGCAAAATCTTGCCTTGTCCTATGCCAAGCTTTCTTCTTACTGATTTCATGCTGCGTCCAAATTTTATGGCTTCCTCAATCTTTCCCATGTTATAATTTCGAATATCCCTTACTTTCTTCTTGTTGATAAGTTTTGACAAATCGGAGAATTCTATCTCATCTCTTGAGTTGGACACTTTCATGTTTTGTCGTTTCTTTATTAGGTCCTTTCATTCTTGGGAGAGCTTACCTACAGGTTGCCTTGGTGCCTTACCTCCCACCTCAATTGCTGCTTCTGAGACTAACCTAGTTAGACCAACGGTGGTGGCGTGGAGCAGAGGTAGTACGCCCGACATCAAATCTGAAGGTCGTAAGTTCGAGTCCTACTCCAGTCCACCACATTTTCAGGCATGGAGTGGTGCCTGACACCGGCAAAAAACATATTGCCGAGAGCTAGTGGGGCTATACTAGTTCAGGTGCAACGAAACTAGGCAGGCCCACTAAGCTTCATCAAAGTCACTCCTCTCACGAGAACAGGAATTGGCCTCCCTGGTGCAGTATTCGGCCACTACCTCCCTCATGACTCCTACAAGTTAACCCATGGCCCTCAGTCCCCAGTGGCTGCGGAGCACCTGACCAAGGCGGCGGTCGGATCAGCGACGTGGTAGAGGGTCCTAAGAATCTTTGGGTCCGGACAGGCCGCAAATAGAAACTGAACCTGGCAACGTTCAACACGCGCACCCTGTCGAGTGAGTCTAGCTCAGCAGGAATATTGAGGAATTATCAGGCATTGCCTGGGATATTATGGGCCTTAGTGAGGTTAGAAGAACTGGTGAGGCTTACACAGTGCTGACTAACGGCCACGTCCTCTGCTACAAAGGTCTTCCAGATAAGAGAGAATCTGGGGTAGGACTTCTAGTCCATAACAACATAGCGGGGAACAGTTGATGAATTATACAGCATTAATGAGAGGGTAGCAGTCGTCGTAATAAAGCTGAATAGGAGGTACAAAATGAAGTTACTACAAGCCTACGCCCCAACTTCCAGTCACGATGATGAAGAAATAGAACAGTTTTATGAAGATGTTGAATTAGCATTGAGAAAGATGCAAACTCAGTATATACTATAGACATGGGCGACTTCAATGCTAAAGTGGGGAAAAAGCTGGTTGGTGAGAGCAATTGGCAACTACGGCATCGATTCTAGGAATGCAAGAGGAGAGATGTTGGTAGAATTCGCGGAAAGGAATAGGCTCCGAATAATGAATACATTCTTCAGGAAGCGCAGCAACAGGAAGTGGACCTGGAAAAGCCCTAATGGAGAAACAAGGAATGAAATAGATTTCATATTCTCTGCCGATCCCAGCATAGTGCAGGATGTAGAATTGTTAGGTAGGGTAAAGTGCAGTGACCATAGGTTAGTGAGGTCCAGCATTTCTCTCAATTTGAAGGAGAAACAGTGAAATTAGTGAAGAGGAAACAGGCCAACCTAGACGCAGTAAGGGTAAAAGCAGACAAATTCAAGCTGGTGCTCGCAAACAAATATGCAGCTTTAGAACAGGAAGAAGATAACATAGAGGTAATGAATGAAACCATGATGACAAGATGATAAGTGATAGGTCATGACATAAATGTCATGAAATGCGCGACATGTAGGTCATGACAATGATCCAGCGTAAGATATTAACACTCAAAAACCACTGAAATGGGTTCGGACGTAGGTACTAAGTGAACGAAACAATAAAGGATTGTGGTAGAAGTCTGTCATGACCATGACTCAGGAAAAACTGAGAATGACTCAGCAACAAAGATTAACACTCAAAAGCCAATGAAGCGAGTTCTGACGTGTGTACTAAGTGAAGGAAACACTAAAGAATGATGGTTGAAGTCACAGTCATGATCATGACTGAGCAAAAATGACAATGACTCAGCGGAAAAAGATGAACACTCAAGAGCCACTTGAAATGGGTTCTTACGTGGGTACTCAGTGAATGAAACAATAAAGTATGATGGTAGAAGTCATAGTCATGACCATGCCTGAGCAAAAATGACAGTGACTCAGTGAAAAATGATTAACACTCAAAAACCACTGAAATGGGTTCGGACGTAGGTACTTAAATGAAGGAAAAGGCTAAAGGTTGATGGTCGAAGTCTTAATCATGGGCATGACTCAGCAACAATGACAATGACTCAGCTAAAAAATATTAATACCCTAAAAACCACTGAAATGGGTTAGACGTAGGCACTAAGTGAATGAAATACTAAAGGATTGTGGTAGAAGTCAGTCATGACCATGACTCAGGAAAAATGAGAATGACTCAGCGAAAGAAGATTAACACTGAAAAACCAATGGAATGGGTTCGGATGTGGTACCAAGTGATGGAAAAGGCTAAATATTGATGGTCGTAGTCATAGTCATGACCATGACTAAGGCTTTCACCTTAAGGTCTCTTAGGTGTAGCTGAAGGGACTCATGAATGTCATGACTATGCGTGTCATGTAGGTCATGAAAGAGCCACCTACGTCTCGGTGCTCTCATGGTCGTTTCATTAACTTGGTAGGCTGCCCGCACACTGCTTCGCATAACATCGATTCCCACAGAGCGTGGATCTGCCGGCTTTTTTTGTTCGGGAGCAAGTTCAGATTTGTGACAGATAATTCAACGATTACCGGGATGTTTTCGAAGCAGCGCCTAAAGCACAAATTAGAACGGTGCATCACTCGCCTTCGAGAGTACACCTACGACGTGCCACGTCGAGCCTAGTGCTCTGAACTACTTCGCTGAAGGTCTTTCCCGAAATCCGGGCGTTGATGGCTCATACAGAAAGCTCAACGCGAAGATAGAGCCCTGAATGAAACCATCACCTCGCTGGCAGTCACAACGACTAACTCCAGGTTTGTGATGCGGGAGGGACCTCTATACCATCGCTACTGACAAAATAATCGGCGAGACACCTCCTAGTCCTGCCCGCCCCTTTGCGCTCCCAGATATTACGCGCTATCCATGACACACCGGAAGGAGGACACGCCAGCGAAAGAGCCATACCCGTAGGCTTTGCGTTATATTCGTGGTCTTACGGTGTTTTCAAAGAATATCATCATTCCCAGAGGTTATATTTCTTGAAAAAGGGGGACATGTTATGCTTGGCTTGCAGCGAAATTGTGTGCTTTAAAAATAGTGACTGTATACTGGTTTCGTCCCTGTTTTCATGCGTCATGCAGTCAGCTTAGTTGATTTTGCACGTCTCCTCGGTCAACTAAACGAGGCAAGTTTATACATGGTTAAAACCGGAAGCGTATTGTGAGTTTTATTGCGAGACGATTATATAGGGAGCTCTAAGCAAGGTCTCGCAAAGTCATTTTTCATTTGTCTGTCCACCTAACGAAAATCAATTTTCCGCTTAGAAATCCGACAAAATAATGCTACAATCCTAAAATACACCTAGTAATGTCTATATTATCCACAGTCATATGGATACATGCTGTACATGTAACTACCAAAAATTAAATACCGCATAAATACGACTAGGGATCTCGGTTTTGAAAAAAAGTGTGAACTTTCGATTCTTTCGGTGCGACACTGAATGGGAAGTCATATGTTGGTGTTGATTGTGTCGGGATGTTTTGTGCAGCGGCTGTTGTCCTCGAACACTACCGCGAGGTGCCAGACGCGGCAAGTTCTTGTATACGCCTGCATAGCTGAAAGTGCCTTCCATTCTCTTACAATCAATAATGTGTTTCTGAGGACTTAATTCTACTCGTGTGACTAACCGCCTCAGTCTGAAGATTTCTCGAATGTCATTCAAGATAAAAAGGCTTACTACGACACGTTTTCTAAATATCCCTTTTTTGTATTTTCAAGTCTTGAGATAAGCACTTTCCGGAATTCTTTGTGCGTACGAAAATGCCTTTGCATTTTAACGCGGGCTTCACAAAAGATGACATCCCCTGGATCTATTTTTTTTAATCCCTGGTGCCCTGGAGCCCTGCAGGAAAGCAATTGGAAGGTCCCGTGTGAATGTCAGACATCGAAGTCGACGAATAAGCAAATCTCATTCGTGTATATAGAGGTTGGGGTCTAAACGAGATGGTCACTCATGTACAGCGGGTTAAGTTTGAGGTGCATATTTTAAAGACAGTCTTTCTTGGCGAGTTGACCCCGCTTTCCGTATCGGGCGTATTTCTAGCCTCTTTCGTGGGCCGATCCTAGACAAAGTGCGTTATAAAAATGTAGGCCTATATGAGCTATTGAATATGTGCCGCTGGAGCCACTGGAATCGTGTGTTCCGAATATACACGTACATATGAAAATCAATAAAATTGTCGCACGACCGCATTTGAACAGAGCGCCTCTAGCACAGGAGCCAAAAACTGTAACCATGAGGCCACGGGCGTGTTTCCTTGACTACAGTATATCTCATATCGGCATCGGTGTTTTAGGGGCGAAGCTCCTTAGGGCGTGGGTCGGACCTTCCTCCGATGTAGTATGTAGCCACCTGTAGTTTTATGAAGTGTTCACTAGATGGCGTTCCGGTTCCACTTCCGGTTCCACTTCCAGTTCCGGTTCCACTTCCGGTTCGGGTTCTCCTTCCGGTTTCACTTCCCGTTCCACTTCCGGTTACGGTTCCACTCTGCGCGCGCTCGGTGCGAACGCGGGCAAAACTCCGACGGCGTCGACAACAGTTCTGCGCGTTGCTGGTGCTGCTGCATGTCCAAGTTTATACAGCTGATAAAACTACCTTGAGTCGACCCCATGGCTGCTTCGCATACTACTCAGGGTTCCCCTACGGGAAGATGGTGTAATTATCTCTCTCGTTCCCGACGCGCGCTCTCTTTATCTCTCGTCCGTAGCTGTGGTTTACCCGAATGATCCCCCGGTGCTTCGCCCACTCATTATCATTCACTTCGTGGATATGCTGTGATTCTTTTTCATCTAAAACGCAGAAATTCTTTAAAATATCCTTATTATATATATATATATATATATATATATATATATATCTTAAGCTGGGCCTATCCCGAAGAACGTGCAATCTAAAAATGTGGGCCGACCCCGAAGGTTGTGAAGCAGTCCAAAATTAAGTCGTCCGATTCTCCTCCTACTGGCGTCATGCGAGGGGAGCCACAACAGTGTATCATGCGCAGTTGAATAAGCTTGAATGACCTTCCAGCTTTGTTTTCCTGTTGGATATTTTCATGCGAATCTAAATCAACGAGAATGCTCCGTTGCATGAGCGCTCCGTATCCCGTGACGCTGGATTGCCATGTTGCCCTTCAGTGCTCGTGGGCCATTGATGACTGACGACAACAGCCACGGTTGCACCGCACATTTGAGCGACAGTTCTTGCCAGCGGTTCTCGCTGATACGACTCATGATTTGACGCTATTTTCACGTGAACGCTGACAGGGGTCCTTCCGGACAACCTGCACCGTAAATCGAAGTCGTTCTCGGAAATGGTTTGAAAAGCACCCTCCGCAGACGTCTTTTCTCTGCCCTATCGACGTGCCCTGTGCTTATTTTTTTCTGAAATACAATCTTTCACACTATTGTTCCCCCTGTTTTCCTGCTCTAACAGAGCGGAGCAAATCATTGCCTGGCTTCATTCGATCACCGCCACTGACTGTTCACAGCTCTCTTTTTTTTTCTACTGTGTTCCTTGTTCTTGACTTCTCGCCTAGAAAACACACAGCACTTTGTCATCTGGTAAATTTTTTTAAAGCTTTCTGAAATTGACAGGTAATGGAATGACTCGGATAGCATTCGACCGGTAAATCAAATTTTTTTGTGAACAGAATTTCTCTGAATCTTCCCTCGCTATTCAATGCGAAGCTAGCAAGAAATGTATGTCCACAGCACGGCTACTTCATATTGTTCTATTACCCCTGGCTCAAGATATTTTTCTCTGGTGGGTAAGTCAGTTTATAGTTAGCGCTGGTATCACTTAATCGCTTCTTGCGTTTGTGTCCTATTTCTCGCGCGATTTTTTTTTCCACCATGACTGCAGAGGAGCTCGCCCAGCTGTCACACTGAGTTTAATTTCTATTGTCTGCATACGGAGCTGCCAATTCTGGGCTGCATTTGTTTGTACTGTGACAAGGGACTTCACTAGAAGTAATAGCACGCCTATATGTCATCGCACGTTTCATCGACGACGGTTACAATCTGGTGTGGCGATGGCATTGTTGTAAATTTTCCTGTCTTTGCTTCAGTTGGTAGTAGACAGGGATTGTAGCGGTTAGTTTTAGATCAAAATGGCTTTGTTATTTCAAAACGCAAGAGCAATACTTTTTTTGTGTCACTCAAGGATTGATTCGTTTTATGCTCAATATAAGGAGGTAGAACTAAAGCCGGGACACCGCAGTGACAAAATACCCTGCCTCCTTCACTACAGCATACATATAGCAGATGGCACCGCACACATAACACATGTTAACACTATACGTCTACGAAAAATCGAATGCACATGATACGCACGACACAAGTAAATGCACTCCAGAGATTCACTGCAAATATATATATATATATATATATGGGCTCAGAAACTCGTGCTCAATAGACAGCACGGCGCAAGGGACTCATAGGGCATAAGCTAAATAAATGCGATAAAAACTACTTTATTTCCTTGTTACAGTGACAAATTGGATCAAAAGTCTCTTAACGCAACTTATTCTGTTATAGTGGAAGTGGTTGGAAAAAGATTGTTTGAAATAGCTCGTGAAATAGCTACTTGTTGCGTTCGAGTGACACGGATAGTTAGACACCATAAGAAAGTACGTCATTTCTCAAATTCAGTACGTTTCATACTTTTTATGCTATGTAAGCTAATGAATGGTGATGACGATTCCATAATGCCCAGTTTGCTTTCTCATCGGTGCTCTTTTCACCTCGAGTAGCGTGCCCAGGTATACATACTTGCACTTTGTGCGTATCCGTGTAGATTTTCACAATACTGCATGCATTCCGCATGTAACAGTCCGTTTTAGCCTACATATCTGGCTTGCTTATCGTGTAGTAGCAAAGATGTGTTCAGGATACCTTAAGTCTGGGTGAAGGGCACATCTTTATTACGTGGCGCCACGCTGGCTCGCAGCTTAGGATTGGGAAACATCAAGCAAAAATTGAAGGTTAGATATTTTTAACGTGACAGCGTTAAAGGCTCCGTGCCGCAGACAATCCGGCGTAGGTGTCGGTGTCGGTCGCGGCGTCGGCGTGTGCGGCCAAGAAAATCATCCCGAACCACCCCCACCACGCACGCCCTCCGCGTGGCGCAGAGGCGCTGGTAAACTAATCGAATTTCTCAAAGTAAAATGCGTCAGAAAAATCGTAAAATACGACGTAACCACAACCTACAGACGTGACAGCGTAGGATTGTAATTTGAATAATCGAGACGACATAATTCTCTTTCGCGCAAACTCAAACACAAGCCCCTTTTCCCGCATTTCTACCACGCATACAGAGGCGCGCAGCGGTTTGCTACTTGCAAAAATACCATTCGGATGGTGCTCGCTTCCTCGGCAGCCGCATGCGGAGGCGAAGTTGGAGAAAAAAGAAAGCTGCCGTTGCCGGGAAGCCTGATAAGCAGCCGGGGATCTTTGAATGCTATAGTCGTTCCACTCTTAAAGGCGAAGCTTAAGCGTCCTCGAAATTTATATAACATTTTTTTTCGTAGGTTATTACGGTAACATTGCAAGCATTCACTGTGAAGTAAACATTTCGTTTATTTCATGTGTTTATTTCACGTCGCAGATACAGGACTCTGGCAGCGACAGGGAATGCATTTCTGTGGCGTTATTATCTAGCGTCGCCCAGCATCAACAAATCTGTTTTACGCTCCGCGAAAAGCTTGCTATTATCGTGTCGATGCTGCGTAGCGAACGATATCAGCATTGCCTGGTAAGCGCGTGGATCAGAAGTACGAAATGTACGGACGAAATGAAGCTGGCGCCACGCCTCGACTACATCATAAATGCGCTTCATGTGGTTGCAGTTTTATTACAGTCATCCCCTGAGAAAGTGCGGATTTCCAGGCTAATTTCTCTGAATCGGGACAGACGTGGTTTCATATCTCAAAGTAGCATGCGAATAGCAATACCCATGTGTTTACACATTGTCTTCAGCGACAACTAAAAGAGCCAATCTGATGGCCCCCGCCGAAGTTACGCTTTCTTTTCTCCCTGCTTCATGCAAGCCTGACACATCTGAAGTTGTCAGGCGTGACGGCAGAACTGGCAGTACGGCTGGCGCAAAAACACGAAGCTGTCGGCGTCTTTCCAGTAGCGAAGTCACAACGGCAACCTCTGTTCTGGACACCGAAGGTGGGGCGACGACATGGGTTCCCCCTCGGGGAGTTGAACAGGCGTAGCCGTCGTCACCAGTGCTCTATATCGGGACACCAAGGGTCGCTCCTTCAGCCCCCTTCTTTTCCTGCCGAAAGCGGCCGCATACTGCACGCCTGCCGGCTCTCTGCATGCACGAGTGAGCATGACGCAGCCCTCGTGCCCTTGAGAGACCCTTTCGGTAAGATACTTCCTCTGCAGGCAGATGAAGTTCAAGGCCAGAACGTGTGTGAACATAATGAAATAACGTGTCTGAGGGGCGTATGGAGTGTCTTTTTTTTATATAGCGGCTGGTGAGATATACGGCGTCTGTTTCGCCTGTTCAGCAGTACAGCTTTTGTTCAGTCTGATTGGAGATATCTTGCTGAATGTATAGGCTGGGCCAAATAGAGCGATTTGGATTAGGTGTATTTATTACTTCCACTCGTTATTTTTGTAGGACACTTCAAGAGATGCCATCAGCGCAGAAGCATTTTGCGGCTTAGCCTTCGGCAGACTTCAGTCCCACAGAAATTACGTCACTGACAAGCTTGCCCGCTTCATGCCAAGAGAGTAGCCATTTCTTACCAGTTTGCCCCTTCACACTCAGCGAATGGTGTTGTGGACTTTTGCTACCGTTCATCTCACCTCGGTTGAAAAGCTTGGGCGTTGTCTCAGCCGCCAACTTTTCGTTACCATAACGCATAGCTTATGGTAACACATAGGTGTATCGACGTCTAAGTGGCTTCGAATGTCGCGGCTTAAGGCAGCAAACGCTCTTCATCGTTCGTGGCTGGTCATGCCTTCAAAAGACTGTAACACTCATTGACGTACAAAAAATAATTTCCTTCAAAGCAGAGCCACATTTGAAACTTTATGATACCACTTCGTACACTTTTCCTGTCTCTGATGTATGAAATGTTCAGATTGGCGTACAACCCCCAAGGTTTATTTTTTTCTTATATGTAGACTTTAATGGCATCGCTTGCTCTCTTCTCCTAATCGACAGCTGATCACGTGGCCCCCAACGGTCGGCGCGTTACCTTAGCATGTGCCGTCAGTATCTGGACAGACAGCACCGAGGTGCTGACCACGACGGCTAAAACGCGTATTGAGTGTCCGAATAATTGTGATCGCAGTGACAAATAACCGAGGAGGATTTAAATAAATATTATCTTCAGAGAATGTTTTACCTCGGGGCTAAGTCTGATGCCTCTATTCAAATACATGAAAAACGCAGAAACGCTTTTACGAAATAATCCTTTAAGAATTTGAATAATTCTTGCATTTGAGAGAGACATACAAATTGAAGGGTTTGTGGAAAGCGGTTTTCTTCTGTTTTATTTAGGTACAGAATGTTCTAGAAAACTCGCCGAAATGCGTATGTTTTTTTTAATATAGAAGCACAAAATTTAGAAATGGTCTACTCTGCTTCAAAAACAGATATCGCTATTCTGTAAACTGCATCTATTAGAGCGGTCAAATTTGAAATATGAATTTATCGCATTTCGTTAATTGTTACAATGTTTACGAATGTGTTCCAAAAGTTCTACTCTCATGACATGATATATTTCACAGCGGTGCCAAAAAAATTTATTTTGTTCGCTTTACAAGTTATATTAGGTGCATTTTGTATTACTATGTACAGTTTACAGAATTAGTAAACAATTTTTTATTCTTGGGTTACATAGTTGCAAGCAAGATCATTTCGTTTTTCACAACAATTTCTATCAAAATATCGACGTCACTATATTTTTAGGTTTCCTTTAAATGCAACAATCGTTATCAAAGTTGGTGCACTGGTTGCCGAGAAAAACGATTACTCCTTCCCCATCTACTCGATAGAAGCCACCGAGCTAAAGCGTGCTTTTAAATGGACCCTGAAACGATTTTGACCAATTTGTGCAAACGTACTGAGGGTAGGCCCCTCTGATGTGTACATCGCTACCGATCGCAGCGGCGCCGCTACCCTGAGTTTTCAGGGGGACTTGCTCTTCTCAGGACCAAATAAAGTTCAGTTCAGTTCCGTTCACTCCGTACCCTGCTGCATAGCGGGTGCGCGTGACGTCAGTCACGCGAGCTATCCGATTGGATGCCCCCGTTGCGTCGTCAGTAATTTTTTCAACTTTCCGTTGAACCAATGTTGTTTGTAATAGTTGGAATATTGGTTAACTTGTATCGCTAAAGCAGTCGGAAAGAGACTATACAACGCCAGTTGATCATTACACTCAAGCACTTCCGGTACGCGGCATGTGTGGCCTGCTTGTATTTCAGCGAGCTGCGTGTTGGCGCGTTCTCCACGTTTCTTTTCGCGAGAACCCTGAATCACACGTGCTGCATTGTGGGCGAGTGGCGAAATGTCAAGCTGCGACATCGTGTCACTCTGCAAGGCAACAGTCGAGCGGAGTGGCTGCAGCGCATCGGGGTGTCGATATCCGATCGGCGCCTGGAACTACGCGTTTGCGGCCGTCACTTCACGCCGGAGGATTACTACCACAATACCGTGCTCGCGCAGCGAGTGGGCGCTGCTAAAGAACAATCAAAACGCCCGCTCCTTGGGTAGCTCTCGCTGGGGATCGACGGCAGGGCGTCTGGTGGAGAGGTCGGAGAGGTTTGGCGCGTTGGTTGCACGGCACCAGAACTGGACGACACGACGTCACATCACGACGCAGAGCCAGTGAAGCGGAACTCAGCCCCGGTCGCTTGGCGAACGAGTTGAGACGAAGAAGCATGGCTAAGGAGGAGGGTAACTTGTAATTGCCCGCAGCTCTTAATATAGGACGCCTCACTCAAATTGTGGTACGAATGCTTTACTGTAGCTGTACCCTATACGCCTACGAAATTTGTCCAAACCGTTTCAGGGACGTTGAACCGCTTCGCTGTTCATAGTCGACCCTTCGCCGTATGTCTAGCGTCACGCAGGTCACGTGACCAGGAAAGGATGAGAGCCGCGCCGGGGGAGGACAGGTCACGTGGCCAGCAGAGGAGGAGAGCCTTGCTGGGAGAGGAGGCGACCAATGAGATGGCGCGCCATGGAGGGAGGAGGCGACCAATGAGAGGCCGCGCTGGGCGCGAGGAGGAGTGGCGATAAGAGAAGGTGTTTCTGTGCGCCGCGCCCTTTCAGATAACGCGCAACGCGTACAGCTGCTGCCGACGCCGTCCTCGTTTCTCTGCGTTCACTCCGAACGCGCGTGGTGTCCGTGACTGCAGCCGAAGCCTCTGGCGGCGGCTCGGCAGGCTTCGACCAGAGAAGTGGACACTGGTCGAGTAGCGTCGGAAGTCGCGGCGTCTTCTCGCCTCGCAACCTTTCAATATAACATCCTGCTGTAGATCTGTGTTTACTTGTGTTTACCCAATTGCATTACGTGCAACACATGCACATGTGACACTCGTAATTAGCACTCGGTGTAACTACACAGCTTCACTGTTCGACCACCTTCACGGAGGGGAAGGGGCGGCGATATTTTTGAAGCAAAGCTTTATATAGCTAGGCGAAACGAAAAAGTGTCTGTTCGTCGCCTGTCCACAGAAAACTATCATCATGAGCATTGGCTCGAGCGTCATCGTCCTCTTCCGCAGCTAGCTCGTTGGCACCCCTCGGGTTGCGCTCCGGCCAATGCTCCCGCTTTCATCATCGTCGTCTTCCACAGCTGGCTGCGTTGCCGCTCATCATTCGCGCGTAGAATTTCACTTGTGATCCGTCGTCGTAATGGGCAGGCCGCGTTTATAGGGGTATGAGCCATTTCTTAAGGGGGTATGAGCCATTCATTGTCTTACGTAACGGACACATTTAATATTAAGCAATTTAATTTAGAAGAATCGCAAGCGGCAATGGCGGGCCAATGCTGCAAACCTTGCCGCCGAGCAAACTCGAGACATCGAACGCAATTGACAAAGGCGGACTGCGGGCATACCGTTAGTGACGTGTGTAATCACATTAAGAAACACAAAGACGTAACGAATAATTGAGAAATACTTTAATGAACCGTCGGGATTAACCCAGTGATAAAAACCGAGGCCGCACGTTTCAGCTTCGCTGGTTAATCATCTGTACGGAGTGCTCGAGCGGTGATTTTTTAAGAGGAAGCTTCAGCTCGGGGCCAACTTCAATGTCATCTATTCAAATACATGTGAAACGCAGAAAGGCTTTTATTAAACAACCCATGGACCGATTTGAATGAACTATATTGATTTTGAGAGAGAAAGGTAGATTCTAGTTACGATAGGTAGAAAAAAAATCACCGCATATCCACGAAGTGAATGACGATGAGTGGGCGAAGCACCGGGGGATCATTCAGGTAAACCACAGCTACGGACGAGAAAGAGAGCGCGCGTCGGGAACGAACGCCCTTGTGCACCGCAGCGCCCCTAGCTACGGACAAGAGTGAAAAACGCCGGAAGTGTTCTCCGGAAGCTGGCTTCCGTAACCGGAAGCGAACCGGAAGTGGAAGCGGAAGTCGGCTTCCGGTTCCGGCTTCCGGAAGCCGGAGCTTGGAGTACATATACTATACATATACATATATATATATATATGTATATGTGCGTGTACATACATACATAGCGGTCTCCATGCCAACAAGAGCTGCGGACTACGAGAGACAAGGCTCGGCCCTAAGGTGCTTCGCCCCTAAAACTTGATTTGTAACTTCAATGTTATTCTCCGAAATCGATGGAACTCGATGTGTTTCAATATAAAAAAATGTCACAGTTTCGCCCTAAGGGCGAAGCAATGAATGCGATAGCAACATAGCAATGTCATACGAAGTAAGGTGAGCGGCTTTGGTAGCAATATGAATTGTAGTAAACATGAGCAGATTAAGTAAGCAGGTGTGCTGCGGCGTAAGTAGACCGACATGAAGAGAGAATCGATGACCACGAGAAGGCGCGTGTGAAACGGTGGTGTTGATGAGAAGCGCTTCCCGTGGGCAGCGCGTGCGAAGGGACACACCTGTAGCGCTGCGCTGCTGATGCAGGCAGCATTGCATGTGTAGCGTGCGTTGGAAAATGTGGCCCGACTATAACTAACTGAATGAACAAGCGTGGTGTGAACGCGCACAAACGAATAGATCACACTGAATGACTGCAGACAACGACTGTCAAAACGCTGGCAGCAAGCGCATACGCCGCAGCGGGCGAAGTTAAGCTGTAGGCGAAGGTGCGTGTGGTCTATTGCTTCAACGGAAACTGAGCGGCGAATGCACAGCGCATAGAAAGGTCAAAGCCGTGTGGAGATAAGAGACGGTGCGAGCGAGCGACGAGCGCGGTTGTTGGCACAGGAAAAGTGCCCCTCCCCCCCCCCCCCCCGCTCCCTCCGGCGCTGGCTTCCCGCTGCCTTGCTTGCGCGTGGGAGATTGACTGCGTTCGCTCTCCGTGATAGTGCGCGTCCCCGCAAGCTTCCGCTCGGGCATACGGCGCGCGGCGAAGGTTTTATCTATACAGAACCTCACGGCGACGGCGACGCCGATGGCAGAAATGCGGTTGAAGTGTCCATATAATTGCTATCGCAATAAAAAGCAAGACGTTTACACACCCGTAATTCTCCCCAAAAAATAGTGTTCGCCTTTCTGTACAATACATCCGTTGGAGAACCTAAAGGGGACATGTGATATATTAGTTTATATTTCATATGAAATATTTGCAACGTTTACTACTGTTTTCCAAAAATCTCATGCACGAATTTTAGGTTTATTTGAGAGAAGTGTATAATACACAAGTTTTGTGCGCTCTAATTGTATTAAGTACAGTT
The DNA here is from genome assembly GCF_013339745.2 of Dermacentor silvarum. NCBI lineage: Eukaryota > Metazoa > Arthropoda > Arachnida > Ixodida > Ixodidae > Dermacentor > Dermacentor silvarum. The sequence goes on from NC_051159.1 coordinate 71,505,384, forward strand.
AACAGAATCGTGATATTTTTCTTGGTGAGTAAGAATAGTAGATGTGATAATTCTGGTTTGCAATTTGTGCGTTTTTCAATCATTTATTTAAAAATTGACGGCCTAAGTAAAAATCCCGCCTAATACAGTCAATAGATTTTTAACTTTTCTTTTATATGCAAGACGTTCAGTCAAATCTGGTGCAGTCGCTTGTCGAGAAAAACTGTTTTTCCGTTCGCATGTATTTAGATGGTAAATCCTCTAGCTAAAGCTTTCTCTTAAAACCTCCTCTGGAAATGTTTGTCCCATTCAAGGTCCTGTAGTACTTCAATGAAGGCTCCCATAGTGTCAACCTCGACGCCGTGCCACCATCGTCTCTATCCCCATTGGCAACAAATATTTAAACACCAGATTCAGGCATATTGTCACATAGCATATCTTTTGAACGGCATGACAGAGCATGAAAAAAAAGGTCGCCGTTTCACCCGAAAGGCGAAGTATCAATTGCGATAGCAAATTAGTAGAGAGCTATACGGAGTAAGGATATACTCGGCGACAGCTTTTCTTGATAGCACTGAGGAAGCTACAGAGCCGAACCGCCTGCATGCGCGCACGCCAGGAAATAGTACCTATTTTATTTTCTGATTCTAAGAGTTACTTGGCCCGAATAAATAAAACTTTCCTAATTATAAATATAGAACAAGTATGAGAAGCTGTTCATGGAAAAAAGTTATCGTGCGCCTTAACTTTTCTTTCTTTTTTATTTCTTGGACGGCACCACGTTTTTCGCACCGCCTGATGGTTGCTCTCTCAGTAAAGAGGGCGTCCCCCGGTGCCGGCGGTACTGCGTGTGGCCGCAAAGTCTCCTTTTCGTTCTCCGAGGAGGCTATACTCTAAATGTGACAAGAAGTGGGTCTCCAAACAAACAAAGCAGGTTATCTGCAATGTCTACGCTGGAGTAAGGCGCCGTCAGCCCGAGCTGGTCGACCAATTCTGTGTGCCGGACTGTCGCCGAACTCACCGGAGTGAGTATGCGAACGGTAACTCGAATCAAGACTGAAGCTCTGCGGGCCCCACTCTCCTCTCCAAAGCGTAAGAAACTGTATTTCTCGGTCTCAAGCGAAGCTGGGAAGCGCATGACCGCCAAGACGAGGCTGCTGCGTTACGACACGTTTGCGTTGGCAGCATTGCGGCGCAAAGTGCACAGCTATTTCATGCGCAATGAACGGCCTAAGTCCGAGAAGCTACGCAATGAGGTGATCAGCGACCCTGACATGGACATGCCGACGATCAGCACTCGCACGATGCAACGAATGCTGAACGACTTGTGGTTCGTCTTCCGAAAGAGAAAAAAAGAATTCCGCATTGCTCGAAAGAGACGACATCGTTGCTTGGCGTCGAAAGTACCTCCGAACAATCCGAGAAATGTGGAGGCAGCAGCGGTAAGTTCTTGCGTTCTTTTAATTCCTGCAAACTTCCGTTGCGCGTGCTTGTTGGTAAAAGTGTAGACGCGAATGGTGAGCATGCGTGTGTACCTAACGGTGAGCGAAAACGAGAGGTATGCTTTGCATCAGTGATCGCCAAACGTGTTCTGTTTCCGCGAGTGATCGAAAGCCTTACATAGTCCTAACTTGTGTCGCAGCGAAATCCCCCAGTAAAATATGGTAGCTTTTCATGTTTGCGCTCGTACTGTGGAAAATAGTATCAGCCGAGGATGCGATGATCTGTGTCGAAGATGTAACTGAGCGTTTCGCTATTGCAGAATTTCCCGTCACATTGTTTGGGAAGATTTACTGCTTTTTTTCCGCGTAGGAGCAAGGGAACTAAATGACATGAAGAAAAGAATACCTAATTTTATTCAGCGAATAATTTGTACACATAATTGGGGATGTGGTTTCATTAGCTTTTATGAGCAGCCTGAAATATGTTTTGTAAACATTCGCTTCAGTCTTTCTCAGGGGGAGTTTTGCCAGCTCATCTTTGTTATATGTATTCACATGGGTTTTGTTAATGGATTCTTCGCGCTGTAACAGGGGCATAACCTTGAATAAAGGCCGCTGGTTTATTAATGGGCTGTTGCCAGTAAAGGTAAGCTCTTAACTATACGACTGATTTCTTTTCTTTTTCAGGACCATACACAACCTTGAAGAGACCTGGATAAACGCTGGCCACACTAAGGAGACCGTATGGACAGACACAAAAGGGATGTCCCGTCAAGACGCATTTCGTCATCAGGTCTCCGTGCGCCGAGTGGTAAAGGAGGACGCCTAATTGTTTTGCATGCTGGCAGTGTGGAAGGCTTTGTTGATGGAGCCGCCCTAGTGTTTCGTGCCAAGAAGGGCGCTGGTGATTACCACACAGAAATGGATGCTCCGCATTTTCAAAAATGGTTTGTTGAACAGTTGCTACCGAACATCAAGCCACGCAGTGTGATTGTGATGGATAATACGTCGTGTCACAGTGCTCAAGTTGAAAAGGTGCCAAGTTCATCATCAAGAAAAGCCGACATCCAGTGCTGGTTGAAATCGAAAAGTATCCCTTTTTCGGATGACCAACTGAAGAGCGAACTGCTGCAGCTCGTTAAGCAGCATAAGCACATGTTTCTTGCTTACCAGATAGACACACTTGCCAGTGCTGCCGGTCATGAGGTTGTGCACTTGCCTCCTTACCACTGCGAGCTCAATCCAATAGAACTCGTGTGGAGCCAGGTCAAAGGCTATTATTATTATTATTTGATTTGAAAACATATACATAGGAAAGAGAAAGCGAGAAGCAAGGCTGGCAACTGCCACCAGAAGGGGCACAACGCCTGCCTACTCTTCGGAAAGGACGAGAGAAACAGAAGGAAAGATAGGAAGGAGGGGAGGAAGAAGGAAAGGAAGAGAGAGATGACAAATGTCAAAGAATAAAGTACAACATACAGTAGGGCCCGTCCCGGCAGGTCAAGCTACTAGAGAATGTAAAATAAAATAAATAGTTTCTGCGGGTTGCAAACGCGCCCCTAAGTTCTTAGAGCACGATGAGATTGATCACGTCGAGACGCACAACCACTGGGGTATAAACATTCATCTAGAGTCGTACACCGCAGGCCAAGGAGATGGTAGTCCCTCACTAGTGATTTGCGTTGCGCACTGAAAGCGTGACATTCAAATATGAGGTGCTGAAGTGTCTCGCAGCCACCGCAAGACGTACACGATGGACTAGTCACACGTCCTTGTCGGGGTCAAAGGCTATATATATGTTACTTCGAAGAACACTCGTGTGGAGCCAGGTCAAAGTCTATGTTGCTTCGAAGAACACTGACTTCAAGATCGATTCAGTCGAGAAGCTTATGCTGGAAGGAATCGCCGGTGTGACCCCGCAGAACTGGTTCCGAGACTGCACTCATGTGATAAGGCTTGAGGATGAGGCATGGGAGCGAGATGGCATTATAGACAGCCAAAGAGAAAGTCTCATAATTTCTTTGGGCACAGATTCGAGTACTTCTGATGAGTCGAGCAGCTCTGACATGAGCGGAATTGATGAACTGTCATGAGCATCTCCATGTGTGCTTTTTCAAAGCTTCAACCAAAGGATTACACGCGTGCTTAACCAGCAACTGCGATATTGCTTTTGAGGTCCATCAGTCACTGCTATTTATTTACACTTTTATTGCTTATTGACTACATTTTAATTCAATCTGCTGATCTCTCTATATTTCGTTGCACTTCGTTTATGTTCTGGTTACGTTACCGTGATGTGATAATAATTGTTGGAATATTGTGTGCCAAAACGACGATGGGATTATGCGACATACCGTGCTAGAGGGTTGCACAAGTTTTGACCACCCGGTGTTATTTAACATGCACCGAAACATATGTACACGGGCATCTGGCATTTCTGATCCATCGAAATGCGACAGGCTCAAACCTGTGCTTTTTGTGTGTCAGCGGCCGTGTACTGTGCACTGTACTGTCATGGCGGCTGTGATGTGATGATGTATCACGGCCGTGAACATTTAGATTATACGCTGAATCAGCGAGAACCACATTTTTTCTTTCTTGGGGAACTTAAACGCTGAAAATTTGGTCTGTCTGTCACCCGATTCAGCCACCCGGTCAAAGTTGGACCACTTGCTTACCGCCCACACTACTTAAACTGGTACGGCTGTTCATACTTGTGAACGTTATCGATCACAAAGTAAATATTACGCATATCTGAGGCGCAACATCACTAGGTAAGTATTAGGAGGTGTGTTCCTTTAATAGAAAATACATAGATACGTAACTCTAAAGACCCTAGTTTCTTAAGCTGCGCTGAAAATGCCATGCTATGCGCGCCGACGAACGACGTTCCCCGACTGCGCGCCGACGAGCGCCCTCTGCCATGGAGGAAGGAAACCCTCTGCACAAGCTCATGTTTCCCGATGCATTGCCAGATGGCGGCCATGTCTCACGCAGCGCCTCCTCAATTTTATCAATGCCAGCCAGATGCGGCCGATTCAACATACAGGAAGCGCTGTCTGAGGCAGGGCAAAACATAAATGGCCGCTTGATGAAATAATGCGGTAAAATGAAATCTGTTCAAACAAACCTTCATGCCAGGACGAAAATGGTATGAGAACAGCATCACGGGTGGCCGCGCATCGACCAGCACTCATGTAGTACGGCCGGCAGAAGACTATCGTGTTTCGACGATATTTGCAGCGAAGCACGCAGATACGCGGCAAATTTTTTAGTTGAGGATTGAAGCGTTAAAAATTGTGTTCATTTTTCTGTGTGATCTCATGCCAATAGTGTTTGATGCCTCGTTTCATTGCTGTCTCAATGGAACCTGAAAGTGTTATACCTCTTCTTGTCATTGTTTTGTTTTTCATTTACTCATTTCCTAATGTATTCTACCGTCTCATTCTTCGTTATCAATGTGTTCCTGCTCTTACCTATTTTGATTTGTTTATTATAAATGGTTCTTATGGCAAGCAATGCTAGCAACGAGCTATGGCTATCATGTTCTGTGCCACAAGTGCAAAAATGTTATGCTGACATAGAGTTCCAGCAACGAGTTATATGGTTATCATGTTCTGGTCACCAGTGCAAAATGTTATGTCGACATGGAGTGCCAGAAAAAAGTTATGGCTATCACGTTCTGTGCCACTAGTGCAAAATGTTATGTTAATAATATTTTATGGGGTTTAACGACCCAAAAACACGATATGATTATGAATGAGGTCGTAGTAGAGGGCTCCGGAACTTTTGACAACCTGGGGTTCTTTAACGTGCACCTAAATCTAAACACACGGGCCTGGAGAATTTTCGCGTATGGCTGTGATGCAATAAAATATATGAACTGTTTTTATGCATTCTTTATTTTTTTCTACCAATAACAATTGGTATTATGGACAATACTTGTTACATACTGCATGCACAGGGATGGAAAAAAAAATCACAGCATATCCACGGGGTGAATGATGATGAGTGGGCGAAGCTCCGGAAGGAATCATCGGATCTCCCGCTTAAGGGGACGCTAGCACAAACGCGTTAGAAACGTGCAGTACTCTCTAGTAAGGGGGAGCGGCCACAGCGTCTTACGCAGCCATTTACACATGCCGGAACGTGCACCGCGTTTGCCGACGCCATCACATGACTGCTGAGAGAGTATACCCCCGTATTCAATAACGCTCCTCGAAGATAGCGCCAACCTTTCCCTTTCCCTCAAGAACCACTTATCATCATCCTCGACTTGAACTTGGCTTGCCACCGCCTTGGGCAGCGCGTTCGAAACGCGTTGAAGGCGGAGAGGCCACAGCGTCTTACACCAGCTTCTTACACGTGCCGTAACGCGCTAGCACAAACGCGTTAGAAACGCGCTAGAAACGCGGCCTTTCGTTAATGTTGGGTATTTATTGCCATCTTGGTGCGTGTGTCTATGTGCGCTTCGTGGCGTAGTGGTTAGCGCCGCACGTTCGGAAGCCAGGGGTCCCTGGTTCGATTCCGCGCTACGCACACAACTTTCGGAATTTTATTGCGATAGCAATTATATGGACACTCAAAAGCAGATTTCTGCCGTTGGCGTCGCCGTCGCCGTGAGGTTCCGTATGACGTCATTTGGAGAAGAAATCGTCGCCGCGCGCCGAACGCTGTATGTGCGAGTGAAAGGGCGCGAGGGGCGCGTCTTTCACGGGGAGTGAACGCACGGCGGAGAACAAACGCGCGTTCTGCGCCGTGCTCGCTTAAGGGCTGCAGAAGTAGGCGTCTCTGTTCTCCTTCACAATCACCATGTATGTAGAGCAAACGCGCCTTCTTCCGACGAGTGAGAGGCCGTTGGGGAGGGGGAGGGAAGGGAGGCGACGTTCAGCTGCGGCACGCAGTGCCTATTTATATCAGAGGCTCCGGCAACAGTCACCAACGCCGCACGCATTTTGAGCGAACGCGGGCAAAACGCCGATGGCGTCGACAACAGTTCTGCGTGTTGCCGATGCTGCTGCATATCCCAGTTTATACAGCTGATAAAGCTAATATCATTACTCCGTATAGCTCTCTGCAAGTTTGCTATCGCAATTGATGCTTCGCCTTTCAGGTGAAACTGCGACAACTTTTTTTTATTGCGATAGCAATTATATGGACACTCAAAAAGCAGATTTCTGCCGTTGGCGTCGCCGTCGCCGTCGCCGTGAGGTTCCGTATCACGTCAATGGAGATGAAATCGTCGCCGCGCGCCACCGAACGCTGTATGTGCCAGTGCAAGGGTGCGAGGGGCGCGCGCTTTCACGGGGAGTGAACGCACGGCGGAGAACAAACGCGCGTTCTGCGCCGTGCTCTCTTAAGGGCTGCAGAAGTAGCGTCTCTTTCCTCCTTTACAATCACCATATATGTAGAGCAAACGCGCCATCTTCCGACGCGCGAGAGGCCGTGGGGGAGGGGGGGAAGGGGAGGGAAGGGAGGCGACGTTTAGCTGCGGCACCAAGCGCCTATTTATATCAGAGGCTCCGGCAACAGTCATCAACGCAGCACGCATTTGGAGCGAACGCCTGCAAAACGCCGACGGCGTCGACAACAGTTCTACGTGTTGCCGGTGCTGCTGCATGTCCAAGTTTATACAGCTGATAAAGCTAATATCATTACTCTGTATAAGCTAATATCATTACTCAACAAATTTGCTATCGCAATTGATGCTTCGCCTTTTAGGTGAAACTGCGACAACTTTTTTTTCATAAAACGCCGGAAGCGTTCTCCGGAAGCCGGAAGCTGGCTTCCGGAACCGGAACCGGAAGCGGAACCGGAAGTGGAAACGGAAGCGGAACCGGAAGCGGAACCGGAAGCGGAAGTCGGCTTCCGGTTATACTATACGTATACATATATATGTATATATGGGTATACATACATATACGGACAGACAACGCCATCTATTGAGCAATTCATAAAACTAGACGTGGCTACCCACTACGACGGGGACGAACGGGTGCCGCTATAAGGAGCTTCGCCCCTAAAACATCGACGGCCATCACACTACATGAAGGTGCTTGACCAACGAAGCTCGATAATAGATCTGAATCAGTCTCTATTCAATTATTCGTAAGCTCTCTTAAAATCTTCCAATTCAGCGGCATTATGGTACTTTTAGCTGCGGTGTGTGATAGGCGACATTCGTCACCTTGCATAGTTTGCATAGCTATTATATTGTCACGGGGTTGTGACGTTACGAAGGCAGCAGTCGGCCGGCAAACGGAAAGTCAGGGGCGCGATCTTGTACGCGTTCCAAAACGGAGGCGTTCCGTTCCATCGAGCCGCACACGATTGGCCAATTTCAACCGCGACGTTCAAATTGACCAATCGTGTGCGGCTCGATGGAACGGAACGCCTCCGTTGCATTTTGGAACGCGTACAAGATCGCGCCCCAGATTACAACAATACACACTGGCACTGATAGCGGCGAGTACAGCATCGGCCGTATAGAAAAGCTGATCATCGTTGGGACACGCCGTCTTTTATACATCACTCATCGAACTTTCCAGCCTTATCACTGGTGGTCGCGCAAACTCTGAAATAAGCTTAACTGTTCGCGTCTTGCGCGCAATCATAACAAAACGATCTACAACAATTGTGAAGCTTCTCGAACACTGAGGCGCAGTCTGCGCCGATCATTGCTGACAGTCTTTGTGGGTGTAAACTGAATACAACAAAACTGAAACAAGACACGCGCGTGGCAGGATCGGGCCGCAACCGGCCTACCTTTTCGCCTGTACCAGGGCTTAATACTGTAAACTAACATTCGATCACGTGTCGCACATACCCGTATATCCTGGGCTGCCGCACTTTTTTTTGCTTGAACACGGAACATAAGCTTCACTGTTATAATGGCTGAATAATGCTGGGAAAACCTTCTGAACAGCGGAAAATTTTCTGTGTACAAATATATATACAGCAGAGTAATTAGCTGCATGTATGAACACTCATCAAAGTTTAACTCTGACGTTCCCATTTTGCATGCATACGTTTTGCTAAACACACTAGCGCTGCGAGCTAGCGAAAACAGAAACTGGAACTGAAATCGGCTGCAAGCTGCCGGACTACTTGCGTAGTAACACAAATGTGCGGAGGCCCCACCTCCGTAGCCTTGGCTCCAATGTCAAGAAAAGCTGTCGCCGAGTATAGTTTATATCAGCTGTATAAACTTGGACATGCAGCAGCACCAGCAACGCGCAGAACTGTTGTCGACGCCGTCGGCGTTTTGACCGCGTTCGCACCGAATGCACGTGGCGTTGGTGACTGTTGCCGGTGCCTCTGCGGGCGGCTCCGAGGTTTTCGATGAGGTCAGAACAGGACACTCGTCGAGCAGCGTCGGAAGTCTTTACCACATTCTCGCCTCGCAACGTTTTTATATAATTACGCATTTGGTGCCACAGCTAAACGTCGCCTCCCCTTCCTCTCTCCCATCCCCCCACGGCTTTCACGCGACGGAAGTAGTTGGGTTTCCTCTATATATATGGTGATTGTAAAGTAGGAAAGAGACTTAATTCTGCAGCGCTTCAGGGAGCACGGCGCAGAACGCGCGTTTGCTCTCCGCCATGCGTTCGGTCTCCGTGAAAGCGCACGTCCCTCGCGTACTTTCACTCGCACATACAGCATACGATGGCTGCGACGATTTCATCGCCATTGACGTCATACGGAACCTCACGGCGACGGCGACGGCAGAAATCCACTTTGAGTGTCCATATAATTTCTATCGCAATAAAAAGAGGCACAGGACAGAGCGCTAAGGCATAGCCTGCTATATCTAGAAAAAAATGTCACAGTTTCGCCCTAAGGGCGAAGCAATGAATGCGATAGCAACACAGCAATCTCATACGAAGTAAGGTGAGCGGCTTTGGTAGCAACAACACGCAGAACTGTTGTCGACGCCATCGGCGTTTTGCCCGCGTTAGCTCTAAATGCGTGCGGCGTTGGTGACTGTTGCTGGAGCCTCTCATATAAATAGGCACTTGGTGCCGCAGCTAAACGTCGCGTCCCTTCCTTCCCCCTCCCCCACGGCCTCTCGCGCGTCTGAAGAAGGCGCGTTTGCTCTACATATATGGTGATTGTAAAGGAGAAACGAGACGCCTAATTCTGCAGCCCTTAAGCGAGCACGGCGCAGAACGCGCGTTTGTTCTCCGCCGTGCGTTCACTCCCCGTGAAAGACGCGCCCCTCGCGCCCTTTCACTCGCACATACAGCGTTCGGCGCGCGGCGACGATTTCATCTCCAAATGACGTCATACGGAACCTCACGGCGACGGCGACGGCGACGGCGACGGCGACGCCGACGGCGACGGCGACGCCGACGGCGACGGCGACGCCGACGGCAGAAATCTGCTTTTGAGTGTCCATATAATTGCTATCGCAATAAAAATATAGGAGGCTATGGCCAAGGATAACCTCTCCCACGGAGAAAGAATATATTCTTTCTCCGTGACCTCTCCAGCGATCTGCAGGTGGCTTTTGTCGCGATAGCAATTATATGGACACTCCAAAGCAGATTTCTGCCGTCGGCGTCGCCTTCGCCGTGAGGTTCCGTATGACGTTAATGGAGATTAAATCGTCGCCGCGCGCCGCCGAACGATGTATGTGCGAGTGAAAGGGCGCGAGGGACGCGCTCTTTCACGGCGAGTGAACGCACGGCGGAGAACAAACGCGCGTTCTGCGCCGTGCTTCCTTAAGGGCTGCAGAAGTAGGCGTCTCTTTCCTCCTTTACAATCACCATATATGTAGAGCAAACGCGCCTTCTTTCGACGCGCGAGAGGCCGTGGGGGAGGGGGGGAGGGGGAGGGAAGGGAGGCGACGTTTAGCTGCGGCACCAAATGCCTATTTATATCAGAGCTCCGGCAACAGTCACCAACGCCGCAGGCATTTTGAGCGAACGCGGGCAAAACGCCGACGGCGTCGACAACAGTTCTGCGCGTTGCCGGTGCTGCTGCATGTTCAAATTTATACAGCTGATAAAGCTAATATCATTACTCCGTATAGCTCTCTACAAATTTGCTATCGCAATTGATGCTTCGTCTTTCAGGTGAAACTGCGACAACTTTTTTTTTTTCTCATTTTTCTCAGACTGGTTACACACTACTACTACTACGACGGGGACGGAACGGGTGCCGCTATAAGGAGCTTCGCTCCTAAGAAATGCGTTTACATTGCTTTCCCAGGTAGTTTATTCGTGGCTGTAGGTTGCACTATGTGTTATTGGGGGCACTCCTTTTACCACCTTGCCCACCCGTACGCGTACGGTACCCAACCGGTCCTCCGAGATTCACTTCCACGAGGACCACTTATACCAATATCACACTGTCACGGAGCGGCATAGTTTCTCGAGTCATCGACACGCCGATTAACGGCCGCCAAAAACGTCGCGTTCTCAAGGTGTGGCACATAGTTTCGAGAAAGCGACGCGCCGATTAACGGGCGTCAAAAAAAAAAAAAAAAAAAAAAAACGTCGTGGTCCCACGGTGCGGCATATAGTTTCGAGAAGGCGACACGTCGACTAACGGGCGTCAAAAACGTCGTGTCCTCATAGTGCGGCATATAGTCTCGAGAAAGCGACACGCCGATTAACGGGCGTCAAGAACGTCGTGGCCCCACGAGGCGGCATTTACTTTCGAGAAAGCGACACGCCAATTATAGGACCCAGGTGTGTGCGTGTGCGTCCGTGTGGTGCAGTGCGAGGGCTCGACCTTTGAGAGAGGGGAATCTACCGTTCCTTCGCCCCTGGTGAAAGGGGCGCGGCCAAGACTATTGGGAGGAGTCATGAAATAATTAGGTGAACTCTGCATACCTGCAGTCCCCCTATATATAGGGAACAATGGAAAGGAGAGGCTATTTAAGCGTATGTTTTGGGATCTGCTAATTAGTCTAGAAGATGAATCTATGAGCTGCTGAGAAGCCGTCGGGTGGCTAGTGCCGTCCAGTATCGCCTGGGCCGCCTAGCTGCCTCGGAACTCCAAGTAACTAGTTGATGTACGAGACGTAAAACCAGCGTCTGCAACGATGCTCATGGTAGTTCGCCTCAAGTTAGCTCAACCTGCTTTAGGGAAGTCGTCAGATCTAGACTCCCGGGAAACCCCGCCCAGCTATTGCATCCACCTCGACAAGATCGGCCCGCCAGCATTCTTCGGGAAAGCTCTGCGCGCCGACTTCAGGGTTTAAGAACTTGCTGCTGCGGCCCGGCCACGCGTATGACATCGTTTTTTTACCTTTGTTTTCTTTTGAACTTTGTTTGAGTCAATTACTGTTAAGTGTATTCTTGTATATTTGATCCGCGCCCTGTTTCATTTTTATATCTACTGTTAATTTCTCGTATTTACTTGTCTTCATCATTGTGTTATATTAAGTTCAGGTGTGTTAGGCTGTCTAGTGTCTTTTTGTTCTATTATTTTTATTAATTTGTGTATATTTATCAGCCGATAAATATCTTGCTTTTTGTTTACTCCCAGCTCTGACTCTTTTCACTGTGTTCGCTTGAGTACGGAACGACCAACCGGCTTGTATAACCCGTCGATCGACTTCGCGCCGACGGCGAACAGGTGACAGCCGTAACACACACGTACACTTTTGATCGCGATCGGGACCGATCCGGATTGAGCTCCATCCAGCTCCATGTGCACCATGACTGTCGAATCGGGATAGCGATCCGACAATCGCGATCGGGGAATTGCGATCATGTTTCTTGATCGCAATCGCATGCTGACGTCTGCGCCTTCTAACGCATTATTCTGAAAACGCTGAAAACAAAAAGGGAAGGCAGCTTAATAAAAAATGACTTAAACACCGTTTAATCAGCAGAAGTAAGCTGTAAAATTAAAATATTGTCCAAGTTTAACCATATTTTGCAAACCCGCATTGGTATCAAGGCATTACGCAGTTCTGGGAGTTTCAGGAGAACAGCAGACGATAAAAATTCAAGGGGCACTTAGTTAGCCCTACGTGGATGAGGGCGCGAGCATTGCTACCACCATAGGTCGAGGGATCGAGTTCCTTAATTAACTCTGTTTTAACTAACTGCGCCTTAAGTAACTTCGCCTTAATTAACACTAAAGGTCATGGGTTCGAGTGCCGTAATGAAGTCTATCATATTCAACACATTAATAACCTCTACCCTAATTAACGGTATCTTAATTGCCTTCACCTTAATTAACACCAACGGTCATGGGTTCCACTCCAAAGGTCGTGGGTTCGCGGGCCTAAATTAGCTATATCTTAATTAACTGTGCCTACACTACCTTCGCCTTAACCCCAACTGTCATGAGTTGGACTCCCACCAATGGTCGTGAATTCTAGTGCTGTAATGAACTCTATCTTAATTAAACCTACCTTAATTAACTTTGCCTTAACTGACATCATCATATACCTTGATTGGCGCACTTGGACTTTTGGGATTTTTTGGGCCATTCCGTGGTCACGCCAACGCCAACTAGGCCGGATTTTGCGCCTGATGAACCATGTTCCTGAGCCACGATCATTGTTGATCGCGATCAAGAAATCCGATCGGGATTGGCCCCGATCGCGATTAAAAGTGTATCTGTGACACCGGTATTAGGAACCCCGCGAAGCGTCTCCGACGAGAGGCGCAACGTCTCAAACGACAGTGTTTGCGTCTGTGACATGAGGCACCGCGTTACAACGACAACATCTCAAAAAGCTAGCGGTCACGAGAAAGCACGGGAGAACGCTCGTCTGACCAGTGGTACCACCAGCTAGCGGTACTGGTACCGGTGGTACCATCGATACTACCGTACGGTGGTAACGTATCACCAGTCGTAACGTATCTTCGGTGTCACTGCAAAAGGGTACCTTACCAGAGTGCGGCTTTTACGGCTGTGTTGAACTGCACTGCAAAACTACAAAACGGTTAGTCTTCAAAATGGTAGACGCGGAAAACCGCAGTTAGTTACCAAAGAAGGCTAAACACTTTAAAACGCACAAACGCGTTACAACGCTAAATTTTAATAATCGCAATCACGCAAAATAAAACAGGATATAAGGACACATAACCGTCGTTGCAAGTTCGAAAGAAATGTACTAACTAACCAAACCATCAGCGCTATTGCAAAACGCTTAAAGACGCAGACATTGTCAAGTGGGGAAGACAGTGTGGTATAATATATACGTTTAAACAAAACAAGAACAATTCTGACCTTTATGGCTTTCGTTCGCTATAGTAGACGCTTGCGCCTAGGAACTATTGAAGAGCTCTTTCACGCTCACAAACGCGTCATGACGCTTTCATGTGTCATTCCCGACCGCTGATGGCGCCCTTGGTGATCATCCCCGATCACGTGGGAGCTAGATAAGCCTGTAACTATCAGTGCCGATTTCTGATTTCTAAGCCGTAAAGGTGGAATGCCACCTAGCTGGTTTAGGTGGCATTCGCACTGGAGATTCCCAATGGAGATGTCGCGTGACCGACTGCGACTGGCGACCAAGAAGTGACACGCTGCTACCGATGTTCACACCGGCAAATGCTACCTGCCCCTAGCCAGCCCAGTATACCGTGCAATTGATACCGTGATATTTTTAAAGCAAAGCTTTATATAGCTAGGCGAAACGAAAAAAGTTCTCGCAGTTTCACCTAAAAGGCGAAGCATCAATTGCGATAGCAAATTTGTAGAGAGCTATACGGAGTAATGATAGTAGCTTAATCAGCTGTATAAACTTGGACATGCAGCAGCACCGGCAACACACAGAACTATTGTCGACACCGTCGGCGTTTTGCCCGCATTCGCACAAAATGCGTGCGGCGTTGGTGACTGTTGCCGGATCCTCTGATATAAATAGGCACTTGGTGCCGCAGCTAAACGTCGCCTCCCCCCCCCCCCCCCCCCCTGGCCTTTCGCGCGTCGGAAGAGGGCGAGTTAGCTCTACATATATGGTGATTGTAAAGGATGAAAGAGACAGAGACGCCTACTTCTGCAGCCCTTAAGGGAGCACGGCGCAGAACGCGTGTTTGTTCTCTGCCGTGCGTTCACTCCCCGTCAAAGCGCGCGTCCCTCGCGCCCTTACACTCGCACATACAGCGTTCGGCGGCGCGCGGCGACTATTTCATCTCCATTGACGTCATACGGAACCTCACGGCGACGGCGACGCCGACGGCAAAAATCTGCTTTGGAGTGTCCATATAATTGCTATCGCAATAAAAGTGTCTGTTCGTCGCCTGTCCACAGAAAACTATCATTATGAGAATTGGCTCGAGCGTCGTCGTCTTCTTCCGCAGCTAACTCGTTGGCGCCCCTCGGGTTGCGCTCCTGCCAATGCTCCCGCGTTCATAATCGTCGTCTTCTTCCACAGCTGGCTGCGTTGCCGCTCATCATTCGCACGTGGAATTTCACTTCTGATCCGTCGTCGTAATGGGCAGGCCGCGTTTACAGGGGTATGAGCCATTTCTTAAGGTGGGTATGAGCCATTCATTGTGTTACGTAACGGACACATTTAATATTAAGCAATTTAATTTAGAAGAATTGTAAGCGGCAATGGCGGGCGAATGCTGCAAACCATGCCGCTGAGCAAACTCGAGACATCGAACGCAATTGACAAAGGCGGACTGCGGGCATACCGTTAGTGACGTGTGTAATCACATTAAGAAACACAAAGACGTAACGGATAATTGAGAAATACATTAATGAACCTTCGGGATTAACCCAGTGATAAACACCGAGGCCTCACGTTTCAGCTTCGCTGGTTAATCATCTGCACGGAGTGCTCGAGCGGTGATTTTTTAAGAGGAAGCTTCAGCTCGGGGCCAACTTCAATGTCATCTATTCAAATACATGTGAAACGCAGAAACGCTTTTATTAAACAACCCATGGACCAATTTGAATGAACTATATTGATTTTGAGAGAGAAAGGTAGATTCTAGTTACGATAGGTAGCAAAAAAATCACCGCATATTCACGAAGTGAATGATGATGAGTGGGCGAAGCACCGGGGGATCATTCAGGTAAACCACAGCTACGGACGAGAGAGAAAGAGAGCGCGCGTCCGGAACGAGAGAGAAAGAGAACGCGCTTCGGGAACGGTTCGGGAACGAACGCCCTTTGTGCAATGCAGCGCCCCTAGCTACGGACGACAAAGAGAGCGCGCGTCGGGAACGAACGCCCTTGTGCACCGCAGCGCCCCTAGCTACGGACGAGAGTGAAAAACGCCGGAAGCGTTCTCCGGAAACTGGCTTCCGGAACCGTAAGCGGAACCGGAAGTGGAAGCGGAAGTCGGCTTCCGGTTCCCGCTTCCGGAAGCCGGAGCTTGGCGTACATATACTATACATATACATATATATATGTATATATGCGTATACATACGTACATAGCGGTCCCCATGCCAACGAGAGCTACGGACTACGAGAGACAAGGCTCGGCCCTAAGGTGCTTCGCCCCTAAAACTTGATTTGGAACTTCAATGTTATTCTCCGAAATCGATGGAACTCGATGTGTTTCAAAATAAAAAATGTCACAGTTTCGCCCTAAGGGCGAAGCAATGAATGCGATAGCAACACAGCGATGTCATACGAAGTAAGGTGAGCGGCTTTGGTAGCAATATGAATTGTAGTAAACATGAGCTGATTAAGTAAGCAGGTGTGCTGCGGCGTAAGTAGACCGACATGAAGAGAGAATCGATGACCACGAGAAGGCGCGTGTGAAACGGTGGTGTTGATGAGAAGCGCTTCCCGTGGGCAGCGCGTGCGAAGGGACACACCTGTAGCGCTGCACTGCCGATGCGGGCAGCATTGCATGTGTAGCGTGCGTTGGAAAATGTGGCCCGACTATTACTAACTGAATGAACATGCGTGGTGTGAGCGCGCACAAACGAATAGATCACACTGAATGACTGCAGACAACGACTGTCAAAACGCTGGCAGCAAGCGCATGCGCCGCAGCGGGCGAAAGTAAAGCTTTAGGCGAAGGTGCGTGCGGTCTATTGCTTCAACGGAAACTGAGCGGCGAATGCACAGCGCATAGAAAGGTCAAGCCGTGTGGGCGAGCGACGAGCGCGGTTGTTGGCAGAGTAGAAGTGCTCCCCCCCCCCCCCCCCGCTCCCTCCGGCGCTGGCTTCCCGCTTCCTTGCTTGCGCGTGGGAGATTGAGTGCGTTCGCTCTCCGTGATAGCGCGCGTCCCCGCACGCTTCCGCTCGGGCATACGGCGCGCGGCGAAGATTTTATCTATACGGAACCTCACGGCGACGGCGACGGCAGAAATCCGGTTGAAGTGTCCATATAATTGCTATCGCAATAAAAAGCAAGACGTTTACACACCCGTAATTCTCCCCAAAAAGTAGTGTTCGCCTTTCTATACAATACATCCGTTGGAGAACCTAAAGGGGACATGTGATATATTAGTTTATATTTCATATGAAATATTTGCAACGTTTACTACTAGTTTTGCAAAAATCTCATGCACGAATTTGAGGTTTATTTGAGAGAATTAAGTGTATAATACACAAGTTTTGTGCGCTCTAAATGTATTATTAAGTACAGTTAACAGAATCGTGATATTTTTCTTGGTGAGTAAGAATAGTAAATGTGATAATTCTGGTTTGCAATTTGTGCGTTTTTCAATCATTTATTTAAAAATTGACGGCCTAAGTCAAAATCCCGCCTAATACAGTCAATAGATTTTTAACTTTTCTTTTAAATGCAAGAAGTTCAGTCAAATCTGGTGCAGTCGCTTGTCGAGAAAAACAATTTTTCCGTTCGCATGTATTTAGATGGTAAATCCTCTAGCTAAAGCTTTCTCTTAAAACCTCCTCTCGAAATTTTTGTCCCATTCAAGGTCCTGGTAGTACTTGAATGAAGGCTCCTATAGTGTCAACCTCGACGCCGTGCCACCATCGTCTCTATCCCCATTGGCAACAAATATTTAAACACCAGATTCAGGCATATTGTCACATAGCATATCTGTTGAACGGCATGACAGAGGATGAAAAAAAATGTCGCCGTTTCACCCGAAAGGCGAAGCATCAATTGCGATAGCAAATTAGTAGAGAGCTATACGGAGTAAGGATATACTCGGCGACAGCTTTTCTTGATCAGCACTGTGGAAGCTACAGAGCCGAACCGCCTGCATGCGCGCGCGCCAGGAAATAGTACCTATTTTATTTTCTGATTCTAAGAGTTACTTGGCCCGAATAAATAAAACTTTCCTTAATTATAAATATAGAACAAGTATGGGAAGCTGTTCATGGAAAAAAGTTATCGTGCGCCTTAATTTTTCTTTCTTTTTTATTTCTTGGACGGCACCACGTTTTCCGCACCGCCTGCTGGTTGCTCTCGCAGTAAAGAGGGCGTCCCCGGTGCCGGCGGTACTGCGTGTGGCCGCTAAGTCTCCTTTTCGTTCTCCGAGGAGGCTATACTCTAAATGTGACAAGAAGTGGGTCTCCAAACAAACCAAGCAGGTTATCTGCAATGTCTACGCTGGAGTAAGGCGCCGTCAGCCCGAGCTGGTCGACCAATTCTGTGTGCCGGACTGTCGCCGAACTCACCGGAGTGAGTATGCGAACGGTAACTCGAATCAAGGCTGAAGCTCTGCGGGCCCCACTCTCCTCTCCAAAGCGTAAGAAACTGGATTTTCCCGGTCTCGAGCGAAGCTGGGAAGCGCATGACCGCCAAGACGAGGCTGCTGCGTTACGACACGTTTGCGTTGGCAGCATTGCGGCGCAAAGTGCACAGCTATTTCATGCGCAATGAACTGCCTACGTCCGAGAAGCTACGCAATGAGGTGATCAGCGACCCTGACATGGACATGCCGACGATCAGCACTCGCACGATGCAACGAATGCTGAACGACTTGGGGTTCGTCTTCCGAAAGAGAAAAAAGGAATTCCGCATTGCTCGAAAGAGACGACATCGTTGCTTGGCGTCGAAAGTACCTCCGAACAATCCGAGAAATGCGGAGGCAGCAGCGATAAGTTCTTGTGTTCTTTTAATTCCTGCAAACTTTCGTTGAGCGTGCTTGTTGGTTAAAGTGTAGACGCGAATGATGAGCATGCGTGTGTACCTAACGGTGAGCGAAAACGAGAGGTATGCTTTGCATCAGTGATCGCCAAACGTGTGCTGTTTACGCGAGTGATCGAAAGCCTTACATAGTCCTAACTTGTGTCGCAGCGAAATTCCCCAGTAAAATAAGGTAGCTGTTCATGTTTGCGCTCGTACTGTGGAAAATAGTATCAGCCGAGGATGCGATGATCTGTGTCGAAGATGTAACTGAGCGTTTCGCTATTGCAGAATTTCCCGTCGAATTGTTTGGGAAGATTTACTGCTTTTTTTCCGCGTAGGAGCAAGGGATCTAAATGACTTGAAGAAAAGAATACCTAATTTTATTCAGCGAATATGCTGTACACATAATTGGGGATGTGGTTTCATTAGCTTTTATTAGCAGCCTGAATTATGTTTTGTAAACATTCGCTTCAGTCTTTCTCAGGGGGAGTTTTGCCAGCTCATCTTTGTTATATGTATTCACATGGGTTTTGTCAGTGGATTCTTCGCGCTGTAACAGAGGCATAACCTTGAATAAAGGCCGCTGGTTTATTAATGGGCTGTTGCCAGTAAAGGTAAGCTCATAACTATACGACTGATTTCTTTTCTTTTACAGGACCATATACTACCTTGATGAGACCTGGGTAAACGCAGGCACACTAAGGAGACCGTATGGACAGACACCAAAGGGATGTCCCGTCAAGACGCATTTCGTCAACAGGTCTCCGTGCGCCGAGCGGTAAAGGAGGACGCCTAATTGTTTTGCATGCTGGCAGTGCGGAAGGCTTTGTTGATGGAGCCGCCCTAGTGTTTCGTGCCAAGAAGGGCGCTGGTGATTACCACACAGAAATGGATGCTCCGCATTTTCAAAAATGGTTTATTGAACAGTTGCTACCGAACATCAAGCCACACAGTGTGATTGTGATGGATAATACGTCGTGTCACAGTGCTCAAGTTTAAAAGGTGCCAAGTTCATCATCAAGAAAAGCCGACATCCAATGCTGGTTGAAATCGAAAAGTATCCCTTTTTCGGATGACCAACTGAAGAGCGAACTGCTGCAGCTCGTTAAGCAGCATAAGCACATGTTTCTTGCTTACCAGATTGACACACTTGCCAGCGCTGCCGGTCATGAGGTTGTGCACTTGCCTCCTTACCACTGCGAGCTCAATCCAATAGAACTCGTGTGGAGCCAGGTCAAAGGCTATGTTACTTCGAAGAACACTGACTTCAAGATCGATTCAGTCGAGAAGCTGCTGCTGGAAGGAATCCCAGGTGTGACCCCGCAGAACTGGTTCCGAGACTGCACTCATGTGATAAGGCTTGAGGATGAGGCATGGGAGCGAGATGGCATTATAGACAGCCAAAGAGAAAGTCTCATAATTTCTTTGGGCATCGATTCGAGTACTTCTGATGAGTCGAGCAGCTCTGACATGAGCGGAATTGATGAACTGTCATGAGCATCTCAGGTGTGCTTTTTCAAAGCTTCAACCAAAGGATTACACGCGTGCTTAACCAGAAACTGCGATATTGCTTTTGAGGTCCATCAGTCACTGCTATTTATTTACACTTTTATTGCTTATTGACTACATTTTAATTTAATCTGCTGATCTCTCTATATTTCGTTGCACTTCGTTTATGTTCTGGTTACGTTACCGTGATGTGATAATAATTGTTGGAATATTGTGTGCCAAAACGGCGATGTGATTATGCAACATGCCGTGCTAGAGGGTTGCACAAGTTTTGACCACCCGGTGTTATTTAACATGCACCGAAACATATGTACACGGGCGTCTGGCATTTCTGATCCATCGAAATGCGACAGGCTCAAACCTGTGCTTTTTGTGTCAGCGGCCGTGTACTGTGCACTGTACTGTCAAGGCGGCTGTGATGTGATGATGTATCACAGCCGTGAACATTTACATTATACGCTGCATCAGCGAGAACCACATTTTTAGTTGAGGATTGAAGTGTTAAAAATTGTGTTCATTTTTCTGTGTGATCTCATGCCAATAGAGTTTGATGCCGTGTTTCATTGCTGTCTCAATGGAACCTGAAAGTGTGATACCCCTTCTTGTCATTGTTTTGTTTTTCATTTACTCATTTGCTAATGTATTCTACCGTCTCATTCTTCGTTATCAATGTGTTCCTGCTCTTACCTATTTTGATTTGTTTATTATAAGTGGTTCTTATGGCAAGCAATGCTAGCAACGAGTTATATGGTTATAATGTTCTGGTCAAAAGTGCAAATGTTATGTCGACATGGAGTGCCAGTGAAAAGTTATGGCTATCACGTTCTGTGCCACTAGTGCAAAATGTCATGTTAATAATATTTGATGGGGTTTAACGACCCAAAACCACGATATGATTATGAGAGAGGTCGTAGTGGAGGGCTCTGGAAATTTTGACCACCTGGGGTTCTTTAACGTGCACCTAAATCTAAATACACGGGCCTGGAGAATTTTCGCGTATGGCTGTGGTGCAATAAAATATATGAACTGTTTTTATGCATTCTTTATTTTTTTCTACCAATAACAATTGGTATTATGGACAATACCTGTTACATAGTGCATGCACAGGGATGGAAAAAACATCGACGGCCATCAAACTACATGAAGGTGCTTGACCAGCGAAGCTCGATAATAGAATCTGAATCAGTCTCGATTCAATTAATCGTAAGCTCTCTTAAAATCTTCCAATTCAGCGGCATCATGGTACTTTTAGCTGCGGTGTGTGCTTGGCGACATTCGTCACCTTGCATAGTTTGCATAGCTATTATATTGTCACGGGGTCGTGACGTTACGAAGGCAGCAGTCGGCCGGTAAACGGAAAGTCAGATTACAACAATACACACTGGCACTGATAGCGGCGAGTATAGCATCGGCCGTGGAAAAGCTGATCATCATTGGGACACGCCGTCTTTTATACATCACTCATCGAACTTTCCAGCCTTATCACTGGTGGTCGCGCAAACTCTGAAATAAGCTTGACTGTTCGCGTCTTGAGCGCAATCATAACAAAACGATCTACAACAATTGTGAAGCTTCTCGAAGACTTAGGCGCAGTCTGCGCCGATCATTGCTGACAGTCTTTGTGGGCGTAAACCGAATACAGCAAAACTGAAACAAGACACGCGCGTGGCAGGATCGTGCCGCAACCGGCCTTCCTTTTCGCCAGTACCAGGGCTTAATACTGTAAACGTTAACATTCGATCACGTGTGGCGCGTACCCGTATATCCTGGGCTGCCACACTTTTTTTTTTACTGAACACGGAACCTAAGCTTCACTTTTATAAAGGCTGAATAATGCTGGGAAAGCCTTCTGAACAGCGGAAAATTTTCTGTGTACGAATATAAATACAGCAGAGTAATTAGCTGCATGTAGGCACACTCATCAAAGTTTAACTCTGACGTTCCCATTTTGCATGCATACGTTTTGCTAAACACACTAGCGCTGCGAGCTAGCGAAAACCGTAACTGCACTGAAATAGGCTGCAAGCTGCTGGACTACTTGCGTAGTAACACAAATGTGCGGAGGCTCCGCCTCCGTAGCCTTCGCTCCGTTGTCAAGAAAAGCTGTCGCCGAGTATAGTAGTTTTATTAGCTGTATAAACTTGGACATGCAGCAGCACCAGCAACGCGCAGAACTGTTGTCGATGCCGTCGGCGTTTTGCCCGCGTTCGCACCGAATGCACGTGGCGTTGGTGACTGTTGCCGGTGCCTCTGCGGGCGGCTCGGAGGTTTTTGACGAGATCAGAACAGGACACTCGTCGAGAAGCGTCGGAATTCTTTACCACATTCTCGCCTAGCATCGTTTTTATATAATTACGCACTTGGTGCCACAGCTAAACGTCGCCTCCCCTTCCTCTCTCCCATCCCCCCACGTCCTTTCGCGCGACGGAAGAAGTCGCGTTTCCTCTATATATATATATATATATATGGTGATTGTAAAGGAGGAAAGAGATTTAATTCTGCAGCCCTTCAGGGAGCACGGCGCAGAACGCGCGTTTGCTCTCCGCCGTGCGTTCGCTCTCTGTGAAAGCGCGCTTCCCTCGCGCACTTTCACTCGCACATACAGCATACGATGGCTTCGACGATTTCATCGCCGTTGACGTCATAGGGAACCTCACGGCGACGGCGAGGGCAGAAATCCACTTTGAGTGTCCATATAATTTCTATCGCAATAAAAAGAGGCACAGGACAGAGCGCTAAGGCATAGCCTGCTATATCTAGAAAAAATATAGGAGGCTATGGCCAAGGATAACCTCTCCCACGGAGAAAGAATATATTCTTTCTCCGTGACCTCTCCAGCGATCTGCAGGTGGCTTTTGTCGCGATAGCAATTATATGGACACTCCAAAGCAGATTTCTGCCGTCGGCGTCGCCTTCGCCGTGAGGTTCCGTATGACGTTAATGGAGATTAAATCGTCGCCGCGCGCCGCCGAACGATGTATGTGCGAGTGAAAGGGCGCGAGGGACGCGCGCTTTCACGGGGAGTGAACGCACGGCGGAGAACAAACGCGCGTTCTGCGCCGTGCTCGCTCAAGGGCTGCAGAAGTAGGCGTCTCTTTCCTCCTTTACAATCACCATATATGTAGAGCAAACGCGCCTTCTTCCGACGCGCGAAAGGCCGTGGCGGGGAGGGGGGCGGGAGGGGGAGGGAAGGGAGGCGACGTTTAGCTGCGGCACCAAGTGCCTATTTATATCAGAGGCTCCGGCAACAGTCACCAACGCCGCACGCATTTTGTGCGAACGCGGGCAAAACGCCGACGGCGTCGACAACAGTTCTGCGTGTTGCCGGTGCTGCTGCATGACGAAGTTTATACAGCTGATAAAGCTACTATCATTACTCCGTATAGCTCTCTACAAATTTGCTATCGCAACTGATGCTTCGCCTTTCAGATGAAACTGCGACAACTTTTATTGCGATAGCAATTATATGGACACTCAAAAGCAGATTTCTGCCGTCGGCGTCGCCGTCGCCGTCGCCGTCGCCGTGAGGTTCCGTATGACGTCATTTGGAGATGAAATCGTCGCCGCGCGCCGAACGCTGTATGTGCGAGTGAAAGGGCGCGAGGGGCGCGTCTTTCACGGGGAGTGAACGCACGGCGGAGAACAAACGCGCGTTCTGCGCCGTGCTCGCTTAAGGGCTGCAGAAGTAGGCGTCTCTTTTCTCCTTTACAATCACCATATATGTAGAGCCAACGCGCCTTCTTCGGACGCGCGAGAGGCCGTGGGGGAGGGGGAGGGAAGGGAGGCGACGTTTAGCTGCGGCACCAAGTGCCTATTTATATCAGAGGCTCCAGCAACAGTCACCAACGCCGCACGCATTTTGAGCTAACGCGGGCAAAACGCCGATGGCGTCGACAACAGTTCTGCGTGTTGTTGCTACCAAAGCCGCTCACCTTACTTCGTATGACATTGCTGTGTTGCTATCGCATTCATTGCTTCGCCCTTAGGGCGAAACTGTGACATTTTTTCATTTACTAACGCAAAAACCAGTACAATATGTATTCCTAATTAAATGAACGCTACGGATTACGGTTATGTGCCTCAAAACTCTGTACTGCTAAATTAGCCATCCTATACTCCGTTTCATACATCAGCCAGGTGCAACGCTGTAAAAGCTGCGCAAGAAGTACGGCCATTAAAATGTATTACTCCGCGCGTTCCGTCTATGCAGCGGTCTATGCTTCGCTGCGCGCCAGCGGCGTTTGCTCGCGCGAGCTTGCACGTGAGGCTGCAGCGACGGGCTGCAAATAAAACGCGCATAGCATGGCATTTTCAGCGCAGCTTAAGAAACTAGGGTCTTTAGAGTTACGTATCTATGTATTTTCTATTAAAGGAACACACCTCCTAATACTTACCTAGTGATGTTGCGCCTCAGATATGCGTAATATTTACTTTGTGATCGATTACGTTCACAAGTATGAACAGCCGTACCAGTTTAAGTAGTGTGGGCGGTAAGCAAGTGGTCCAATTTTGGCCGGGTGGCTGAATCGGGTGACAGACAGACAAACAGACAGACAGACAGACAGACAGACCAAATTTTCAGCGTTTAAGTTCCCCAAGAAAGACTATCGTCTTTAATAAGGTAGCTGTTCATGTTTGCGCTCGTACTGTGGAAAATAGTATCAGCCGAGGATGCGATGATCTGTGTCGAAGATGTAACTGAGCGTTTCGCTATTGCAGAATTTCCCGTCGCATTGTTTGGGAAGATTTACTGCTTTTTTTTAACACGAAAGTGTTTTATGCCGGGGTCCACCAAGACTTCACTGACGTATTTCCGTCACGGAAATACGTCACACGAACATACACGAACATAATACAAAGAAAGAAACCAGAAGAAAAAGTTCCACAAACATGCAAAATTTGGAAATCGAACCCACGACCTCTCGGTCCGCGACGATAGATCGCCGAGCGCTTAACCCATTGCGCCACAAACGCATTTGCAGAGAGCTACACAGACGCGCCTTATATATCTAACACTCCTCCGTGTACCCGCGCTCTTGCTCGGGGCGGTGCCGCCGCCTACGAGCAGAAAAGAGAAGTACTGCATTATGACACTAACGCGCACCGACAGTGAACGCTTCGGTGGTCTCAGCACTACGACGCCTCGATGCCAGCATTCGAAGGGACGCTGGCATCAAGAAGCACTACCAACGCGTTCTCGCAGAAGCACTACTAGGTGGCGTTCGCCGTACTCAGCACAGCGGAGCGTGGCCTCCGCAATTAGCTCTGAAAATGTTTCTGAAGTTGATCGCGGAGGCTGCAATTACGACGCGCTGTACGCGCTGATTTGACTCGGTGACGATTCAGTTACGTGCTTTGTCTTGCGCGTTGTATTAGTGTGTCAGTTACGTGCTTCGTCTTTCGCGTTGTGCTAGCGTGTGCAGCGTAGTGCAGCTTCCATATACACGACGGTTGCTCATGGTCATCGACGTTGGTAGTCGTGATGGAGGAGACGTGCCACCAGGCGTCAGCGTGGGTGCATCAACGCCTAAGGGCGCTTTAGCCACAAAACACCAATAGACGTTATATATCAATGTGCAATAAACATTACACTACTTCTGTGAAGACACGTTTCACTTTCGTGTTCTATACCGATTCCTATATAAGAGGGAACAACCACATTTTTTTCCGCGTAGGAGCAAGGGATCTAAATGACTTGAAGAAAAGAATACCTAATTTTATTCAGCGAATATGCTGAACACATAATTGGGATGTGGTTTCATTAGCTTTTATGAGCAGCCTGAAATATGTTTTGTAAACATTCGCTTCAGTCTTTCTCAGGGGAAGTATTGCCAGCTCATCTTTGTTATATGTATTCACATGGGTTTTGTCAGTGGATTCTTCGCGCTGTAACAGAGGCATAACCTTCAATAAAGGCCGCTGGTTTATTAATGGGCTGTTGCCAGTAAAGGTAAGCTCTTAACTATACGACTGATTTCTTTTCTTTTACAGGACCATATACTACCTTGATGAGGCCTGGGTAAACGCTGGCCACACTAAGGAGGCCGTATGGACAAACACCAAAGGGATGTCCCGTCAAGACGAATTTCGTCAACAGGTCTCCGTGCGCCGAGCGGTAAAGGAGGACGCCTAATTGTTTTGCATGCTGGCAGTGCGGAAGGCTTTGTTGATGGAGCCGCCCTAGTGTTTCTTGCCAACAAGGGCGCTGGTGATTACCACACAGAAACGGATGCTCCGCATTTTCAAAAATGGTTTGTTGAACAGTTGCTACCGAACATCAAGCGACGCAGTGTGATTGTTATGGAAAATACGTCGCGTCACAGTGCTCAAGTTTAAAAGGTGCCAAGTTCATCATCAAGAAAAGCCGACATCCAATGCTGGTTGAAATCGAAAAGTATCCCTTTTTGGATGACCAACTGAAGAGCGAACTGCTGCAGCTCGTTAAGCAGCATAAGCACATGTTTCTTGCTTACCAGATTGCCACACTTGCCAGCGCTGCCGGTCATGAGGTTGTGCACTTGCCTCCTTACCACTGCGAGCTCAATCCAATAGAACTCGTGTGGAGCCAGGTCAAAGGCTTTGTTACTTCGAAGAACACTCGTGTGGAGCCAGGTCAAAGGCTATGTTGCTTCGAAGAACACTGACTTCAAGATCGATTCAGTCGAGAAGCTGCTGCTGGAAGGAATCGCAGGTGTGACCCCGCAGAACTGGTTCCGAGACTGCACTCATGTGATAAGGCTTGAGGATGAGGCATGGGAGCGAGATGGCATTATAGACAGCCAAAGAGAAAGTCTCATAATTTCTTTGGGCACCGATTCGAGTACTTCTGATGAGTCGAGCAGCTCTGACATGAGCGGAATTGATGAACTGTCATGAGCATCTCCATGTGTGCTTTTTCAAAGCTTCAACCAAAGGATTACACGCGTGCTTTACCAGAAACTGCGATATTGCTTTTGAGGTCCATCAGTCACTGCTATTTATTTACACTTTTATTGCTTATTGACTACATTTTAATTTAATCTGCTGATCTCTCTATATTTCGGTGCACTTCGTTTATGTTCTGGTTACGTTAGCGTGATGTGATAATAATTCTTGGAATATTGTGTGCCAAAACGACGATGTGATTATGGGACATGCCGTGCTAGAGGGTTGCACAAGTTTTGACCACCTGGTGTTATTTAACATGCACCGAAACATATGTACACGGGCGTCTGGCATTTCTGATCCATCGAAATGCGACAGGCTCAAACCTGTGCTTATTGTGTCAGCGGCCGTGTACTGTGCACTGTACTGTCACGGCGGCTGTGATGTGATGATGTATCACGGCCGTGAACATTTACATTATACGCTGCATCAGCGAGAACCACATTTTTTAGTTGAGGATTGAAGTGTTGAGGATTGAAAATTGTGTTCATTTTTCTGTGTGATCTCATGCCAATAGTGTTTGATCCCTTGTTTCATTGCTGTCTCAATGGAACCTGAAAGTGTGATACCCCTTCTTGTCATTGTTTTGTTTTTCATTTACTCATTTCCTAATGTATTCTACCGTCTCATTCTTCGTTATCAATGTGTTCCTGCTCTTACCTATTTTGATTTGTTTATTATAAATGGTTCTTATGGCAAGCAATGCTAGCAACGAGCTATGGCTATCATGTTCTGTGCCACAAGTGCAAAAATGTTTTGTTGACATAGAGTTCCAGCAACGAGTTATATGGTTATCATGTTCTGGTCACAAGTGCAAAATGTTATGTCGACATGCAGTGCCAGCAAAAAGTTATGGCTATCAAGTTCTGTGCCACTAGTGCAAAATGTTATGTTAATAATATTTGAAGGGGTTTAACGACCCAAAACCACGATATGATCATGAGAGAGGTCGTAGTGGAGGGCTCCGGATATTTTGACCACCTGGGGTTCTTTAACGTGCACCTAAATCTAAATACACGGGCCTAGAGAATTTTCGCGTATGGCTGTGGTGCAATAAAATATATGAACTGTTTTTATGCATTCTTTATTTTTTCTACCATTAACAATTGGTATTATGGACAATACCTGTTACATACTGCATGCACAGGGATGGAAAAAACATCGACGGCCATCACACTACATGAAGGTGCTTGACCAGCGAAACTCGGTAATAGAATCTGCATCAGCCTCTATTCATTAATCGTAAGCTCTCTTAAAATCTTCCAATTCAGCGCCATCATGGTACTTTTAGCTGCGGTGTGTGCTTGGCGACATTCGTCACCTTGCATAGTTCGCATAGCTATTATATTGTCACGGGGTCGTGACGTTACGAAGGCAGCAGTCGGCCGGTAAACGGAATGTCAGATTACAGCAATACACACTGGCACTGATAGCGGCGAGTACAGCATCGGCCGTGGAAAAGCTGATCATCGTTGTTACGCACCGTCTTTTATACATCACTCATCGAACTTTCCAGCCTTATCACTGGTGGTCGCGCAAACTCTGAAATAAGCTTGACTGTTCGCGTCTTGCGCGCAATCATAACAAAACGATCTACAACAATTGTGAACCTTCTCAAACACTGAGGCGCAGTCTGCGCCGATCATTGCTGACAGTCTTTGTGGGCGTAAACCGAATACAGCAAAACTGAAACAAGACACGCGCGTGGCAGGATCGTGCCGCAACCGGCCTTCCTTTTCGCCTGTACCAGGGCTTAATACTGTAAACGTTAACATTCGATCACGTGTGGCGCGTACCCGTATATCCTGGGCTGCCACACTTTTTTTGACTGAACACAAAACCTAAGCTTCACTGTTATAGAGGCTGAATAATGCTGGGAAAACCTTCTGAACAGCGGAATATTTTGTGTGTGCAAATATATATACAGCAGAGTAATTAGCTGCATGTATGCACACTCATCAAAGTTTAACTCTGACGTTCCCATTTTGCATGCAAACGTTTTGCTAAACACACTAGCGCTGCGAGCTAGCGAAAACCGAAACTAGAACTGAAATCGGCTGCAAGCTGCCGGACTATTTGCGTAGTAACACAAATGTGCGGAGGCCCCGCCTCCGTAGCCTTCGCTCCAATGTCAAGAAAAGCTGTCGCCGAGTATAGTAGTTTTATCAGCTGTATAAGCTTGGACATGCAGCAGCACCAGCAACGCGCAGAACTGTTGTCGACGCCGTCGGCGTTTTGCCCGCGTTCGCACCGAATGCACGTGGCGTTGGTGACTGTTACCGGTGCCTCTGCGGGCGGCTCCGAGGTTTTCGACCCGATCAGAACAGGACACTCGTCGAGCAGCGTCGGAAGTCTTTACCACATTCTCGCCTCGCATCGTTTTTATATAATTACGCATTTGGTGCCACAGCTAAACGTCGCCTCCCCTTCCTCTCTCGCATCCCCCACGGCCTTTCGCGCGACGGAAGTAGTCGCGTTTCCTCTATATATATTGTGATTGTAAAGGAGGAAAGTTGTCGCAGTTTCACCTGAAAGGCGAAGCATCAATTGCGATAGCAAACTTGTAGAGAGCTATACGGAGTAATGATATTAGCTTTATCAGCTGTATAAACTTGGACATGCAGCAGCATTGGCAACACGCAGAACTGGTGTCGACGCCATCGGCGTTTTGCCCGCGTTCGCTCAAAATGCGTGCGGCGTTGGTGACTGTTGCCGGAGCCTCTGATATAAATAGGCACTGCGTGCCGCAGCTAAACGTCGCCTCCCTTCCCTCCCCCTCCCCCACGGCCTCTCGCTCGTCGGAAGAAGGCGCGTTTGCTCTACATACATGGTGATTGTGAAGGAGAACGGAGACGCCTACTTCTGCAGCCCTTAAGCGAGCACGGCGCAGAACGCGCGTTTGTTCTCCGCCGTGCGTTCACTCCGCGTGAAAGACGCGCCCCTCGCGCCCTTTCACTCGCACATGCAGCGTTCGGCGCGCGACGAAGATTTCTTCTCCAAATGACGTCATACGGAACCTCACGGCGACGGCGACGGCGACGGCGACGGTGACGCCGACGGCAGAAATCTGCTTTTGAGTGTCCATATAATTGCTATCGCAATAAAAGAGACTTAATTCCGCAGCCCTTCAGGGAGCACGGCGCAGAACGCGCGTTCGCTCTCCGCCGTGCTTTCGCTCTCCGTGAAAGCGCGCGTCCCTCGCGCACTTTCACTCGCACATACAGCATACGATGAGTGCGACGATTTCATCGCCGTTGACGTCATACGGAACCTCACGGCGACGGTGAGGGCAGAAATCCGCTTTGAGTGTCCATATCATTGCTGTCGCAATAAAAAGAGGCACAGGACAGAGCGCCAAGGATAACCTCTCCAGCGATCTGCAGGTGGCTTTTTATTATTGCGATAGCAATTATATGGACACTCCAAAGCAGATTTCTGCCGTCGGCGTCGCCGTCGCCGTCGCCGTGAGGTTCCGTATGACGTTAATGGAGATTAAATCGTCGCCGCGCGCCGCCGAACGATGTATGTGCGAGTGAAAGGGCGCGAGGGACGCGCGCTTTCACCGGGAGTGAACGCACGGCGGAGAACAAACGCGCGTTCTGTGCCGTGCTTCCTTAAGGGCTGCAGAATTAGGCGTCTCTTTCCTCCTTTACAATCACCATATATCTAGAGCAAACGCGCCTTCTTCTGACGCACGAAAGGCCGTGGGGGGTTGGTGGGGGAGGGAAGGGAGGGGACGTTTAGCAGCGGCACCAAGTGCCTATTTATATCAGAGGCTCCGGCAACAGTCACCAACGCCCCACGCATTTTGTGCGAACGCGGGCAAAACGCCGAAGGCGTCGACAACAGTTCTGCGTGTTGCCGGTGCTGCTGCATGTCCAAGTTGATACAGCTGATAAAGCTACAATCATTACTCCGTATAGCTCTCTACAAATTTGCTATCGCAATTGATGCTTCGCCTTTCAGGTGAAACTGCGACAACTTTTTTTTTATTTCGTCCTGTGTCGCTCTGTTCAAGAAATCTGCTTATGAAATTCTGCACCAACTAGCCCAAATTATTAAATTCAAGCATATATTAGCATACTATTACTATGTTAGCCTAAAGCATAGGAACGAAGGTTAAACAGTTTCGCAATTCCGCCTTAAAATTGTGGTTGCCCTTCAGTCCAAATAAATACGCGGACCATATCTCAGGACTACCGAGAGCAACCATGGGGGCTTTTAAAGATAGTGTACATTTAGAGAACCAGTGATATTTGGATTTGTCGGCAGCAGTGCAGTGGCATAGTGTATTGACGCTGAGCGCCATCGTGATTGCTTGAACGGAGATGATTGTGCGTATCATTTCATTCAAACCTCTCCAGTTTTCATTACAGCGCCCCTCGTTGTCGCTCGCTGGCTACACCCATGGGTGTCTTGAAATATGGAACTTTATTCAGGCAAATGTAGTTTTACACCCAGTCTTAAAATATGCAACTTTATTCAGGCAAATCTAGTTTAGGTGCATTCTAAAAAGTATAAACCAACCCCGTTTGCTCTAAAAAAATGCGTTTACATTGCTTTCCCAGGTGGTTATTCGTGGCTGTAGGTTGGACTATGTGTTATTGGGGCACTCCTTTTACCACCTTGCACACCCGTACGCGTACGGTACCCAACCGGTCCTCCGAGATTCACTTCCACGAGGACCACTTATACCAGTATCACACTGTCGCGGATTGTCATAGTTTCTCGAGTCATCGACACGCCGATTAACGGCCGCCAAAAACGTCGTGTTCTCACGGTGTGGCATATAGTTTCGAGAAAGCGACACGCCGATTAACGGGAGTCAAAAAAATGTGGTTGATCCCTCTTATATAGGAATCGGTATAGAACACGAAAGTGAAACGTGTCTTCACAGAAGTAGTGTAATGTTTATTGCACATTGATATATAATGTCTATTGGTGTTTTGTGGCTAAAGCGCCCTTAGGCGTTGATTCACCCACGCTGACGCCTGGTGGCACGTCTCCTCCATCACGACTACCAACGTCGATGACCATGAGCAACCGTCGTGCATATGGAAGCTGCACTACGCTGCACACGCTAGCACAACGCGAAAGACGAAGCACGTAACTGACACACTAATACAACGCGCAAGACAAAGCACGTAACTGAATCGTCACCGAGTCAAATCAGCGCGTACAGCGCGTCGTAATTGCAGCCTCCGCGATCAACTTCAGAAACATTTTCAGAGCTAATTGCGGAGGCCACGCTCCGCTGTGCTGAGTACGGTGAACGCCACCTAGGTGGCGTTGGTAGTGCTTCTTGATGCCTCCGAGATTCACTTCCACGAGGACCACTTATACAGTATCACACTGTCACGGAGCGGCATAGTTTCTCGAGTCAACGACACGCCGATTAACGGCCGCCATAAACGTCGTGTTCTCACGGTGTGGCATATAGTTTCGAGAAAGCGACACGCCGATTAACGGGAGTAAAAAAAAACGTCGTGGTCCCACGGTGCGGCATATAGTTTCGAGAAGGCGACACGTCGATTAACGGGCGTCAAGAACGTCGTGCCCCCACGAGGCGGCATTTACTTTCGAGAAAGCGACACGCCACTTAAAGGACCCAAGTGTGTGCGTGTGCGTATGTGTGGTGCAGTGCGGGGGCTCGACCTTTGAGAGAGGGTAATCTACCGTTCCTTCGCCCCTGGTGAAAGGGGCGCGGCCAAGACTATTGGGAGGAGTCATGAAATAATTAGGTGAACTCTGCTTACCTGCTGTCCCCCTGTATATAGGGAACTATGGAAAGGAGAGGCTATTTAAGCGTAGGTTTTGGAATCTGCTAATTAGTCTAGAAGCTGAACCTATGAGCTGCTGAGAAGCCGTCGGGGGGCTAGTGCCGTCCAGTATCGCCTGGGCCGCCTAGCTGCCTTGGAACTCCAAGTAACTAGTTGATGTACGAGACGTAAAACCAGCGTCTGCAACGATGCTCATGGTAGTTCGCCTCAAGTTAGCTCAACCTGCTTGAGGGAAGTCGTCAGATCTAGACTCCCGGGAAACCCCGCCCAGCTATCGCATCCACGTCGACAAGATCGGCCCGCCAGCATTCTTCGGGAAAGCTCTGCGCGCCGACTTCAGGGTTTAAGAACTTGCTGCTGCTGCCCGGCCACGCGTATGCCATCGTTTTTGTAGCGTTAGCTACACTGGCCTAGCCAAGCCCGTTTCGCGCGGCACATCAAGAGACGTGCTGCGCATGCGCAAGGATCAGTGATGTCACACGGCTTGCGCACCGGAGCCACCGGAGCCGGCACCTCTCGCGCACTCCGCCGCCGCCGCGCGCGACTCACCGCCGCCGGTCTGCGCATTCCAGAGGAGTGACGTCGTAGCCGTGGTAGACGCACTGGCGCCGGCGCGCGCTCGCTGTGGAGTCGCCATCTGACACTGCGCTGGAGCCGCTGCCCTTCTGACTGGCGTTTGCCAGTGTGGTATAGCCACGGAGAAGGAGAGCGCAAATGCTGAAATGCTGCTCAACAGCGCAGAAGAACGGAGAAGCTTGACTCATCGGATCCCGAAGTAGTTGCCTGGCAATTAGCGGTTGAGCGTAGGAGACAACCAGGAAAGCTAAGAATAATCAGCTGAACCTTTGCTAACGCTACGTATATCCTGGCATAGCCGAGCTAAGCCACTGCAACTTTTTTTAACTTTGTTTTCTTTTGAACGTTGTTTGAGTCAATTACTGTTAAGTGTATTCTTGTATATTTGATCCGCGCCCTGTTTCATTTTTATATCTACTGTTAATTTCTCGTATTTACTTGTCTTCATCATTGTGTTATATTAAGTTCAGGTGTGTTAGTCTGTCTAGTGTCTTTTTGTTATTTTATTTTATTAATTTGTGTATATTTATCCGCCGATAAACATCTTGCTTTTTGTTTACTCCCAACTCTGACTCTTTTCACTGTGTTCGCTTGAGTACGGAACGACCAACCGGCTTGTATAACCCGTCGATCGACTTCGTGCCGACGGCGAACAGGTGACAGCCGTTACACACACGTACACTTTTGATCGCGATCGGGACCGATCCGGATTGAGCTCCATCCAGATCCATGTGCACCATGACTGTCGAATCGTGATGGCGATCCTGGTCACGACAATGGTGGTACATGCCTCGGCAACGCTAGCGCCAACTTCCCCGGTGCGACGGTCAGGTTTCAGCGCGAGTTTCTCAACCGGTACTTCGGAACCGGTACTTCGGTACCCCCATTTCCTCGACAGGGGAAGGGCTACTAATGTTTTTAAATTATATTCTTCCTTGGGTATATTCATGTGTGGTTGTTTTGCCACCGCGAATGATTCAGCAACAGGCACGCGAAGAAAGTCGCTGCGGAAACTCTCAGCCGAGAGCGGCGTGGGCACAGGGGACGGAACCCTTTTGAACTCACTCGGCAGAGCTTCATGTCGTCGTCCCTCGCGTGCCGTTAAACCCAAAGCGCACCCGCGTGTGTGTGCGCCCGATGCAGCACGCGCTGCAGATGACGTTTACGTCTCTCGAGCTGCCATTCGCACTCGGCTTATTGCGGCCTCAAACATAGGCCTTATGGCATGGAGTGGTTCTGCTGACGCTGAAATGGATTCCCGTGATGTCGGTTTACGTTGTCTGTCTAATGACTTTTTTTTCTGGAGTCCTCAAAGATCGTTCCCAGTTTTGTTTGCTTTTGCCTAAATTTTACGAGTTTTTGGTCACGGCAAATTCCAAGAAGAGGTGTAAATAGTGAAACAAATAGATAGTGAAATGGCTGCTGTGACGAGAAGGACGGCTAGTTGGTGAGTTGAATACGTTTCTCTGTTAGAAATCACTGTAGTATTAGTAACAAAAACACTGCATACGGCGCTGTTCCGATGTGTTCGGTTGCGTGCTCGCCATGTCCGTAAGCGACCGTTATACCTTATATCAAGTTCAATGTACAGTTTATATACAAACACAGACCATGGACTATTTCCAAGAAAAGCAAAGATAAAAGAGTAATGTGTGCAAAATGTTCCCGTTATAAAAGGCGAGTCATTAAAATTATATGAACGGCAAGGAGCCGATATGGATCGGTTTAATATATGTCTCGTGGTTCATGCATTGTCCATTCCTAATTAATTGCAAAGATACCGACGTTCCATAAAGGAACCATCTCGTTCTATCTTCTCGCCTACACTTTGAGTTCTACAGCAATCGTATGAGGGACAGCCTTTCTAGTGAAAATAACTAAGGTTACTTGTTCGTCAAAAAAAAAAAAGTGGCAAGGCATCCCGACTTGAGAACGAAGACAATCTCAGCCATTGGATTCTTTTAGAAGTTATGAGGTTAACGGAATAGCGCGTCACCAACTATGGCAACGGTTATCTGTGGGCACGATCTTGCCAGCTCCACTAGTTCCCCATAACCCAATCTTGAATATGGGCTACACCTGTTTGCACCTTAATTCATCACATCATATTTCTGCCTATTTATGTTACACCCTACCACTTTCCGTTTTGTCGCATGATGCGCGGCTCCTTAGTTACTTCCCGAGTATCATTACAATCATACAAATCTGAGCCATATTGATGAGTAGCGGTGCCTGCGTCGATTTTATATTTGTATTCCAATTCGTGCACAATTCCGTTCACAATTTTGGAATGTATTGCACTCACTACAACCACTTTTCATTATCCCTTCTAAAGCTCTCCTGCAGTGTTCTCTGAGTTGACCGAAACCAAGTGTAGGATAATTATTTTAGATTTTAGGCATTATTTTGTACAGAATACGAAAAGCAAGCTAACGGAACTATGATTCAATGCTTTAACAATGCATATATAGTTGATCAATGTTCGTTGCATTGCTTCTAAGTCTTTGGTTCGCTTGATCTCGTCAGATACTGCCTATAAAGGGTCACAAACACCTCAGCCGCAATATCACTGCCATTTTTTATCATATTCCGGATAATAATATCCGATGAAAGATAACCAGCCTAATTAAAAAACTGTGCAGTCACACATGTTGTGCCGCATCACGAAGCCCCTGCAACTTGTGTACGCATTGCACAGTTGTAAATGGAGTCAAGGGTGGATTAAAAAGATCATAAAAAAGAAGATTGCTTAGTCTGCTTTAACGTTGGTTAGCAACGCCCTAATAAACGTATTAACCTTTAAGGAAAATCCGGAGTGCAACATCGTTTTAAACAAGGAGGCAACTGAAACAAAAAAGCAAGGGCAGAGTCCCACCTACTTCCTTGTCAGGAGTGTCATCTCGAATGTCTCAAGACGCGCTTTTTTCTCCTCGTACCCTCTTACCACACATCGAGAGACATTCAATACGTCCCTACAAGACGAACAAAAATTGGAGGACGCTTAAGCTTCGCCTTTAAGAGTAGAACGCGATAGCGTTATGGGGACTCGTTCGCGTCGCAACGCGCGGCTGTAGGTCTGGTAGAAATGCTGGAAAAGGGGTTTGTATTTGAGTTTCCTCGTAGCAGAATGAGGTTTTCTCGTACATTGAAATTACAATCCGACGCCGATTGGTAAACAATCCGACGGCGAATCCGACGCCGAATGGTAAAGTCTTACTTTACGGATTTCACTACTGACGGATTTCACTAAGAGAAATTCCATTTTTGTTCCTCAAAACCTTGCACCACGTGGGGGGCCTGCGCGGTCGGGGAGGTTGGGGATGATTTTCTCCGCCACCCGCATCGCACGCCTACGCCGGTGGCCGACACCGGATTTTAAATGCAGAGCATTTCTTGCAGGCGGCTCTGTCCGTCCCTCCCGTGTCCCACACCCCACAGCGCATGCGCGTATCCTCCCCCTCTCTCTCCTCTCCTACGCTCCCCCCTTTCTCTCCTCTAGGAATCCTGTACGGAGCGGCGCCCGCGTGCCACACCCCCACAGCGCTTGCGCATCCCCTCCCCGCGTATCTCCTCTCCTACGCTCCCGCCCTTTCTCTCCTCTAGGAATCCTCTACGGAGCGGCGCCCGCGTGCCACACCCCCATAGCGCTAGCGCGTCCCCCTCCCTCTCTCTCCTCTCCTACGCTCCCCCTCTTTCTCTTCTCTAGGAATCCGGAGCGGCGCGCACGACAGGTGGTGCGACAGCTGTATACTCCGCTGGGGGCGCCACGGTAGTATGAAAATGACAGAGCGCGCGCCTCATTCTCTCTCCTCTGCAGCGCCGCGATGAGTGCTCAGGCCGCTGCCGCGAAACCATCTCCCGCTCAAGCTAACCATCTCCCCGCTGCTTCGCATCCACATATGGTCCCCTTTAGCGGGAGATGGAGTAATTTTTTCTGCGACACGGGGCCCTTAACGCTATCGCGTTAAAATATAACTCAGCAGGTTACCCTCTCTCCGTCGTTGTGAATCACCTGTCCTCGCCGCACAACTTAATTCTCGTCAACAACTCCCCACTATGCCAATGTGCGTCCTTTCTGAAAATGTCGCCAAAATGAGAGAGAGATAGAGATGGAGAAAGAAAGAGAAACGAAGAGGAAAAGGTAGGGCGGTTAACCAACAACGTACCCGGTTGGCTACCCTACACTTGGGGAGGGAGAATATGCAAAAAAAGATAAAGAGACAAAAGAAAATAAAAAACCTTGCACTCGGCCACGTAACCCTAGAAACAGCGAAGCTGGGCGATCGTAGCCCAGCCTTTTCCGGAAGTGCGCGCGAACTTTTCATCTTATTACTCATGATGATGATAATTTATTTTCGCACGTCTCGGACTTGCGGCCGTCACTGCACGTTGCATAGCGCAACTTGCAACACCGACACCGCGTTCGAATGCCGACACCGCGTTCCAGGAGACCCGCTCCGTGAATGCGTCTCACTCTCATGGCGTGCATAACCTCTTCACCTCGCAGAGCACGAGAAGGGAGCCTACATGCAAAACAGCACTTGCATGTAGGCTCCCTAAGCACGAGCGTACGAACGCGCCAGCTGTGGACGAACATGAAGACGCTCCAACGCAATCATATGGTTCCCATAAATGCTTGTTCTGCAAGCGTGGCTTGCAGAACATGCAAGCCACGCATGCAGGTTTATTTTATTTTATTTCTTGGTAGTTTCTTGATACGAACCACAAATTGCGGCTGCCTTATACAGCTTCGCTATTAATAGAGTCAGTCATTCGCAGAGTCAGAGGGAGAGGAATCTCCACGGTCACAAGCGTTCGTACAATTCAGTATCCTTCACGAACTGTAGAAGGGCTTTTGTGGCTTTTGCATGCAATAATGCATTGGCCACGGCCCAAGGCTCAGAAAGAGAAAGGATGCAAAAAAAGGCAGGGAGGTTAACCAGAGTTACTTCCAGTTGGCTACGCTGTACGGGGGGGGGGGGGGGGGTATAGCGGGGATAAAAGAAGATTAGAGTGGACGGTTGGGAGAGATAAAATAATAAAACGTTGTTGTCGCTTTTACGCCAGCTTTAGTGATGCATGGATCATAACTTCTTAGGCTGCGTCTTTAAGCTTTCGTGTCGATAATGTACTGAGACCGAAAAAAAAAAAAATTTGCGCAGCTTGCAGTGGAGGCGCAATGCTAAAGAGACAGCGGAGCTGAAGGGCACCTAGCTGTAGTCCACGATTTTGGGCTAGGCTTAGCACTACCAAGTCATCCCCAGCATTTTCGGAATTTATTGAGCATTTATCAGTTATCGATTAGATATTTATTTTCTATCGATAGGCTATCGCAAGGTATTGGCCACGTATTTCGGCTGGGCGTAGCGCTACCATGTCATCCCCAGCATTTCCCGGAATGTATTGATTATTTGCCAATTATCAATTACCTATTGATTGGCTATTAATGACTGGCTAAGCTTAAGTAGCCCCGACCATGCTTAGCTATACTTAACCAGGCTCGGCTTCGCAAGTTCACAGGGATATGTGCCATTGCGCTTGGACCCTTTCTGCACTACCGCCAGGATTGGCCCACATTTTCTGTTCACGCGTGGTGAACATGCGGCCGGCTTAAGCAGCTGCGCTGTTAGAACCAAAACGTAATATGAATAGCTACCACAATTGGAATGACACGAAATCTATTAGATGCCGGAAGATTGGTATTACGTGCACTGTCCATACTTCCACGCAAGAAGGTGAAAACTGTCTTTGCGAAATTTCGCCGCACCACTGCCTTCTGAGTGGATGCTGGTTACTGGTTTTCCCAACTAGACTATTGCAGGTATTAAAATGACTCCCAGCCTGAAAGTTACACCACATTCTATCTTTATCCATTAGTAGCAAACATTTCAAAAGCGTAGTTTGAAGCATATATTTACCTCGCATTGAGATGTTAGCTTAAAGAACACGAAGAAACGTCAAGAAACTGCGCGACTTGAGTTTATTGTTGTGGTCACCCACAATGCTAATTAAACATGCCGACAAGAACAGCAGACTAGCCAGAGCAAGCACGGCTGCTTTTTATTAATGAGTATATGCTTGCAGCTGCAGTAACCTTTCGGCTTCATGAGAAGTGATAACGTTGATAATTTCTCGTTATATTGCATTGTATACGTTCATACAACAGTTGTACGCGTGCCTACGGGTAAATAAATTTCCTTGTCAGTTAAACCCCAATGATTACACACTGTTGTAACAAATAGTTATAGGTTAGCCCCAACCCAAGTTGGAGCGTTTCATGACGAAGTTTACCATTGCACTCTGTCGATCCTCGCACGGTGGTCTAACAACACGTGGAGGCGTCCTGGCGCAAAGCTGCTCAGCAGGGACGCTAATGTGTGTGTACACAACGCTCATGACAGCAGTGGAAGCTAGAACGCTGAAGCTTGAACCAAGTTGTTAGAATATATTAACAGAGGAGCTGCTTAAGCCGGGTGTAATGGGTCTGCTGAATCCAAAAATGTGGCCCGATCCTGGCGGTAGTACAGAAAGGGTCCAAACGCAATGGCTCCTGTGAACTAGCGAATCTGAACCTGCCTAAGTCTAGCTAAGCGTGGTTGGGACTATTTAAGCTTAGTCAGTCATCGATAACCAATCGATAGTCAATCAATAGCTACTCCGGAAAATTCCGGGAAATGCTGGGATGACTTCGTAGTGCTTAGCCTAGCCAAAAGACGTGGCCAACACCTTGCGATAGGCAGTGGATAACCAATCTATAGCTAAGCGAGAATCGATCGATAATCAATAAATACCGGAAAAGCTGGGGATGACTTGGTAGTGCTTAGCCTAGCCGAAAAGCCAGGGCTAGCTAGGTTCGCATCACCTCCGCTGTCTGTTTGGCATTGCGCCTCCAGTGCAAGCTACGCTAATTTTTTTCAATTTGCTTAGCATAGCCAGTGTCTTTGACATTTCTAAACACAAACATTATACTGGGTGTTCATTTTTTTAGTTTACGAAATTTTTAGGAATCGCCTGTGGCAGGCAGCATAATTCATATCATTGAGCTGGGTTATACATTGAGGCGGAGATTAGTAGCACGAGGAATCGACATACATAATCATCTAATTACCAAAACTTCACTAATTAACTTCTTAGTTAAAAACTTTTCGACAGATATTGCACTTTACGGATTGTAGGCGGTGAGCGTGTCAGGCGTACTGGTACCCGCTCGATATTATTTCACAAAGTATGGGACGAAATACATGGGCGTTCCAGTTACTTTTGGGCTTCAATGTATAAAACAGCATTTTGGTAAAAAAGTAAGTGGAACATTGCATTTTTACGGTGAGTTTGATGACGCTTATTTCCGAACTGGTGTCATTCTGGAAATTCATTTCAAATGAATGCGTCTTGCAAACTCACAGGCTACAATTCGTAAATTGCAATATGTGGCGTAAAGTAATTAACTGAGAAGTTCATGAGTCCATTGCTGTTAATTATTTCAACATGTGTTTCGATTTCTCGTGCTACTAATATGTGCCTCTTCGAATAACCCAGCTCAACGATAAGAATTATGCTACCTGCCAGAGGCGATTTTTAAAAATTCCGTAAAGCTTAATTTTGAACACCCGGTCTTTCATCAATCCAGCTCGGCTTTTCTCGTTAGAAACAACACGTTCATTTCTTTCCTCGTGAAGATGAAATTGGACGTCAATGTTGTTAGCTTTATTTCTTGATCTAAATTTAATGTAGGTTGTTTTTATTGCATTCAGCTCTAAATGCTTGCATTATAGTCATGAGGATAGCGCTTGGAGCCAGGCATCAGCCCAAGAAATCAGTTTGTTGAGATCACTGTCATTGAAAAACACGTTCGCATCGTCAGCACACAGAACGATATCAGGTGTCTCAGGTATCATACCAAGATCATTTATATAAACAAGAATTAGGAGGGGTCCTGAAATGAAGCCCCGCGGCACCCCTTGTTTTAATCTTTCCATGCTTGAATGGGCGTTTCCGATACCTACAAACGGGAGACGATTGTATAAAAGATAACTTTTAATTAATTTTAGGGCATTACCACGCACTCTGTGTCTTTCGAACTTGTCCAATAGAACGCCTGGGCTAATGGAGCCAAATGCTTTCTTGATATCTAAAAATATTCCAGCAGTATACAGTTTATTTTTAAAGTCCATAATTATTTCTCATTTAATGCGCACTAAAGCGCTCTATAACGATTTCTCTTTTGAAATCTATATTCGCAGAATGTACCTTTAGGTCAATTATTCATCCACAGCCAACACTATTCGCAGCGACACCTGCACCCTACGCAAAGCTGTCGTCAACCCAAAACCGGTATTTGTAAAACACAGAGGTGTGTCTCTCATTGCGTGATACCACAATCCTTGCCGCGCTCTCCATTTGGTTTAGGAATCACGTCTGCATGCAGCGCCACAGACTGAATGCATTCTGACGTGTTTGTTCGTACTTCCCTCCATTTCCCTTACTCTCCATGCTTTCCAAGCTAAGGTAGACTGAAGAAATTCACATTACTCTCGCACGCGTTCTTTAAACGGCACCGTTTAGTTATGCGCATATTTCAACTCGGGCAACATCGGCATGCCTAGATTTACGAACGCGCGCCGCTCGTTTTCGTCCAGGTGAACCGAAGTTTACGCATCGGTACAGTGGCACAAAGGGGAATACTTGAAAGAAATGAGAGAAGTAACGAGATAGAAAAAGAACAGTGGTGTGAAAATTTACTAAAAAAAAAAAAAAGGTAAGAAGCAGAAGATAGGCGCATCCACCAAACCGCTTCGATCGCGCGCTCAGGGCATCGTTTCCCTCTCGCTGCTGCTAGTGGAGGAAAAGCTCTGCAGAGCTTTTCTAGACAATCCAGAGGAACGAGGTCGAAAGACTTACGTGCTGCGTTCTCTAAGCTGGGCATGTGAACTTCACTTTCAAGGGGCGTAGAATATAAAAGCGGGCGTTAAGGAGAAATACCGCAGCGCGTGCATTCCGCAAAAGTGCGCAATAAATGAAGTGCGAAAACGCCTCTTTTACGGACTATCGCGCGTTCTTATGCTTCGAAAGAGAGAAAACACACATATAGAAGTGGTCATTTATCGGTAAATTCGTGAGAAATGCGTTAGCATTACGTCGCACATCTTTTAGGTACCGGATGCAGGATTTCAACCACGTTCACCACATTGGAAAGTATTGGTGAGGTACCCGCTCGTCACACATCCTGTCTCTTCGAGGAGCGAAATGAAACTAACGGTGGGTCATAGAAGCTCAATACCGTGCACGCCTTCCCATGACCAACCGCCACTAGTCATAAGACCAACTGAATATTTACAGAAGCTATCCCCATGATGGGACTTCGCTAGAACGTCACTGTGCTCTGCTCGGTAACTGTTCTCGCTTTTGGCGGGCAATTTCATCCGCCAAGTGAGGCCTGAGGTTGTCGGAGACATGGTGAAATTTGACCTCCTACCCGGTGCTTGCCGCTGCCAGTCATATCCGCTATGGAGTGTTTGAATACAACATTTAGTGCAGAAGACGTAAAAAACCGAAATACTTAAACTTAACCTACAGACAACTCCCTATGCGCTCTCCTCTCCTCACCCCCCCTACCCCCTATTTTTCGCTAAGATATAAACAGTGTGTAAGGTAGAGTTCTCTCACTGTACTGGAAGAAAGAAGAAAATGTTGATATTACGCTTGTCAAGCTCTTGAAGAAATTTTTCTTTCTCAGTCGCGGTATTTTATCCAACTGAATTTAACTTAGGACACAAATTTGTCTTGGCGTTCCACTCACGTTCGCGCAGTTTGATATTACTTACACTTGTAGTCATGCCGGGCCCACGGGGTAAATATTGTGGTGCTTGTAAAACACTGATAACACTCCGGAGCACGTGGATGCGCAATTTGTTGCAAAGACCACAATTAACCCACTCACATTCATTTTTTTTCGTACACATTACCCATTAGGCGGCCTTTGCCGCCTAAGCATTAACAAAGTACCTTGTTTAGTTCACTTAGAACACAGGGCGAATCCCGCGTATTCCATGGAATTACCAAAAATACGAAGATTCAACAAATACTTGTAACGCTCTTGAGTAAGCCACAAATTTTAAAATTTCTCGACACATCGAACTTAAAATACCTCCCCCCCTCCCCCCCTTCCTGCTAACTATAAACTTCGTTGAATTCAGAGTTTACTCGGGACATTGGGGAAACAAATAGGTGACAACGGCAGCAGGACAATGTCCAACACTTGCTAAATATTTTTTTTTCGCGGAACCTGTGTTCATGGAACCTGTGAATGAGAGTTCATTGCTCCCAATCGTGTATGTGAAACCATTAGGTTTAATCAGACAAATCCAGTTACGCTAATGACAGCGCAATCAAGACAACGTCCGAGGTGCCATTAGGGAAGCGTTGCCATTATAAAGTTATCTGTTAGATCACCCGGAAGGCCGGTTTACTTTGCGCCCCTTTGACTTCGCTGCTTCTCTCTGGAAATTTCAGGAACGCGTACAGACTTAGGCTTAGGTGTTTAAGTTAATGTAGGCGCTGTTTTGTGCACACTTACTTACGGGCAGTTCACTTCGCGGTAACTGGAATTGCCTGGTGGCAGAACGCGTGACAGCCTGAGCTGCCTTGGAATGTTAACGATTATGCTCAGCCCTAACAGTGTTATTTGGCATCTAGAGGTGTTGTTTCAAACGATGAGTGATTGCGGCCTCTTTATTTGATCGAGATAGTTTG
Organism: Dermacentor silvarum; assembly: GCF_013339745.2. NCBI lineage: Eukaryota > Metazoa > Arthropoda > Arachnida > Ixodida > Ixodidae > Dermacentor > Dermacentor silvarum. The sequence goes on from NC_051159.1 coordinate 71,549,328, forward strand.
CTTTTATCGTTGCCTTGTGCACTGAGCGCAGCTTAGACCAGAACAGAGCACGTTCTCATTTACTTATCCATGCACGCCGTGGTATAGAAGTTACATAAACCGAGGTGAAGTGCTTCAGAAAGACTGGCCAACGTTTGGAGAGGTGGACCTATCTTGGTCAACTGTCTTTGTGAAAGATAGGCCCACCTCTCTAAACGCTGGCCAGCCTTTCTGAGGCACATCACCCCTTTTAATGTAACTCTATACCACAATGTGATACTCCACCTCTCGGCTCCCTTCTTGATTTTAGAACCCGATGCATTATGTATCGCATACATTTGTTGTCTCACCATCGTTATTCCATGCGCCACGTGGGCTCTGTAGAATATATTTAAGTGAATCAATTTACCTGTGGTATCGAAAGTATTAGGTTCTGCCGCGCATAAATGCAGGTGTACGTTTCCACGTGGTCGAATGCTCAGTTGCTCTTCATCAGTACGCACGTCACGGAATAAGGATAAGCTCTTTACAAATTCCCACTTTTTACAACTACATTTGTTGCAGTAAATAACACCGGTTCTTATTCGTTCTTCAACGGATTTTTTTCACTATGCAGCCTACTGTCATTTCTCAGAAAGATAGAACTAGTCAGCCCATTTTTTTGTCCTGCTTATATAGGGATGCAAACATTTTATGCTAAGGCAAAAATGTGACCTCCAATCAAATATTTCTATATTTGCAATCATTTTATTATACTGCAATTTCTAGTCTTTTTTTTTTTACAATGGGTATTGGGCAAGTGCAGCCCTTTAATTGATAATAAAAAACCTGATACGCACTGCGCACTCAGCACGTTACGCAGCGCTCGTAAACCCTACACCACTTGATAAACATGTGCCATTTTCTTGCGGCGCATCCACAGCTGTACCAGTCTTACTTTACTTACGCGCACTTTGGAGCGTGACGTAAGCGATTTATTCTTCGTAATGACAAGGAAACGGAACGGAAGAGGTAAAAATAGCGATGTAACTTTGGCCAGCGCTGTCAGCTGTTTTCCCTGATGCACCAAATCTCAACGCCAGATCTCCTGTTCACTCATTAACGTCGTCCATAAGCACCTCTTGCACGATATGATTTATTCTAAGGCACGAGGTAACTCTTCTCGCATACCATCCAATTACACGTTCCTAATCAAAGGGTGCCATTGTTCGGACCCTCTCACAACAACGGCTTTTTTGTACAACAAACCAGGCATGAACAGACACGTGCAAAGCGCAAACGGAAACGACCGCTCGCTTTAGTGTCCGTACTTTCGCGAACGCATTTCCAGAAACAGACGCATATTCCTGTGCCAACTTCTCCGGCTGTTCGGAAAGAATGTGTGCCTCAGCGAAGGCAAAAACAAATCGCTCCCAAACGAGCCTGGCTTATCGGCATCGAGAGTCCCACTTCTGTGGGCGTCCTTCTTCAGCACCGATGAACATTCGGGAACAGCAGTAAGGAGTATCCCCATTCCCAACCGTGTTAATTATCCTCTCAAGATATTCTAGCCCCTTAATCATTCCGATGGGCCAGCGCGGGGGAAGTGAAGGAAAGAAAGAAATATCTGGCTGGGAAAGAGAAGCGAAGACGCGCCGGGAACAGTGCCGTGCTCCATACTGGAGCATGCAAAAAAAATTGGGTCTGCCGAATATATATGTGTTGCAGCTTTGAAAAAGAAGCGCGGAGCTTGATTATCGGGCAACTTTTCCTGCTGACGCACGCTGCTGCAATTAAAGTGAGCGTTTTTGACATTGAGGGCGTTTGCCTCCGCAGTGCAGCTCCTCCTTTTTCTCAAACATTAATCGCCCCGCTTTTTCTTTGTTATCGCCTGTCATCGTCGTTCGGCAGTGCTCTCTTGGGCGGGACGCACTTTTTAAGCATGAAATGCTTTTAGCTCTCGGTGTCGGCAACCTTCAAGTGACCTTGAGCAAAAAGTCAGTGCCTTTATCTGGGCACTCAAACGAGAACATCCGGGCATCGTTGCCAGAACAAAGCGAGATCATCCAGGCAACCAGCCAAAAGTCAAGAAAATTAGAACGACAGAAAGCTGAGCTAGTTGGTAAGGATTCATCATGCAAATAGGTAAGGCGTGCCGACACGGAGAACAGAGAAGTGGACAACACGAACACCGACTATCAATGGAAGGAAGCACTGTGGCGAAAAAAGAAAGAAGACACAAAACTCATCTGCACATCCTCTGGAATGGTAGCACCACGTGTCAATCGTGTACACGTGCCGGTCTACGTGAGAGACAACTGTTAAGGCATTTGATCTCTTCCTTATGTAAGGTAATCGAAGGTTGACTCACGCACCCACTTCCACCATCATTGATATGCCAATCCTCGAACACTAGACGCGTATCTTCATTCTTATGCCTGTACAATATCGCGCATTCGTCTAACTTGGGCGTGCATTTACGATCTTGGCAGTCTTGGCAATGCAAGTAAAGACTAAAGGGCGATCCACCGGTTAACAACATTTTATGTTCCATTAGCCTCCAATTGATACACCGCCTCTGATTGATACATTAGCCTCTGATTGAGACTCAGTGCTTCCTTCAGTTGATAGTGGGTGTTTGTGTTGTCCACTTCTCTTGTGTCCGTGTCTGTACGCCTTACATTTTTGCGTTAAGAAAATGCAGCCTCCGGCCCCCAACCCTGCATTAGATACGTTCTTTTTCTAAGGTTTTACGTTCGAAACCAGTTTTGATTATGAGGAATGCCGTAGTGCAGGGCTCCGGATTAATTTTGACCACCTGCCATCAGACTCATACGGAGAGTTGCCAACCGGCAGCAGGGTCTTGGAGAGGACAATCTTGTGAGACTGGTGCACGCCTTTGTAATGTGTCATTTTACCTACGTGGCGGCCATGCACAATGGCAAAGGTCGGAGAGGGACAAGCTCAACACGTTGATCAGGAAGACTATCAAGAGGGCCCTCGGCCTGCCCATGTACACAAGCTCGGAGAAACTGATGTGTCTCGGCATGCACAACACGCTGGAAGAGATCGCGGAAGCGCAGGAGAGGGCGCAGTACGCCAGGTTGTCCACCACCCAAGCGGGTAGGAGCATCCTGCGGGAGCTGGGGGTTCCTCCGGCGGAAATCGAGTCCCGCTTCTGCGGTCTCCCTCGAGAACAGCGGGAACGCATTGTAGTGGCTCCAATTCCACGCAACGTTCATCCCGAACACAACGTGGGTCGGAGACGAGCTAGGGCCAAGGCTCTCCTGGGCAAAGCTCGGGAAGAGGCTCCGGATTGCTGTTTTGTTGATGCTGCCCGGTACCCAGACGGGACGGCGTTCGTAGCGGTGGGCATCGATCAGGATGGGAAAATCACGAACTGTGCGACTGTTCGAACGAAGTCGGCCGAGGTGGCGGAGCAGGTGGCCATAGCCCTGACCCTGCTGGACGACAAAAGGACCACGATCTACAGCGACTCGCGGACGGCTGTACGAGCTTTCGCCAAGGGCACCGTTTCGGAGCAGGTCGTGCGCATTCTACGGGACAAGAACATCAAGTCGCACACGATCATCTGGTTCCCTGCACACATGGGGCAGATCAAGGGCGCCCCACCCAACCTCAACGAGTCGGCCCACAGAGCTGCGCGAGGAGTCGTTGACCGCGTAGCTACCGGGTGGCGCGACGCTGAGGTTATGGACAATCGGGACCCTCCCTCCTCATATAACGAACTTACGAAACATTTTTACATGGGACGGAGATGATATCCTCCGCCACATAGGAAACTAAACAGACCACAGGCGTTGACACTCAGATTACTCCAGGTCGGGGCATACCCTAACCCCGCACTGTTACACACAATATACCCAGATATACAATCGACCGATGCTTGCGAGCTATGCTCAGACCTAGCTGACTTGGAACATATGCTCTGGCGGTGCCCCGCGTTACACGACGGCGACGATGTCACGTCGACCAAATGGGAGGCTGTCCTAAGCAGCCCCGATCTTGAAGCACAGCTATGGGCTGTCCATCGGGCCCGCGACGCAGCAGAGAGGCTCGGCCTTTCTGTGCCGACGTGGGAGCGGCCCACTACGTGCTGACGCGCGTTCCGACGGACAATAATAAAGTTTTACCATACCATACCATACCTGGGGTTCTTTAAGGTGCACTACAACGCAAGCACACGGGCATTTTCGCATTTCGCCTCCAATGAAATTCGGCTGCTGCGGCCGGGATTCGATCACGCGATCTCGTGCTCAGCAGCGCAACGCCTTAGTTGACTGAGCCACCGCGGCAGGTACCGCATTAAATACGCTAGCTACTGCCCAAACAAGTTAAAAAATATTGCTTTCGAGTTCTTCCTAATGTTTCTTGATAATATCACTCAAGCTGTAAATTCTTGTACGCTGAACTTTTATTTGTTATTTCTAATAGCGACGTTCAAACGACACGTACAGTGCATTATACACTTGATTGTCATCTTTTGGTGCTGAGACAGGGTTTCCTGTGCTCTTTTCAGCGCCAGCGGTCCTCGAGTTCTGCGGCGCTGGTGATCTTCGATGACGCCACGCTGCGTGATTAGAGTGGGCTTTATGACCAGAGCGGACCAGGGTCTGGCGCGGCGCGGATGGTTGTTTTTATGAGACCAGACTTGCAACGAGGTTCAGTTGAAAACAAGTTCATTTCGGCTCAGTAAGCTTTCAAGTGTGCGTCGCGACACCAGTCTGCTTTGCCGGTAGCCATTTCATGCTTACATCTACTCTGGGTTATGGGAGAGCAATCATTTTTTTTATTTATTTCGATTGTTTCGCAAATGTAAACTCTTTTAAATGAGAGGGAGCCCACCGGCCATGCTAACATTGAAGTGCGGTCACACTGGCACCAGTATGCAGCATATGTTTTGCCCTTGTCTATTACATGAATGTACACGCTAATTAGAGCATGCGACGTATGCTCCGCGAAATATCGTGTGCATACATGCATTGCGCTGGCGTCGCGACTTATAGAAACTGCGTGATTACATTTGCTAGCGTCCTGGCAAACTAAAGTCAGACTTGGTTGATTATGTATATATATATATATATATATATATATATATATATATATATATACATACATATATATTTCATCTTGCTTTTCTGTACAGGTGATCATCCGCGCGCATCGCGTCTTCTTCGTTGTGATAGCTCGAGCTCGGCTAGAATAAAGCGGTTTCTCATAAGTGGACCGCAGCGGTGACCCAGGTGTAGAGCGCTCGCCTCGGCTGCGGGAAGTCCTGCGTTCGATTCCCACCACCACAGGGCGCCTTCTGATTAGAATATTCGGGCGCAAGCGTACCCGGGCCTGGCCTTAGGCTTTCTGCAGGCTGATACACTGGGGTCATGCAGTAGCCTGCACCTTAAGTTCCCGTCTGAAACCTCGTGATCAAAGAAAGAAAGAAGCTTGACCGTGCCATGCCGCCAAGTTTCCAATAGGCGGGTGTCCTTCCAAGCGTCTGCAACTCTCACAGCGGCCGAGAACCCGGCCGGTTGCGTGCTTGTCCCTATTTTACCTGTAGGTTCTACCGGCAGCAGCACCCGTCAGCATCCCGCAGCAGCGGCGTATGCTTGACCAGCTTATCCATGTTATCTCAATAGAAATAACTAAGACAACGCGGGTTAAGCTCGTATAGAGGTTCCGATTTGAACTGCACATCCTTCACCTAATACACGAGTATTCCAGTTGCCACGTTTGTTTTGGCGACCTCTCCACTTCCGAGCAAACAACACCCTCTGTCCCAAGTACGTAAGGACGTAAGAAATTGATGAAAGAACCACAGCTTTTGAAAAAAAATGAGACTAAAGGATCGTCAGACACGACCCTACACACATATTACGCGTATAATAGTAAGGTGAGAGACGCGTGGTTGCGAGCATTGATTTAATTCATTTTCAAACACCCAGAGGAGTACCAATCAGAAAGCCAAGTTCACTTCGCCACCCGTGTCTGACAATGTTCTGGCGAAACTCTGAAGCTATGGATGTAGTGAGTGCCCTGTCCCTTGCGGCTCGCAAACGCCACAGCTTCTGCGCACTAAAGCATTTCTGACTCGCAGTGGTTCGCTGACGGGTGGCGGTATATGGCGGCCTCACTACGTCCCATTTACAGAGAAACACCCGCTTCAGGCAGTGGATAAGTGAGTGTTCGTTGCTGCTGTTTCCGAAAAGAGCCGGGCGACATCGCCCCGCAACCGCCTTAGTTTTCCACATCACGCATTGTTCGTGTAGTTCCCAGCAGTGAACGCGCGAAAAGCTTTGCTTTTCACAGCTTTGGTTTAAGGAAAGGGGGCCCACAGAGATTTTTTTCCTTGTCAATCACCACTTACACCGTATTCAAGGGTCACGGGAGGCGCCGCGAACGGTAACCCCCACCTACCCACAGCATGCTTCCGAAGCCCGAGAGCCCTCCTTTGCGGCCTCTGACTGTGCATCTATTGGATGAGATGCGCACCACCGAGTGCAAACGGAGCAGGCGCTGCAGGGTTTCGGGTGCTTAAGCGGTGAATGGAACAGCTATATTGTTTGTAGTGATAGCACCCTTTCTTTGAGTGTCTGGCGTCTGTCCGTCGGTCACTTTGTCATACGGCTCGCAAAGTTTTTCCTCGGGGCGCCAGCTCCGGTTTCCCCATTCACACGCATCTTACGCGCTGAGATACTTTGATTAGGCGACCGCAAGGCTAATTTGTTTTCAATTTCCGTAATTGAATAAGAGAGGAGAGAAACGGAACTTATTGTAAGAAAGGCGGTGAGGCAGACTTAAACTAGTGTCTTTTAGCCTGCTGCTCTACGCAGGTGAAGGAGGAAAAGAGACGAAAATGCATAATGAAAGGTGGTGATGGGAAGGCATCGGCATAAAGTCAGGATTGCTAAACAGTACCGCATAGAGCACTCATGACAGACAAGTTTGACTTATTGTGTACTTTGTCGTACGCTCTCTACCCGTACCAACCCACAAAACAGAGACGCCATTTTATTGCAAAGTGCTGCAACTCAAAAGATAAGGTTTTGTTTATTGCTACTTTTCGATATTACTGTTGCCATAATACTGTCGTGTCCACTAATCAGAATTCTACAAAATGTAAGACCTAATTAATTACAAAATATTCAGCTACTGTCGAGTAATGGTTTCTGGGATAAGCTACACATGGAACCAGTTAAAAAATCACAGCATATCCACGAAGTGAATGATGATGAGTGGGCGAAGCACCGGGGGATCATTCGGGTAAACCACAGCTACGGATGAGAGATAAAGAGAGCGCGCGTCGGGAATGAGAGAGAAAGAGAGCGCGCGGCGGGAACGAACGCCCTTGTGCACCGCAGCGCCCCTAGCTACGGGCGAGAGAGAAAAACGCCGGAAGAAAAACGCCGGAACCGGAAGCGGAACCGGAAGTGGAAACGGAAGCGGAAGTCGGCTTCCGGTTATACTATACATATACATATATATATATATGCGTATACATACATACATAGCGGTCTCCATGCCTACCAGAGCTACGGACTTACGCCATCTAGTGAACACTTCATAAAACTACAGGTGGCTACATACTACATCGGAGGAAGGACAGACCCACGCCCTAAGGAGCTTCGCCCATAAAAGTGTCATAAATGGATGCTGGCAGCAGTCCTGCGTGAAGTTTAGCAAGGCTAATGAATGCGTTATCTTCAACCGTTCATTTCACCTATAGAAAAGAATGAGTTACGAATACGCACGTCATTTATTGAAATTTCGGAAAATAAATGCAGTTTAGACAACGCTTCCTTATTTCGATGTGTGCCTTGAAAGTACCTACATATTGGGTTCTAAATTTTGGTTTCAGTATTCGCAAATTACAATACAATGACGCCACGATTGGTCATTTTCATTATCACGATCCAGATGCAATAGTTTTTGGCGTGTATGTGTGCGTGTGTGTGTGTGTTTAAGTGACATAATACATTCGTAAAATTCGATTTAGTGGACTCAAGTCAATTTATTCAACACACAGGCCGACCCTTCTCGCGAATACGCTGTCATATTCACACGACATGGAACCAAGTTGACTCACCACAGTATACAGTTTCGTGCACTGAAAAATAATCCGCAGTGGATGTTATTGTGACTTCCATGAATCCATTCTCAGAAGCACACGAGCCCCTGTTCACTGAGACTCACACAGGCTCAGACTCACGCCCACTTTAACTCACCTTCGATCCCTCCGGCTCACGCCTATTTGGACTCACTTCGACTGACTGCGACTCAAACTGGCACTTCCCAGGAGTAATTTGTTGCACACGCATTCCTAATTTCTATGACTCACTAGCGCTCACTCAAACTTAGAATGGTAGGTTTTCTTGGCTGAGTAAAGTTACAAGCCGCAGCTCACCGTCGACGCCGGGCGGACAGTTCAGATCGTTCTCGTCAAAACGAGGCGAACAGACTGACTGCCGTGAAGACCCTGTTGTGCGTGGTGCCCAAATCGGCGCTACTCTTGAGCCGCTCCACTAGCTTACGCTGTGACTGTGCTGCGTGTGCCGCGCGCAGGCCTGTGATTTTTTTGTTCAATCCATGAAAAAAGATTGGGTAAATAATTGGAGAAGTAAAAATGCCAGTGCCATCAACTGAGTGCGACGCCATGAGCTGCATTTTTTTTTCTTTTTCTTTTGTTCGTGAACCGTTTTCTCTAGACATGTTCTTATATCTTGCTAGGTAGAATATGTAGTTCTTTCAGAACGCAATATAGTCATTCAATAAAAAAGCGTTAACTACACGTTCATGCGAATGTTGTGAGAATCCATGACTACTTGACGCCGTGTCATAACTCCCGGAAACATAAAGGCAACGCCGACTCACGAATTTCGTTCTTGGATTTGCCTTAACAAACCTCGGTGTAAAAGAGGACCTTTGCCAGTCGTGAAGCGTAGTATACTAAATGAGTAATACTTAAAAAGTTTAACACTTTAGTGTTGCTGCCACAGTAAAGATTGCCCGTATGATATCAAGTTTTGAAACATATATGTCAATAGCAATACCTTCACGATGTTGTACGGTTTGTCATATGGTTGTCGCTAACAAAAACTCGTGTCCCTCGAAATTATTTTTGTCCTTTTCTTCGGGTGCCTGCGGACTCTGCGTCGTTTTATGTGTCCCATTTATCTTAGCGGCGCTCGAATTGGTAACAACAACGTTTCATGAAATTGTAGGTATGAGTTAAAAGTGTTGTGGACCTCTAAGTTCGTTTTTTTTTTCTTTTTTTTCTTCCGTCTTTGTTATTTTTTGTAAAGTTTGAAATCTGCTATGAGGTTTGGTGTAATTTTCAGCGCGTCGAACCACAGCAGAAACAAATTTTACCCACAAATTTAACTCAAATTTGAACAAAAGAGAGCATGTCCAAGCATGTTCGTTCACGGTACACTCAGATGCCAGCCTTCTACTCAGACTGTGCCTTTTATCGTTTCCTCCGATTCATTTTTCTCCTCGTCTTCGGTAGGCTAGAAAAAATTGAACGAAAACACATCTAAATAATTCTTCCTTTCTTCTCGCTTTCCTGACACATCTCTCATTGTCTACTATGCACTACGAATGGCTCACAAACTCAGCGGGGACAATGACTTCCCTTCGCACGAAGTGTGGTGCAGGCAGACAACACTTCTTTCTATACGCACACCATCACACACACAAGGCCCTACAAGAAGAGGCTAAGTTTCGATTTCTCGCGTTGCTTGCCAACCGTGCATTGCAGGCGAGCTCTTCTGTATGCTCCACCATGTGGTCATTGGTTTGGACACGATCTCTCTAGCGCAAGCCGCAGCGTAGTCCGCGGTTCTGGAGAGTCAATGCTTCACGTCCAAAGCCTCTCTCAAAGCGCGCTCTTCACGACACTGGATGCAACGCTCTCTCGTCTCCCGAGAGGTATTCCCAGTCGTCATAAGGGTGGAGGGGGAGGTTGCTGTAGTACTACGTATATGCTTTATCCGTCAGCACTTGCCGCCCTCACTGGTGTTGGCTCGGTGCTGCTGTCTCTACACACGCGAGAAATGTTGTGTCAATACGGGATCGGGGACTAGCGGTGCTCATCACACGCATCGCACACACAGCATTAGGCAAGATGACGCGAATGTGTATTATACGGATCAATAAATGTCGTTCGGTGATTCCTCTCTAGGGAGCCCTACCGATATACTGTGTACACCTATGTCGCCTCATTCGGTCATGCGACGGGGTGAATGTCGCCTTTTTTGCCCTCGCTGATAGTTTCCGCGTTACTTTACCCCATCTCACTCTTCTGTAATATTATCGCTTTTGTGCAGCTTGGGAACTCGGGTTTCTTGAGAAGCGAAAGGTAGAACGCTCGAACGTACATCGTTCTCTCGTTTGGACAGCTTTGCGGTTCTTACGCATGTCTGGTAATCTCTTCGATTGATTCAGCCGTGGTAATCAGTACTGGTGCATTATATAATCGGCAAGTTAATCAGTCTCCGGACCCACTCACGTGGAAAGGACGGGCTTCTTGTGTGAGATAATAGCTCTTTGTATTACTACACTTTCTAGCCATGGTTTCTCGAAGTTGCGTGTTAATGGTGCGCACAGGTGCGCTCCCACGTGCTCCGAAGACACACACACGCACAATATATATATATATATATATATATATATATATATATATATATATATATATATATAGGCAAGCCTAGCCTGCACGCACCACACACAGATCAACCGGGACACTTCCCGTCTGATCTATGTTGACACTTCCGTTCGGTATTCACGCACGGTCACCTTGACGCCATTGTAATAGTTCTCGCAAAACGTTTTAAAGTGCTTTCTGCAATTAAGCCTTAAACCAAAACAATCTGCTAGCCGCGGCGATATACTTAAAGCCGAATATGCAGTGATTCCCAGAGTAAATCCACGGAAAACAACCTAATCTACCTTTTTTAAGTTCCACTTAAAGAATAAGATGTGTACATTCTTTCTTTCCTGAATACCACGTACCCAGTAAGGCTGCTACGTTATCGTTATTAATCGGTAAACGGCAATAGCGTATGGTTCCAACGAAAAGTGATGGATCTATCCCCGCCTTTCTTAACGTATCGCTCGTATTCGAGCCGACAGTGCGCAAAGTTTCCATGAAGCAGCGAGGAAGGAACCTTAAAAGTACGGCCCCCACTTATCCCCATTTGGATCCCGTACACATTGTTCTTCTATCTTCTCGGTCTCGGTGCTCGTAGATGCGCCCAAGCCTGCTCTGGCCGGCTCCCCTACTTGAGCCAAGCAAGGGTCATTGCCCGCAGTGTTAATGTCATTACTGCGGCCGAGGAGGAAAGCTAAGGAGAGAAATCGAGAGTAGATTGCGGGGTCAGCAAATGCTTGAGAGGGTAAGCTTCTCCGCCTCTCACGAAGCACCTCTGTGGTTGGAGTGGGAAGCTTGTGCTCTCTTCACCGCGAAATATCGATTTACGTTAGACGAGTTAGGAGGGAACTGTGAGCCCCAGTCTTTGGTTTCTTGCCATCCCTAGGGATCACGGGAATCCCCACCGCTAAGGCGACATAAGGGAGGCTGGCCTCATCTGTCTTCTCCTTTGCTACCACATCGCCAAAGCATTGTACGACGCACACGGCATGTTATCTGAAGATTTGTCACTATCGTTATGACCAGGTGCTGAATTGGAATTTCTACGTACTAAAACAGGCATGGTGTTGATGGTACCATCCCTTTAACAGACAGGCTCACTTCGGAAGCAGCAGCATTAAGAAGGAGCACTTGTTGTGGCAGACTAACCCCACAACTTGTTGTGGAGTTGGTCTGTTTATAGTCAAGTAATTAAAACCAGGCCTAATAGAGACGACGAGAGGAATGCATTCAGCGTCCCGTCATTTCTTTTGCGCCTCAATTTTTTAAGCAGCCTGCTTTAATTACGCCGGAGCGCTGTGTCCGCCCATATGTGTATGCATATCGGGTGAAATAAGACAAATGTTACACAAATACCCACAGGATCGAATGCAGAGCTTGCGTTATGCCGTATTAAAGTTACCTTCTATTTCTTGCAAAAACGCCTGTGTCCCGTACATTGGGGGCTTTTTAAGGATCCCCTGGTGGTCCAAATTAATCACATCGTGGTTTTGGCCCGTAAAAGCCAATTTTAATTTCGATTCAATTCAATTCAAGTTCTCTTTCTTTCTTGGACAAACACCCTATGTGGATTTTGTAATTTCAGGCATTCTTTTTGACCGCTGAAATTATTAGCTGCCCCTTGCACCAGTAACTTATGAAAAAACGACAAAATTTAAATCGATATTTGATTCATGATTGCGGTAAGTAATTACAGCGGTAATGCATAGAAACGCACCCCACACAAGAAGACACATATAGAAATAGTGCTAGCCCCTACTATATTTACCTGTGTCGTTTTATGGGCTGTACTTTTCCTTATATTTGCGCCACAATTTCACACCGTTATCTACGGTGTTCATGAGATGCACGTGACGAGAAAAACAGCTGATGAGACTAATATCTGCCAAATTTTATATGTCAGTATCTAAAGCAGGTACTGCAAAAAAATTAATAAATAAAGAAACCAGAGCACAAAGACAACAAACCGTAACAATCCACTTTTTTATAGAATACGCGCATATTAAATGTTACATATAGTAGTACGCGGTGTAAGCCGCATGTCGAGCCTTATTTTGATGGCGTCTATGTCAGCCTAAGCGGCAAGCTGAATTTGTACAAATCGTGTGTTTTGATACTCAATGCCCGAAATGCCTGGCATTGTTGCGTAACGTATAAAAATAAAAGCTCTGGGTCATTCGTAGCCGTGGGGTCATTTGCAGCTCTTGCTCGATCTCAAAATGTATTCATTTTCTTTTTTATACCCAAGTTTTCTGATAACGAACGTCCCGCCTACGCAGGTAGGACATTTTTCGTAATTAAACTACATTATAACCTCCAGGAAGTCCACTATTAAGACGCGACAACTTACAGAATCTTGAGAGCGTTTGTTGATTTGCTTGAATAGCAACCACCGTTTTTGATGTATTCCTGGATACTTAGTGCAGTGTATGGTAGAGAATGCTGTGTTTCTTTATTAAAGCATATTCAAGAAAAAGTCAAATGAATGTCTTAGTAAAGTTGCTTGTTTATATTGCTGGAGTGACTCGAGAAAGGAAAGTAAACCACATTTCAGAATAACACCATGAGACAAACTCATACAGTGTCATAAATACTATTCAAAGCTACACTGGCTGGATTAGCTGGTATCCGGAGTGCCCCGACACGAGTGCTTTCCGGAGAGAACGTTGATTGCGCTTTTCTTCTTGCGTTGCTTCCTAATTCCAGTGCATAGTAGCATGCGAAGCGTATGTGCATGTACATGAGATTCACTGCGATAAATGTGTTCGTAAGCAACGCTTAACTTCATTGAAAGAAAGAACTATGAAAATCTATTGCCGAAAATAACAACACAGTCCCGCAACCATCGAGCACAACATAATCAGCCCCTTCACAGTTCCCCGCAATATTTTGTAAGGCTATTGGCCAAGGTGGTCGTTTAGTTGTGCATCAATAGTTTGATTTTATTTTTGAGTAAAGCAAACTGGGAAGAAAAAGGCCGATACCGGCATAACTTTCTCATATTTCTCAAAACATTTCTCTTTCTCTTTCTCTTTCTCAAAAACATTTCACGTAACATTCCAACATTCAAATATGCACACAATGTGCTTGTCGTCTAGACGAAGAAACGATTATACTGTCTACATGAAGATGGTAATGACTGAACTTAAAGGCCGATCTCTCGAATGAGGTCACATAACAAATACTAGAGTGAAAAGAATCTTCTGCTTGAGTTATTTAGAACGAACAAGGGAGAGAGGAGGTGGAGAGGGTTGATTGTAACCGTCGTAAAGTGAGCACGGTCCTGGAAAGATCCCCTTCGCTGTTCTACCGAGAAGAGGAAAGTCCCAGCCGTTTATACTGGCTGAATGCGAACGTCCTCGTTCGTGAGATGGTCGTCTTGCGGCAGCCGTACAGTCAGGAGAAACCGGAGCTCGGGGGAGCAGCTTGGGAACGACCCGCACTACACGAACATTGTCCGCCGCCGACGTTGTCTCTTTCTCTAATGAAAGAACAGGCACTCTTACGAATCCCCATTTCTGCATTTTTATTTCGATTGCCCTTCATTCTCTAGTAGTCCACTTTCGCAAGCTAAACGACGTTGATGCTCCAAGCTTTACGCTTTTGATGGCTGTTATTTCCGGAGGAAGAGATAAACGGGGCATTAAAAGGGCGACAAAGAAACTTTCGAGCAGCTACGTATAAAATTGTCCGCTCCGGTTTACAAGCTGAGTGGAGAGCGATACAAAAAGAGATTGCGTCTGTTGCTTTATATGAGACGTACACATGTGCGCGCATTTATTATTCTCGGCACTCGGAGGAGAATTGGCAGTACGCGTCGAGAGGCCTCGCGAATGCAGAGGGCGAGCTGAGTTTTTGCAGTGTGAATAGGAACACAAATAACATAGACAGCACCTGTTTGCATCGTTTGTGTTCCTTTATGCGTTTTTTTTTTGTGCTACACAAACTCCCTATTCAAAAACGATGTGCTAACTAGCCCGCGAACATATTCTTTTGAAGGGTAAATATTGTAGTGGTGTCCCAGGCGAGAACGTGCAGAGAGGGAGAGAGAGCTTTTCAATGAATTCTGGGGAAGTTTTCCTGACAACATCCCTAACATCCTGCTCCAATTTGGAACGATGAAAAATGAGATGGTAAACACAGTGCACGTCAAAGATACAGAACGTGCCCAAAAGCAACCACAGCGCTCAACAAGCTAGAGCGTCTCATTGAGTCTAGAGTCGATACTTAAACAGAAGAGATCAACATACCGACCAAAAAAGGTTTAAATGTATTTAAAAATACATTAACGTTTTGGCTCCCCCACGGGAGCATTGTTCCCAATGAAACATGCGGCAGAGCTTGCGCCTTTTTTATGTCCGGCTGAAGACATGACCAAGGCATTTGGCATACATGGGCGGCAGATTTCCTTCGTTCGATTAAGAGTGTGCCCCATTGTTTGGATGATTAAGGATTAAGGATAAACACTCATGGGAGTGTTTGTCAATACGCACTCCATGAGTATTTATTCACAACTTGTGCGCAGCGATTTACGAAAGCACCCGATTGAGTGGACTGCGGTCAGTTTTCTTCCTATAGGTTTTATAAGCAGAAGCCTACGGCTTGGCGGTACGGTAGAGTAACTTGCACTGCGTGGTCCCGAGCATACATACATCCAACGCGCATGCTTTTCCACAAGCAGGTTTCTGTAAACGTAGTGCCTAAAATATTATTTATCACAGGTTAATGCTCAATGCAGGTAAATACTAAGTAAGAAAAAGTTGCGTTGTTGTACTCTATTGAATTATGTCAACTTTGTAAAATAGGTTACTGCACGGCCGACTATCTTTTGAACATCAAAAATAAAACCCAGGAACTACGAAGTGTAAAGAAGGGAGCTATAAAACAGTAAGAGAGAAAAATATCGAATCAAGAAAGCATTATACAATTCAAGCATATCCCTTCATACTTAATGCGTTCAGTCGAGTATGATTTGAACACCATAAGGTATTGAATTGACGTTTGCTAACTAAATTATACTACAGCTTATTTTCAGGTACGCCTTCCGGCCAAATTACACGTAGGAACCTATTTTCTCATACATGCCAATGGTTGCGTAAGTAACGTTTAACAGAATTCATGTGCAATAACTGAAACAGCCCTCACTGTATTTGCTCTTCACTTAGTCGACCTTGGCAATATACACTGGCCGTTATATATGGGAAGTATCAGCCATAACACAATGCATCTTCAGCAGTATATTCGACATCTTGCTGCCTTGGCAAGCCAGAGACTAAGAATCTTTAAGTAATCTTAAAAGTTAAACGGAAAACGGGAAAGATTGCATGAATACGTAGTAGAGTGCCAGGCTTTGTCGATGCAGCTGCTATCGGTAGTCCGCGTATGTGTTGTAACATTATTTCAAAACGTTTGGTCAGTTAAGGGAAGAAATAATTAGGCGCGCATTAGGTCGGACTTAGTTGAATATCTTTATTGCAGGAACGAAAGCGTTAAATATTCAGTAATGAGCCACCTCACGCTGGCAGCCATTTTGCAAGCCGGTGATTTTAGAGCGGGGAATAATAAATATTGAGAAGAAAGTATTTCCACACTTGCGCGCCAACATACTTGCATGTCATTCGAAGCCATTTTGCCTCGCAGTCCAGCGGAAAATAAAAGCGTCTGTTCTCTAGTGTATAACGTTAGAGCTTAAAGCGGCTTAGATGACGTCATTTTTCTGCATATGCTGCCGCTTTTCCCCGCGCTCACATTTTAATTGAAGATTTGTGAGCCCCTTCGGGCATCAAATTACCCATCACGCTTCAAAGGTGGAGGTTGGCTGAGCGACAATTGAGAGGTCGAGCTGCGGAAGAGCGAGATGATTTTGTTTTTCGGTTGGTGAAGGTTACGCACGGAAGCTGAAGTAATTAAAGCGAAGCTTTCTTTGCCTTTCTCCTGCGCTTGGCATGGATCGCCGGTTTCTCAGCCGACAGAGACGCAAGCCAGGCTCCAGCAAGCCGGTCTATATGATAACTGAATGTAGGCTCACGAAGTCATGCCAGTGACCGCCACTCAACCTCAACCAAGCAGCTCAACCTTAGCAGTACGTTACAGAGGACCCGAGACATCTATGTGGTGTAATCGCATAGCGAAAAGTTGATGGGATGTGTTATTTCGCCCTCGCAAGCTCAGCGCAATTCTCTAATTCAGCTTGTATTCATCAGCACGATTGCGCTCACCACTGACGATGCTCTGTCACGGCACCTGCGAGTCAGCGACAAACGAAAATTTTGAAAAGTTTCGTATTTTTCGACAAGTTTCGTTTCGCATTCTGTGACATTGGAGTGACCGCAGCAGCCAGTTCAACTGTACTTATCGCCAAGCATATTCAAATATATGCTGACATGCACAAAGTCCCGAAGCGAGACGTGTGAAATCTGCTCAGTGCCTTCGAGTCATATAACTCAGCATGGAGCCAGCCATTCGGCGGTCTTCCGGCATAAAGCTTTTCATTTCGCACAGTTCACTTCCTTTCCGACCCGCATAAGGTTTATGAGAAAAGCGGCGAATGCTGAACAAGAAACAAAGGAAATGTTTGAAAAAAAAAAACATATATGCGTATAAAGACGTAATACCGGAACCGGAACCAAGAAAGCGTAGTGACGGGAATCGCATAGCGCGGGAGGGAATATTGTTTGCAATAAATGGATAGTGAGAAAGCCGAGAAGAGAAAGTGTTTTAGTTGCTAAAGGTGCTAGCTCTGTGAGCTGAACGAAAGGAGGGGAATGTGAACCAGTCGAGGCGTTCGTACGCATTTAAAGCTCCCGAAAACGGGACAAACCGGAAATTAAAAACAGAGGCGCGCTCTTTGTGGTTCCCCGCAGAGCCACACCCCCTTCAGGTACAGGCGTGCACTGAGCAGTTCCAGTAGGGGGACGCAAGGCAGTCAGTCATCGCTGCCCCTGTTTTGCATAGGGGCATGGCTTCGGGCATCGGCGGGCGTCTGGCATAAGTGCGTTCGCATAAACGACCGCAGTTCATACCGAGCTACGGTACGGTGCGTGCGAAGTACTCTCGCGCTGCAATATCACACAGACGCCCACTAGCAGCACCCGGCCCACCTCCCATTGAGCAAATGAAAGTAATGCCGTGGACTTATTTAGATGAGCGAATGCGTAGAAGAGCATCACGTTGGGAGCTAAATCAAAGAAGCAAGTTTCCGAAGCGGAAGGATACGGGAGGCTCATTTATTTCTTGTTTTTGCGCAGACGAGAACGCTGCGGTTCTGGCACTGAACTATAGGTGAATGAAAAGAAAAGACATATTGTTGCTATCTGCCTTTCTCCTTAAATCACATGGAACAGATAAAGAGCATCGCGCTTTATTGATGACATATTGTAAAGAGTCTCACTTCACTTCTACTTTCGCAACGTATATTGTTATATAACGCAGCATGTTAATTTTACTTTACTTTTTAAGTACGAAGCACCTTAGGGGCCCGGGCAGTCGGCGTCTAATGTGATGCCATGTCGTCGTGGTCACGCACAAAAACAAGATTTGCCGAATAGTCGCGTCTCGCTCACTTGGTATATGCGAAAATTGGCCTGGAAGGGTACGAATGCATGACTAACATGACTGATAGGTCATCACATTATTAACATCACATGCTCGTCAATTATGTCACGATTAACGATAATAAAATCACGTGTGGCGCATACCCGCATCGGAAATGCGGGTATGAGCTCGTGCGGATACACCGCGACACTCGCACACATACTCTGGGAGTGTAGAAACGCTCATCCCGACTCTACCTCGGACAAGTGGGACAAGCCCCTCAGAAGCTCGCTTCTCGCCGACCAGCAATGGGCCTCCGGCAGGCCCACGAAGCGGCCGCCAGGTATTCCCTGTCGGTCCCTACATGGGAGACGCCCACTACGCCTTAAGCACGTCCTGCAGGACCTAAATAAAGTTTTTTTTCCAGTCCAGTCCAGTCCAGCCCGGGATAGGGGGGAATTAGCAGAAACTCGTGAAAATCGCTTCCGAAACGCCAGTCTGGTGCCAGCGTAATGCAAGAGAGGGCGCCACCACCCCACAAGCGCTCGATTCCTCCTCACTTGTGCAAGAATAACACAAGAATAACATAAGGGAAACACCGGCGCAACACTGCTTCTCACTTCCCAGGTTCCACGTTAGTGGAGCTACATTAGCGCTGGATTTGAACTACACAAGCGCGTAATTTGAATCTAGCCCTTAATGTAGCTCCAATCCTGCTTTGAACCCATTCACTCGTTTGAGACAAAGCACATGATAACTTTAAATTGTCATGAAAGTTTTGTCTTTCGCTTGCTTCACACGACTGTACCATGGTCTCCATGTCAGCGTCCAATCTAGGCCACCACAAGTAACTATGAGTGCATCGTTCCATCGAAGTCATTCCTGGCTGGTTAGCGTGAAGGACACCCATAACGATATTATAGCCTTTTGGTAATCCCTACCCGTGTTCTGCAAAGTACGCAACATCGGTGCGTACGGAAATTCTTGCACACAACGTCTGCAGGGTTGAAAGCCTGTACCTTGCCCTGAGGCAGTATATCCTTTTCGCAGACAGTTGTAAACTTCGGGGAGTGAGAAATCTTCCACTGTTTGCTCTGCTCTCTTAAATACACCTAATGAAGGTTTGCGCAGACCTTCAATCATCACCGACTTCTTCTTCTAAAATTGAAAACCCTTAACATTGACCCCAACGTGATCCACTGGATTGAGTGCTTTTTATCAAATAGAAAGCACTACGTCATGGCAAACAGCTATGACTCTCCTAATTATACTGTAACCTCCGATGTACCGCAAGGAACGGTTCTCGGACCGTTACTCTTCTTAATTTATATTAACGATCTTCCTAACCATGTTTCCTCACAAATTAGGCTTTTTGCTGGCAATTGTGTAATTTACCGGGAGATAACTAAACCAGGCGACGCACTGCTGCTTCAAGCTGATCTGAACTACGTTCAAGCATGGTGTACTCAATGGCTAATGAAACTGAACGTAAATAATGCAAAATAATGATAGTATACCGTAACAGTAATGCTCCTCCCCTTTATCCTTACTATCTCAATAATGCTATCTTAGAAGCTGTTAGCTTATATAAATACCTCGGCGTTCATATATCTAATACCTTGACATGGCAAACTCACATAGATTTTGAGGTCAACAATGCTAATCGCATGGTACATTTCCTTCGCCGAAAATTTTCATTGGCTCCTAGCTCTTTAAAACTGTTATTGTATAAAACACTTGTAACGTCGAAACTCGAATATGCCGCATGTATCTGGGATCCTCACTCTGCTTTGCTTACCTCTTCTCTCGAATCTATTCAAAACCAAGGAGCCTGTTTCATCCTTTCTTATTACTCTCGCACCGCAAGTGTTACTGCAATTAAAATTTTCCTGGACCTCCCTGACCTTACGACACGAAGAAAAATGGCGCGGTTTGCGCTATTCCACAAAATATACTATACCAATCATCACCACAAGAATGCACTACTCGCTGCTCCTCATTATATTTCAGCACGCACCGATCACAACTTCAAGGTCCACGTCCCAAGTTAACGTACAAACCAACACGCTTATTCCTTCATTCCAAGGGCATCGACCAGCTGGAACCGCCTCCCCGCCTCCATTGTCACCCACCCCGTTCCATCATCCTTCAAAACCGCGATTTCCACTTATTGAGACCCACTCCTCTCTTTAACGCCCGACGTCGTATTGAAAGTATTGAAATAAATAAATAAATAAATAAATAAATAAATAAATAAATAAATAAATAAATAAATAAATAAATAAATAAATAAATAAATAAATAAATAAACTCCACCTGGCTACGCTGGCTCATCGGAATTCGAGGTATAGCATACCTGACTACTTCAAGCAGGCTAGGTGACTATTTTTTACCACCCCGTTTCAAAGGAGATGCCAATAAATTGTTATCACCATCATCACTGAAACAAGTGGGAGTCGACTGTGCGCGTCCGCATTTTGATGTTTTCTTCATTCCCGCTTCAATAGATCGTAATCGCAGGCTCTCAAAATCACGCACCAACGAAGCATCCGTGGTGACATTATTCCGAGGAATAGTTTGTGGCCGGTCACTATGAGCACATTCCCACCGGTAATGTTCTGATGAAAGTGCGCGACGGCGAACGCCATTGCAAGCCCTTCTCTGTCTAGTTGGGAGTAGTTGCTGTCGCATTTGCCCTACGTTCTTGACGCAAACGCGACAGGTACTTCGTGTTCATTTCCATCCAGCTGTGCAAGGACTGCTCCTAACCCTCAAGGAGAAGCATTGCAGCCCAGCATAAGTGGACGAGAGTCATTGTAATGCACAATGATCATCATGCGTGCACCGTGTCGTTTAGTTTCTTGAAAGCAGCTTTGGGCGGGGCGACCCATCGCCTCTTGGCTTTTATATCTAACCGACGATGAAGAGGTTTGTCGATGGACACTTTATCGTGGAGGAACCAGCTGTAATAGCTTATTATTCTCAAAAATGATTGTAGCCCCGACTTGTTTGTTCGGTCTGGAGCCTTCATTACAGCCCCCATCATTCCAGACGCCAACTCAAAACCATTATAGTTCGCTATGTAGGCTAGGAAATGCCATTCCTGAACTTCAAACCAAAATTTCTACGTGTTGGCTTGAAGGTCTGCTTGCTGCAATATTTCAAAACATCTTTCAGTCAATCCAAACGTTCCTTTTTTGAAGCTCCCATGATGAGAATGTCGTCAAGATAAGTGCGAACCCGAGTCCGTCCTGTGGGCAATGAATCCATGAAGCGCTGAATTATAGATGGTAAGGCTGAAACACCCCCCGAATGTTGGACGTTCGACTAAATACCAGCCTTTAATAAAGTATTGACGACCAGAACCTCCGAAGTGGCTTTGTTGACGTGCAACTGTGTTTAAGCTTGTGTTAGGTCAATATGCGAAAAGATCTGTACTCCGCGTAATTTTGAACTCAGCTCAACTGCAGTTAGCAAGGATATGGCGTTGGCTTAATGCATGCGTTAACCGTGCTCCTCTGGTCGCCGCATAATTCTAGTGAACCATTCTTCTTCCTAGCAGTCACCACAGGCATCGCGCAATCAGAGGCTGAGATTAGCTCGATAATACCTTGAGCATGGAGTATGCCGAGGGGTCATGGCATACAGCATCGCGTAATGCAAATGCCACTTGACGGCACTTCAATATCTTTAGCATCCCGTCTTCCGTGATTAGAATGTGTACAGGTGGTCTCGAATGACCAGTGAGAGATTCATCAAACACATGAATCGGATAAATTGTCATCCATCCTAACTGTAGTACGTAGCTACCAAGGAAGCCTACGCGGGTTTCACAGAAAGCTTCACAGTTTAAAAAGTCGTCCAGCATGGAAACCCGCATGGGCTTCAATCGTAGCTTTGTGCTACAATGCGGGTGGATAATATTTTCTTGCTTTTCATGTACTTTCCTCCACCTTGTGGGCTTTCACAGAACTTATTTGCCGCAATAAGTGTCCCAGCTCCTCGAGTTGTCAAATAATGAACAGCCGGGAGCTCATATAGTCCGGCGTTGATTGTTGCTTCAGTCAGTTTGTTCGGCCTATGCAACTTAATGGC
This sequence comes from Dermacentor silvarum, assembly GCF_013339745.2. Lineage (NCBI taxonomy): Eukaryota > Metazoa > Arthropoda > Arachnida > Ixodida > Ixodidae > Dermacentor > Dermacentor silvarum. Next base: position 71,571,583 of record NC_051159.1, read on the forward strand.
TAATATTTTGAACCAATTTTAACGCGATAGCGTTAAGGGCCCCGGGTAGCGAAAAATCCGGTGTCGGTGCCGGCGCCGGCGGAGTTTCCATTAGCGAAAATTTCTTCATATATTTAAGTATATGTAAATGCCACCCTATACTAGCACTAAAGTGGCTTATACCTTGTCTTACATTCTTGACAGATTTATCCCTCGGAATTTTTAGAATAACATCCCACAAAAACAATTGTCATGAGACAAAACACCGACAGCGCATGCCTTTTAAGTTAAATCTGTTGAGACGGAAATATTAAAAGTGCGATACAGTAACAGAAACCTCGAAATTATGTTTTATTTTTTTTTTGTTTTTTTGCGCGGCTGTGCACAGCCTCTGGAATTATTGGCCCATGCAAGACGTTGCGTTTCTTCCAGAAAGCTCGCCCTCGTGCATTGCGTTCGCCGCCAGAATTTCCTGGTAAAAATTACGGTTACACAAGCAGCGGTTGCCGGGTAGCGTGAGAAGCTGTCAGGGATGTTTGAATGCTATCGCCTTCCACTCCTAAACTAGAAGCTTAAGCGTCCTCCAAATTGTTTCCTTAACAAACTGGATTTAACTCCGCAAAACACGAGCAATGGTAATCTTGCTGTATTGTTGATCAGAGAAAAATTGAAGAGTACGGAGCCTAGAACAAGTAAAACTCCCGACTATGTCCGTAGCTCCAGATTCTGTTATCACAGCACCGGGGCATTGTCAAGCCACAGACGTGTGAAAGGCAGTTGTCTAAGTTGTTTCACCTAGTTGTGTTGCTTGTTCAGCACTCGCAAAAATTCTGACGGTGCACCTAAAACTTTTACGGCTCTTGCGGACTACCTTAACTTTATTCCTCTTGGTCTCTGGCTGATCAAGCAGTCAACGTATGCTCGTAAGCTTTCTTACACGTCAGAATATTTTCTGCTTATGGCCCGTGTTGATGATGAGAATCCTGGTTGCCACATAGAATCTGTCTCGTAGCATCTCTTCCAGAGGAAGCATTGTACTTTCACATTTCTCATGCGCATTTTGACAAATGCCTAACCGAGAAGATATAACTACAATGCTTGACGCCTGTTTTTTTTAAGTGTCGTCAGCTAGTGCGCGACACACAAAACAAGTCTGAATCTGCAAGTCAGGGTTTTTGTCATGGAGAATTCTGATCAGCATGGTGTGTGTGTGTGTGTGTGTGTGTGTGTGTGTGTGTGTGTGCGTGTGTGTGTGGTGTGTGTGTGTGTGTGTGTGTGTGTGTGTGTGTGTGTGTGTGTGTGTGTGTGTGTGTGTGTGTGTGTGTGTGTGTGTGTGTGTGTGTGTGTGTGTGTGTGTGTGTGTGTGTGTGTGTGTGTGTGTGTGTGTGTGTGTGTGTGTGTGTGTGTGTGTGTGTGTGTGTGTGTGTGTGTGTGTTGTGTGTGTGTGTGTGTGTGTGTGTGTGTGTGTGTGTGTGTGTGTGTGTGTGTGTGTGTGTGTGTGTGTGTGTGTGTGTGTGTGTGTGTGTGTGTGTGTGTGTGTGTGTGTGTGTGTGTGTGTGTGTGTGTGTGTGTGTGTGTGTGTGTGTGTGTGTGTGTGTGTGTGTGCGTGCGTGTGTGCGTGCGTGCGCGCGCGTGCGTGCGTGCGTGCGTGCGTGCGTGTTTGAACAAGCTGACCTACGCGTGGATGCATGTCATAAGGCTTGAACATTCTAAAGACGATAGCTTAAACGCTGAAAATTTGGTCTGTCTGTCTGTTTGTCTGTCTGTCTGTCACCCGATTCAGCCACCCAGCCAAAGTTGGACCACTTGCTTACCGCCCTACACTACTTAAACTGGTACGGCTGTTCATACTTGTAACGTTATCGATCACAAAGTAAATATTACGCATATCTGAGGCGCAACATCAGTAGGTAAGTATTAGGAGGTGTGTTCCTTTAATAGAAAATACATAGATACGTAACTCTAAAGACCCTAGTTTCTTAAGCTGCGCTGAAAATGCCATGCTATGCGCGCCGACGAACGACGTTCCCCGACTGCGCGCCAACGAGCGCCCTCTGCCATGGAGGAAGGAAACCCTCTGCACAAGCTCATGTTTCCCGATGTATTGCCAGATGGCGTCCATGTCTCACGCAGCGCCTCCTCAATTTTATCAATGCTAGCCAGATGCGGCCGATTCAACATAAAGGAAGCGCTGTCTGAGGCAGGGCAAAACATAAATGGCCGCTTGATGAAATAATGCGGTAAAATGAAATCTGTTCAAACAAACCTTCATGCCAGGACGGAAATGGTACGAGAACAGCATCACGGGTGGCCGCGGATCAGACCAGCACTCATGTAGTACGGCCGGCAGAAGACTATCGTCTTTCGACGACATTTGCAGCGAAGCACGCAGATACGCGGCAATTTTTTAATGAGTGATTATATACCATATGTCGCAGCTAACGTTAGCGCAAGCGTTTAAACACAAAACCAGATTTCAAAATTGCGGTGCAAGATACAATTATGAGAACTACGGTTGTCGGCCGTCATACCTCTGGGTACGGAACAGCGCAGGTCTAAGCAAAGAAGAGGGAAGTGCTGTTGGGAGGCTTCCACATTAAGTCATAACTTTACACACCCACCACTGTTCGACTAAACAACATCGCCCAAGGCCTTCTTCCCTTCAAGCCATTAATGAATGCTTCAGCGCATCCAAACTTAGACACAATTATCCACCAAAACGAGCCAGCAACGATATCTTTATATGGGGAGAACCTAAGAATTACCATGTTTTAAACTACCGGTAATACAAAATAGGTTGGCCAACCAAGTAGATTCGCTTATTTACCTAACGTCAAATAGTTTCGCCTGCTTGAAACAACTTTTTTTTTCTCTGTACAGATTGGACGTTGTGCCACTGGTTTCAGGATGGAAGCTGAACGTCAAGGCATAATTTAAGGGCTCAGCCAAAGGTAATATTTTAGCATGAAACAACTGGCTTTCATTTTCTAATTAGCCTAGCATTTACATTAGCCGACAAATTTCATGAAGCTGTTAGCGGACTCCAGCTGGTTCAGCTCTCTTTCCGAAGTGAAGAGAAGTTGCGCTACATTTTTGTGGGTGGAGCTCGCTTGCAATTCTTACGTTGTCACCGACTATAGCTTGAGCTTACCAGGCGCCATGGCAGCTGCTTACAAAAAAAGAGGGGGTAGCTTGCACTAGGGGTGCATGGCTGGAGTAAACAGCGGAGCAGGTGATCGACTTAGCTTCTTCCAGGTTTTACTAGGCTTGGAAAAGTTTTGCTAGGAAATGCCAAGTGCTGCTAGGCACAGTATTCCGAATCGGCTCGCCGCCGACACGCAGATTCTCGCTTGGCCGCGCAACGCTCTTCAAGCTGAGCGGCTTGTTCGGGTGTCCGGATCTTTGGTCGTCCCATGTCAAGGCTACATGTATACAAGCCACAGAGTCAACTAGAGTTATGCCGCTTTCGCGGCGCCTCTGAGCTTTTATCTCCCGGTGACGTCACGACTAAGCTCCGCCTCCACACTTGCCGGGCACAGCTAGACAAAGTCCACACAGCCCGCGAACCGTGTTGGCACGCAGGGACGTCATGGTTTTTGGCTCTGCCTACCCGTCGGAGCGAGGAGGTTTTGGCGGAAGCCGGAGTTCTGGTGAGGTCACGTGATCCCTCGGCGGGCGCGAGGTATCAGTGTGGTTAGGCGAAGCATGTGCGCGGTAGCTGGGAAGGGCGGCGTGAAGAGCTTGGCGAAGCGATGGCATGCCAGGCGAAGCGGGGAAGCTGCTATGCTAGGTGGTTGCTAAGCGGCGCGAAGTGACGTCACGGCTAAACGCAGCAGGTGCGCGGTCGTTGCAGCTGGCGCGGCGGTGGAGGAGCGTTGCCGAAGCTAGGCGAAGCGAGGCGCAGCTGTGCCAAGTGGTTGCTAGGCAACGCGCGGTAACGTCATCGCCAGGCGCAGTTTTTGGTCTATGCTACGCGGCGCAGCGAAGAGCTTAAACAGCTCCGCTGGTTAAAAAGCTATGCAGAAACTCCAGTGGAGTTAAATAAGCACGCGTAAGCATAACCCCAAATTTCAAGTTGTCGCACCCCCAAATTTCCATTGGCACACCCCCAAATTTTCGTTTGCACACCCGCAAATGTAAGTTTGCCCGCCCCTACATTTCAAGTTGACCCACCCCCACATTTAAACTTGACCCAACCCCAAATTTCGAGATGACCCACCTCCAAATTTCCAGTTGTGCCACCCCAAAATTTCAGTTGGTAGTGCACCTGTACTGTAAGCTTGTCCATGGATTTCCTGCGGTGCCCTATGCATCCTTATAAGTATTCTCTCTGATCAATTTTTCCTTTTTGTTTCAGTTACCTGTTATCGCTTATAAAGCTACCAACCATCTATATTTACACGATTATAAAAATATATTGTCTTAACTTCGCAAAATTACGCATTTTAGTGCAGATACAAGGCATTACATTTTTTGCGTAACAAACGGATTTTCCTGGGGTACTCGCCAAAGAATGCTTACGCATTAAGAGCAAAGCGAACCACTTCGCCCGCATGCTCGCATTATCGTTCAAACAGTTCCCATGGTGGGAGCTCCGGGCGACTCTACACGTACGTGAACATAAACGTTTTGTTTGTAAAGAGCATGCGGCAGCCGCGTTAATCACAGTACCAGTGCCTCCGCCTATTCATCCACGGCACCCGTTTTACGCCCAACGTTTGTTCTGCTCCGTGGCTGACATGTATACCTCATTAGGTGCATGTGTCATTGCTTGTTGACGGAGCAATGCATTGGCCAGCGCGTACCTTCACTGCCGCCCAGTTCCTTCGGATGTCTGCGCGTTTCACGTAACCGCCACCATCGTATTCATCACTTCGTCACGCATACCAGCTTCACAAATGCTGCCACACTGCTCCACTGTCTATGGAGCCAAAGGCTTGCTGCCGCTGCTAACATACGCTTACTTTAAAAGCCCCCATGCTTGTTCTGGTTAAATTTAAAAAAAATTCAAGTGTATCAAAATAACGTGGCGGCCATGTTCAACATGAAAATTGATCTGTGAAATTCCTTAACCTTCCTTCATATCTTTTAGGCCAACTTTTTAATGCAACGTAAATGTGCGCCTAAAACTGTGCTGTTGTAGTGTTTTCTGCTAATGCATCCAGAATGAAGCTGGTGTGTTGTCGAGGCTGGGACTTGTTCTTTAAAGTGGATAGCTTTCTGCCGCCTCCTCTCATTGTCAGTGTCTAAGCGCAAAAGTTGAGAAATGTACGAGAAATGTACGAGAAAACATAATTTTCTGTTACTAGGTAACTCAAAGACAAACCCCTTTTCCAGAATTTCTACTATACAACAACAGAGCGCCCGGGTAGGTTACTTGCAAAAACACCATGCAGGTGACGCTCGCCTCCTCGGCAGGTAAAACTGGAACTTAGCCTGCCTAATGCATCCCTTCTATACCGGCTGTGGTTGGGAGTGGCTTTCACGAACGCATACTGCGCTTTGATTGCAATCACCGAAAGTGCTACTTGCGACGTCTGCGGCAGCGAAGAGAACACCGAACATTTATTGTGTCACTGCGATCGATTTCAGTCGCAAAGACAAACATTATCTAACGCATTGCGATGACTGGACGATCGCCCGTTGTCCGTGCAGGAGCTCCTTGAAGACCGTCCTCATCGCTCGTCGGGTCACCAAGCTCTGCAGGCACTGTTGTCTTTCTTAAAGGCGACTGGCCTATGTGATCGCCTTTGAAATGCTCAAGCCCTCCCCGTGCGTGCGCGAGCTTACTGTGTCCTCCATCCCCCCTCCTCTCTCTATCTCGTCTTTCTATTCCTTCTTTCCCGTCCCCCAGAGTAGGGTACCCAAGCAGATGCATTTCTGGTTAACATCTCTGCCTTCTCTCTTTCTCTCCTCCTCCTCTTAGCCTGTCTAACGCGTTTTGGACATGCGCGCGCCTCGGAGCAACAGCAAACAAAATTAAAAGTGATAAAAAAAGGTCTTAGGGCCTTCACATTTTAATATAAGACGGCTTATATTGCCCCTGAAAAAGTGTATTTCTAGCAATGTACTTGCGCTGAAAAGTGAAGCCGACTTTAAGGGGATCGGTGTAAGCTTTGTCTTAAACCGTTGTGTGTTGCAGGGAAGCCTACTTATAAAGAAAAATGCGATGCGAACGGGGCCCAATAACGCTATCGCGTTCCACTTTTAAAGGCGAAGCTTAGGCGTCCTCCAATTTTTGCTGGCTTCCTGTTCACAAGATGGCTCAAGATTAAGGCCTCGCTTCTACACGCATTGTTGATCCTTTCTGACTTCTCAACTTCATTTGAATCCTTCGCCTTGTTTCACTTATAAAGCAGTATACGCCCATTCAAACAAGGAGGAGGAGGAAACAACCATATTCCCCTTTCATGATAGAAACGAGCCGTCGAGCGCGTTCCCCTCCGTTAAGTCATTGTGATAAATTTGTTAAGTTAACGCCTTTGCAGTGACCTCGACCCTTCTTATTCGTACCTCCCGTGGTGATTCAGCGGTTATGCTATTGCGCTGCTAAGCACGAGGTCGCGAGATCAAATACCGGCCGCGGCAGCCGCATTTCGATGAGGACGAAATGTAAGAAGGCCTGTGTCCTGTGCATTATGGGCACGTAAGAAAATACGAAGATGGTCAAAATTAACCCGGAGTCCTCTACCACGGCGTGACTATAATCAAATCATAGTTTTGGCACATAAAACCCAAGAATTAATTTCTTCTTTTTCTTGCGCTTCCTACAGACCTCCAATGAAGTTCTTTCACTCACTCACATGACGCTGACCTCTTGCATTTGGCCCGTTTCGATCTAGTGACTTCGATCTTGATGCGTCTTTCACAGCGCTGGTGCCACGGCACCAGAAGTAGACGACACGACGTCACATCATGACGCAGAGCCAGTGAAGCGGAACTCAGCCCCTGTCGCTTGGCGAACTAGTTCAGGCGAAGAAGCATGGCTAGGGAGGGGGGTAACTTGTAATTGCCCGCAACTCGTAATATAGGACGCTTCACTTAAATTGTGGGGCGAATGCTTTACTGTAGCTGTACCCTATACACCTACAAAATTTGTCCAAACCGTTTCAGGGACGTTTAACAGCGAAGCTGTTTATAGTCGACCCTTCGTCGTCTGTCTGGCGTCAGGCAGGTCACGTGACCAGGAGAGAATGAGAGCCGCGCCGGGGGAGGGCAGGTCACGTGGTCAGCAGAGGAGGAGAGGCTTGCTGAGGGAGGAGGCGACCAATGAGAGGGCGCGCCATGGGGGAGGAGGCGACCAATGAGAGGCCGCGCTGGGCGCGAGGAGGAGTGGCGATAAGAGGTGTTTCTGCGCGCCGCGCCCTTTCAGATAAAACGCGTAGAGCTGCTGCCGACGCCGTCCTCGCTTCTCTGTGTTCACGCCGAACGTGCGTGGTGTCCGTGACTGCAGCCGATGCCTCTGGCGGCGGCTCGGCAGGCTTCGACCAGAGAAGTGGACTCTGGTCGAATAGCGTCGGAAGTCGCTGCGTCTTCTCGCCTCGCAACCTTTCAATATAACATCCTGCTGTAGATCTGTGTTTACTTGTGTTTACCGAATTGCATTACGTGCAACACATGCACATGTAAAACTCGTAATTAGCACTCGTTGTAACTACACCGCTTCACTGTTCGACCACCTTCACGGAGGGGAAGGGGAGGCAATATGTTTAAAGCAAAGCTTTATATAGCTAGGCGAAATGAAAAAGCGCCTGTTCGTCGCCTGTCCACAGAAAACTATCATCATCAGCATTGGCTCGAGCGTCGTCGTCCTCTTCCGCAGCTAGCTCGTTGGCACCCCTCAGGTTGCTTTCGTGCCACTGCTCCCGCGTTCATCATCGTCGTCTTCTTCCGCAGCTGGCTGCGTTGCCGCTCATCATTCGCGCGTAGAACTTCACTTCTGTTCCGTCGTCGTAATCAGGAGGCCGCGTTTACGGGGCGTATGAGCCATTTCTTAAAGGGGTATGAGCCATCCATTGTCTTAGCTAACGGACACATTTAATTTAAGCAATTTCATTTAGAAGAATCGCAAGTGGCAATGGCGGTCGAATGCTGCAAACCATGCCTCTGAGCAAACTCGAGACCTCGAACGCAATTGACAAAGGCGGACTGCGGGCATACCGTTAGTGACGTCGGTCTCTCCATCGCAGCCGAACATGTGTGTAATCACATTAAGAAACACAAAGATGTAACGAATAATTGAGAAATACTTTAATGAAACGTCGGGATTAACCCAGTAATAAACACCGAGGCCGCACGTTTCAGTTTCGCTGGTTAACCATCTGTACGGAGAGATCGAGCGGTGATTTTTTAAGAGGAAGCTTTAGCTCGGGGCCAACTTCAATGTCATCTATTCAAATACATGTGAAACGCAGAAACGCTTTTATTAAACAACCCATCGACCGATTTGAATGAACTATATTGATTAAAAACTATTGATAAAAAACTTATTCAAAGAGCTTATTTTCTAGACAATTCATTTCTCAAGGGCAACGCTGCAGTGCCAGCTGAAGGAGATCAGACCAGCATATTTCGTGTTTTTCATGTGCGGATCTAGACTTTGCAGATTGAGTGACTAATAAAAAAGCATAAATAGCACGTGACTAATAAAAGCGTAAACGCATAAACGTAGCACATAAGAATCCAGTTAGGATACCATACCTGCAGTGGTGCAACGAGCATGTCACTGTCTGCTACATATGACTGCTACACTTACCTTCATTTTAACCCGTTGAAACTTGTTTGGTTATGACGAGTAGCTCATGGTATAATATCCAATTTTTTCATTTCTCCACAGGAACGCTCGGCAGTAACACTAGGACCTGACACTGCAGTTTAGATTCAACCAGCACCACTTGTTTCTTTAACTGCTTCTCAAAATTAGGCCGTTCTTAACCGGTTAATTTTAAGTGGGATAACTTGAAGTAAAGCTAATTGAGGCTTACAGCTATTTGCAGAATACGCAAAGGAATGTACCAATATTTATTCACGGTTCCATCCTTCACGTTCAACTCACTTGTGCAATTTACTGCAGCTTGTTTCTTGAGGATTAGAGATCACGAATCTGTTTGACGAACTGACACAGGCTGCTCGGTCAAATTTTTTTTTAAATATGTCTTTTGGATCGTTTGGCTGCAGCTAGAAAGAAGCCGAAGCCTCATTCATTAGTAGTATGGGGCTTATTGAAGATATCATTATTCCCCTGTGGAGGTCAAAAATCAAGTGAATTCATTCGAGGCTTGTGGTGTTTTCTCTATGGGGCGGGTATGTGAGGTTCTCTTTTATGTACTCACGAAGCGAATAGTTCTCAGTTTGTGTAGTTAAACAACGCAGGATCGAGACATGGTGAGGCCGAAGGCGTTTGAATTTTCCTCTTCAGCGCAGCTTAAGCTGCGCTGTATTGCCTCGAGTATACCTTAGGCATTGTAATTGGCGCTTAAAGAACTGCGTCATGGTTTCAATTCGAAGTTGTAGTGCACTGATGGGTTCCGCGAATAATGCGTGCCTCGCCATAACGACAGTCACTCAATTTATTTGCGTAAGTGCTCTGCCATGATGTCGATAAAGGCAATTGAGGGTCACTATGAAACATTTTCACGCTTGCAATTGATGGGCTCTCGATCTTAACCACGAAACGGTTCTTTCAGGTTATTCGTGAAGTATATACATACTATACGTGACGCGCCGCCGTGGTAAATGTCTTGAGCAATGCGTTGTCTGGGTGCCTATTTCAAGAACGGTGAATGTATTAGCAAATATTTTCATGCAAAATGCGCGCTTAACTCTTCCTTTTACGCATTAATAAAGTAGCCATATTTGACTAGAACAACCCACCATAGTAATAAGAATCATGCTAAAAGATTCGCTGTGCAGTTTCCTTCTAACACGCATTTATAATATTGACATCAAATACCAATACCAAGATTTTTCTTGCTTGTAAAATGCAATGTCGCTCATAACTAAGCACTAAGGGAATGTTAAGTGTTTTGCGGAGCATCATACACAACTTCGCGTGTTGAAATTGCAGACATTCTTTTTACGCAAAGTTTATGGACAGACACTGCCCATATACGCATTGCAGAACCAGTAGACCCCTTCAATGCTACATAGATTGGGAAATCCACGCCGCACATTTTCATGACTTGCGGTTTTGAAGAAGAAACTGCCGTTCAGGCATGACAGTAAAAAGAAGCCGACATATCCTTCAATAAGTACGACTCGAGCCACCAATCAGCGGCCGCGCACCAATACTCCAAGCATGCACGAAGGGAACGAGCGCGCGCAGCAGCCGAGCGAGCGCCGTCCTGGCCGTGACGTCACTTGTAGAGGGCACCACTCCAACTTCTCACCGCTAATTGAGATGTTAGCTTAAAGGATACGAAGAAACGGCAAGAAACTGTGTGACTACAGTTTAATGTTGTGGTCACCAGCAATGCTTATTAGATATGGCGACGAAAACGGCAGACTAGCTAGAGCAAGCACGGCTGCTTTTTATTAACGAGTATGCTTGCAGCTGCAGCGACCCTTCGGCTCCATCAGAAGTGATAACTTTGCCAAGTTCATGCTTTGTGGCAAACCCCCAATGATTACACACTTTTGTAACAAATAGTGATAGGTTAGCCCGATAGTGGAGCATTTCACTCTATCGATCCGCGTACGGTGTTCTAACAACACGCGGAGGTGTCATGGCACAACGCTGCACGCGAGACCGGGAAGCGTGTCACAAAACTCGCGCGATGTGGAATGCCGGCAATGGAACTACTGGCGTTGTACCTAGTTGGTGGGCGAGATTGGACCGACGGAAAACTAGTAAAACTGGGAAGGTTTTGGCAAACTATATTTAGCTTGACGTTGACTGTACTTTCCGCTCAGACCATTGTATGCACCGCTGTGCGCTAAGCGCAGCTGCTCAGCAGGGACGCTAATGTGTGTGCACACAACGCTCATGACAGCAGTGGAAGCTAGAACACTGAAGCTTGAAGCAAGCTGCTAGAATATATTAACAGCGGAGCTGTTTATGCCGGGCGTAATGTGTCTGCTGAATCCTAAAATGTGGGCCAATCCTGGCGGTCGTGCAGAAAGGGTCCAAGCGCAATGGCACATACCCCTGTTCATTGGGCAGAACAGCGGCAACGCCGAAATGTTGCTAAATCGCTGCCTGTTCTTTACACAGGTATATTTCTGATGCCTATAGCTATCGTTCTGACGACCGCTTCTTGTTGCTTCTGTTCTGCCCGAACAGTCTTGTTTCTTGTTGCTCTCGTATTTTGCACTGTTTCGATAGCCTTCTCTTGAGTGGGGACGTTGAACTTAACCCTGGACCTAGAGGTGTGCCTTCAGCAAGTGCAGCAGAGACAACCAAAGTTAACACCTGTTTCAAATAGCTCTTGTAGCTCAACTAGACCCCCATCTAAGATGGCTAATCATCTCACGCAATTACTGGCTGGTCAGAAACAAATTGCAAGCGATATTGCCGATATCAAAGAATCACATTTTAAACTCTTGAGACGCGTGTATCTGTGCTCGAATCTTCTACAGCTGTAGCTGATCGTGGTGCGCTATATGACAAGCTGAACTCCGAAATTGCCTCACTTCGGGAATTGGTCACTAAACTCAGTTTAAAATCCGATGGTTTAGAAAACCGTTCACGCCGGAACAATATTCTTTTGCACGGTTTATCGGAAACACGTGACGAAAATACTGACTCGTTGCTGAATGCTGTAACGCGTGTGCTATCTGAGCATCCGCAGATAAAATGTCCAGCATTGAGCGCTGTCATCGTATAGGCAGACAACGGGAAGAATATCGCGACCAGTCATAATGAAGCATTTTGATTAGAGGGAAAAAATGCGGGTCTTGAGAAGTGTTACAAAACTGAAAGGGTCTGGTTTGTTCATAACGGAAGATTTATCCCCGAACTTGCGCACCTTACAAAAGAAACTGTGGGACGCAACTGCTAGTTTTCATGATAATGGATCCAGAGTAAAACTACGCTATGACTGTGTTTAAAAACCACCTGGAGGACGCTTGTCAGAAAGGTCTTTTATCTGAACTGCAGGAAGCTATTAAAGAAGCGGCGCAGACCGCTATGTGCACGCTCATGTGCTCATCGAAGTACTCGCAATTCGACCTGGAGTTGGAGCGACTTCGTGCTATTCGTCGTCGCGCCGAACGAAGATACCGACGCACGAAGTCCATTCACGATCTAAGGACAGCCCGGCGCACTCAAAAGAAGATACAACGCCGCATAGATAAACTGGAATCGGAGCGATGGACAAAGTATTGCGAGTCCCTTGACCCCCGCAAGCCTCTGTCTCAAATATGGAGAACTGTGAGAGGCCTACGTTCCGTTCCGGAACAACGCTTTCCATTCAAGGCACTAGCACTTTTCCAACGCCGACAAGACCTCGACGTGGCGGAAGATTTCTGTGCCATGATTACAGGCCAGTCAGCGGGATCAAGTTCCCTTACCTTTGACTACGTTCCGGACACACGGGACTCACGCATGGATCTGCCGTTCACCATTCAAGAGCTCGACGCGGCACTTGCCCTATGCAATCGGTCGTCGTCACCTGGACCAGATGGTATTTCTTACCGTACCTTGTGCCACCTCGGCGAACTAGCACGAAGTGCCTTGCTGAACATCTTCAATGAGTCCTGGGAGAATGGAAACGTTCCTCAAGAATGGAAGACCAGCCGCCTGGTACCACTCCTCAAACCTGGCAAGTCTCCTCTAGCGATTACTTCCTACCGCCCAATCGCGCTGGCCAGTTGCATTGGGAAGGTGATGGAACGAATGATCCTCGCCAGACTTGAATGGTACATGGAACGCTATGAAGTTTATCCAGACGCAATGGCTGGCTTTCGACGTCACCGATGTTCCATTGACAACGTCATCGATTTGGTCACTTACGTTCAACATCAAAAGGCGTGTAAGCGATATCTGTCGCCCTGTTCCTCGACATCAAAGGAGCATATGACAATGTTCTTCATGAGGCTATATTAGAGGCTCTGGAAATGGTTGGCCTCGGCGGTAGCTTTATCGTTGGACACGCAGTTATTTACATATGCGGTCTCTATTTGTGAATACTGAAGACGGCCCAACTTCTAAACACTATACACACCGTGGAGTACCACAGGGTGGTGTGTTGAGCCCAACACTCTTCAATCTTGTGCTCATTGCCCTCGTAGAATGCCTACCAAATACGGTGAAGTTGTCAATATATGCGGATGACATATGCGTCTGGGCATCTGGCGTGACGCGTCCTCAAGTACGTGCTAGGCTCCAAAAATCTGCGGCGTTGATAGCGACGTACCTTAATGAACAAGGCCTCAAGATTTCCCCGGAAAAATGCGCATTGATCGCATTTAGCCGGAAACGAATGACACCATACACCATAACCATCGATGGACAAAATATCCCTTACGTCAGAACGCACAGGTTCTTAGGGGTAATCATCGATCGTGACCTTTGTTGGAGTCCCCATGTCACCAACCTAAAGAAGCGCCTGACAGCCATCTCTCATCTCTTCAAGTTTCTTGGAGGAAAATCCTGGGGTACTTCAGTACACGCGATGATGCAACTCTACAGGATGCTGTTTCTCGGGTATCTGAGGTACAGCTTGGCAGTGCTGACCAATACCTGTAAAACTAACATTCGTACAATCGAAAGTGCTCAGGCACAGGCACTTAGGTTCTGTCTAGGGTTGCCACGATGTACATCAACATCAGAAACCATTGCAATTGCACATGACTACCCAGCCAAGATTCACATTATTATGGAAGCGCTCAGAGCACACGTCAGGCACCTTGCTCGCGCCCCTTCCCACTATCTAGCCTCACTGCCAGAAGACCGACCACGTGCCTCTTTTTGTCAGACAATACTGCCTTATCGTATATACCTTCCATCAGGTTACACAGCTGCAACGAGAGTTTTGTTTCCTCCTTGGTGCTTGGCTCAGCCACAAGTTCGACTGACAGTGCCTGGAATTCGAACGAAAGCCGAACTCTCATCACCAGCTCTCAAGCAACTTTCGCTGATCATGCTCTACGAAAAATACAGTGATCATACCCATCTATACACTGATGGTTCAACCACCATGGACGGTTCTGCAGGATCAGTGTTTTTTCCTGCGAAAGTCTCCACCATGAAATTCAAGACATCACACCAGACGACATCGACAGCCGCGGAGCTTACTGCTCTTCGTAGCGCACTTCGCATAATTCCTGAGGAACCACCTAACAAATGGAGTGTTTTCAGTGACTCCAAGGCAGCGCTACATTGCTTGCTTTCCGCCTTACACCGTGGACCCTACGAACAACTAGTCCTCGAAATCCGAGAGCTCCTTCATTGCCTCGTCGAGCAAGGACACAACGTCACCTTTCAGTGACTCCCTAGCCACTGTGGCGTAATGGGCAACGAATATGCTGATGAAGCTGCTCGATCTGCTCATGAAGACGGCGCACAGGAACCAATCCCGCTGTCACGAACAGATGCAGCAGCGAAACTTCGAGTGCTTGCAAACGATGCCACACAATCGTTGTGGAACACACCTAGTTTGCAACACACACGTCTGCATCGACTGGACCCATGTCTTCGACTTCGACCTCCACCTGGACTATCCCGACCCGAAACAACAGTACTTTGCCGATTGTGGCTTGGTGTCGCATTTACAAAGTCGTTTGCTTTCCGCATTGGATTGGAGGATAGTGCTGCGTGTGACCACTGCGGCGACGAGGAAACAATCGAGCACGTACTTTGTCACTGTCCCCAATACAGCGCACATAGGCAGTCATTCGCGACCGCGCTGGCACGTCTTGACGACCGGCCGCTTTCGGAGCAGACAGTCCTGGAACGCCGGCCTATACAGTCGTCACACAATAAGTCAGTCAAGGCACTCTTGAAGTTTTTGCGATCGAGTGGACTATCTGACAGACTATAGTTCTCACAGACGTTTCCAACCTCCTCCTTTTCTTTTTTTTTCTTTTTTTTAATTCCTTGATTTTTTTTTCGTGACTGCTTTTTCTCTTCCCTATTCTTTCCACCTTTCATTTCCCCTTCCCCTTCCCCCAGTGCAGGGTAGCAAACCAGAATCTTTTCCGGTTAACCTCCCGGCCTTTCCCACCACGTTCCTCTCTCCCTCTCTCTCTCTCTCTACGCTATGATCATGCCTATATTGATGACGTGCGCTACATGTGGGACAATAGCACAGATTCTCTAAAGTGCGATTCAGCTGGCGTTCCTAAATCATCTTTTGCTTCTAAAACTGGAGCAACTTCTCATTGGCTGCCAGAAACTTCTCATAATCTAAGTATTTTGCATCTAAATGCGAGAAGTATTGTTAAAAAGTTCGTGCCTTTACTTGATCTTGTTACGCCGTACTCTCCCCATGTGGTGGCCATAACGGAGACCTGACATGGTTTGTTTGATTGTGAATTTACCCCGCCCGGCTATGTAGCAGTACGCAATGACCGATCAATTGGCAAAGGTGGTGGTGTTGCGCTACTTATTCGTTCAGACATTAAATTTTCTGTGCTATCTGACACACATGACGTTGAATTTGCTTGGTGTAAGCTCTGTTTAAATAAACTGTCGACCATTGTTGGTGTATACTATCGCGCACCAGGTTGCTCTTTCGAAGATCTTCAAAGGCTTAGCATATTCTTGCACGAACACGACTTCGGTGCCTCAGAATTTGTGCTCACGGGGGACTTTAATGCACCGCGTATTGACTGGCAAACAGAAAGTTGCACTGGTCAGGACATTTCTATTTGTAGGGAACTGTTATCCATTTCACTAACCCTGGGCCTTACTCAAATTGTAAAAACGCCAACCCGCCATAACGCTGTTCTAGACCTTGTTTTTCTCAGTTCTCAGTTAATTACAACTGCGTTCCAATGTGACGTAATTGATGGCATTTCTGTCCACAAAGCTATGCACGTTTCCCTTCCATCTTCATCGATTAAACAGCAGCCTAGTATTATGCAGTTTCACGACTTACTTCATGCTGACGACGCATCTATAACAGCTATGCTAGCTTCTAACTTTGATTCCTTTCAAGCACTTAGTCTTCATGGTGACGTTGACACATTGATCAGTACATTTGAGCATATCGTGAAGTTGTGCATTGATAATTTTGTTCTTCTCAAAACCAAAAAGAGAAATTCTCAGATTCCATGGATGAATCGCAGCTTACTGCAAGCTTCGCGTCGCGTTCGTCGTCTGCGCCTTTTGAAAAAGACATGTAATCCAGATGTTATCGTTCGGTTTATAGTGCCGTGATTGACCTACGTAACAAAATGCAAAGTGCTAAGAACTTTTATTTTCAAGTTGAGCTTCCAGGATTATTGCAGTCTAACCCGCGCAAATTCTGGGCTTCTATTACCCCAAATAAAACCGATACAGTTTCCTTTATATTAGATGGCACGGCTGTTTCAGACCCCATTAAAATAGCCAATGCTTTCAATGTCTACTTTCAGTCAGTGTTCACGCACGACAATAACGCTCTCCCTTTGCTCACCAGTTCTAATCCTGAGCTGTACATCGGCGATCTGGTAATCAGTCAAAATGGCATCCTAAACTTGATTCTGAAGTTAGACACAAAGAAGTGCACGGGCCCCGATAATATTCCAAACAGCTTTCTGGTGCGTTACGCTCTCTGGTGTCCACGCTATTTGGCGATCGTTTTTGACAAATCCTTGTCTTCAAGTACCGTCCCTGAGTCCTGGAGCTTAGCTAAAGTCCTGCCTCTAAATAAATCAGGCTGTAGACAACTTCTGTCCAACTATAGACCCATACCGCTTACCTCCAATTCCGGGAAGCTGCTGGAGCATATCATTCATAAACATATAACTGAATATCTTGAATCGAACGACCTTCTGTCCAACACACAACACGAATTTCGTCATGGTTTCAGCACAATAACACAACTGGTAGAATTTTCACACGACATTGCTAGCAATTTAGACACTGGTAATCAAATTGATGCGTTATTTATAGATTTTCCAAGGCTTTCGACACCGTTATACACAACAAGCTTGTAAGTAAACTAAACGTAATTTTAAGTATTCTTCAATTGATCGACTGGATAGCTAGCTTCCTCAACTCACGCTCTGAATTCGTGTCATTTAATTCCAACTCGTCCTCAGCAATAAAAGTAACATCTGGTGTTCCGCAAGGCTCCGTTCTGGGACCCCTGCTATTTTTTATTTTTATAAATGACCTTCCCAGCAATATTAGTTCCAAAGTACGTCTCTATGCCGACGACTGCGTGCTTTACCAGGTAATAACTTCTTCTAATGATCACACTTCAGGATTCTTTCAGGCAGTTTTGTTCATGATGCTCGGATTGGCAGATGCGCATAAACTTTCAAATAACAGTAGTATTGTCATTTACAAAAAGCCATTCTCCATCACAGCATGCGTACGTTTTCAACAACATAACCGTTCCCCGGGCGCAGACGTAAATTCCTTGGCGCTATGTTCACACACAACTTGCAGTGGTCATATCATATAGATTAGCTTACCTCTAAAGCACTAAAGAAATTAGGTTATTTAAGACGAACGTCATATAAATCTCCAAAATGCACTAAATTAATAATGTACAAAACACTCATTCGGCCTATATTAGAGTACGCTCAATGCGTATGGCACCATATAAAGTGTGCGACATGAATAAAATTGAATCTGTTCAAAAGAAGGCCGTTCGTTTCATTCACCATCGCTATGACCGTGATATTTCACCCTCATCTGCAATGACCTCTTTGAAGTTACCTCACTTTTGTACCAGACGTGATATTGATTCTTTGAAACTGTTACATTCATTTGTACACTCGTCTTGCCGACTATCTAATGATAACTACATCGTGCACGCTAGTGCTCTTCCGACTAGACGTGGCCACAACCTTAACCTAAAGCCCTTTTTTGCGTGCACTAACGTATTCAAATACAGTTTTTTTCCGAGAGTTATTGAATGCTGGAATGATTTACCCGGTTGTGTTCGTGAAATTGCGACATCTGATTTTGTAGAAGCATTTGTGTTATGTTACTGTTCTACTTCTTTCATTTATGTATTCTATGTACCCCACTCCTGCAATAGCCCCGCATAGGGGTGCAGTATTTGAAAATAAAATAAATAAAGCTAGCGAACCTGAGCCTGGCTAAGTCTAGCTAAGCATTGTTGGGACTACTTAAGCTTGTCAATCATCGATAACCAATCTATAGCCAATCAATAGCTAATTCGGAAAATTCCGGCAATTGCTGTAGAAGACTTCGTAGTGCTTAGCCTAGCCCAAAGACGTGGCCAATACCTTGCGATAGCCAATCGATAGCCAATCTATAGCTGATTGATAATCGACCAATAATCAATAAATTCCGGGAAATGCTGGGGTTGACTTAGTAGTGCTTAGCCTAGCCCAAAAGCCAGGACTAGCCAGGTGCCCCATCACCTCCGCTGTCTCCTTAGCGTTGCGTCTCCAGTGCAAGCTACGTTAACTATTTTTTTAACTTGCTTAGCATAGCCAGTGTCTTTGACATTACTAAGCACAAACATTATACAGGCTGTTCATTGTTAAGGCTTACGGAATATTTAGAAATCGCCTGTGGCAGGCAGTTTAATTCATGTCATTGAGCTGTGTGATTAGATGAGTCGGACATTAGTAGCACGAGAATTCGAAACAGTTACTCAACTAATTAACAAAAATTGACTAATAAACTTCATAGTTAATTACTGCATGACATATATTGCAGTTTACGAATTGTAACCATTGAGCTTGTCAGGCGTATCCACTTGGAATGAATTTCCAGAATGACACCAGTTTGGAAATATGCGTCATCAAACTCGCCGTAAAAATGTACTTCTCCACTTACTTTTCACCAGAATGCTGTTTTATACATTGAAGCACAAAAATAACTGGAACGCCCATGTATTTCGTCCCACACTTTGGGAAATAATATCTCAAGACTGGTGTCAACCTGGAAATTCAATTCAAGTGGATGCGTCTTGCAACCTCGCGGGCTACAATTCGTAAATTGCAATATGTGTCGTAATGTAATTAACGGAGAAGTTAATTAGTCGATTTCTGTTAATTATTTGAACATCTGTTTCGATTTCTCGTGCTACTAATGTCCGCCTCTTCGAATAACCCAACTCAACGATAAGAATTAGGCTACCTGCCACCGGTGATTCTTAGAAATTCCGTAAAGCTTAATTTTAAACACCTGGTATTTGCTCAGACCAGCTCAAGCTTTCTTGAGAATAAACGCCCAAGAGCTTGTTCGAAACCACACCTTCAATTCTTTCCTCGCGAAAAGGAAATTTGACGTCAGTGTTGTTAGCTTTATTTCTTGATCTAAATTTAATGTAGTTTTTTTTTGGTTGCATTCAGCTTTAAATGTTTGCATGATATTCATGAGGATAGTGCTTAGAGCCAGGCATTAACCCAAGCAATCAGTTTGTTGAGATAAGTGTCATTGAAAAACACGTTCCTTTCGTCAGCGCACAGAACGATATGAGGTGTCTCAGGTACCATAACAAAATTGTGATGAATAAAAGAAAACGACGCAGACGACGACGAAATGTGCACGCGTTCTTCCGTGAGTGGACCACCGACGTGATAGGCAACAACAACAACAACAACAACAACAACGTACAACACGCATGTGAGTGATCTCACCAAATCATCGACGGCCCAGTGGTATTCCGGAGATGCGTCGTGCCACGATTGGGCGACGTATGACGAGCACGTGGCGAAATGCTTCGTGGAGAGAAACGCGCCTAGTCAGCGTGAGACGGAAGACGGCAGGCCGAAGTGTAGGACGCAGGTGATCAAGGCTTCAGGGAACGCGGCCATCCATGGAGCTGCCGTCCGATCCGTTGCCCTTGGCCAAGGCGTTAACCAGCACGAGTGCTGAAGCTCGGAGCGTGGCGTGGCCTGCTGTGCTACCACTTGCCGCGAGCATTGCGGATCGCGGGCAAGACGTCTCCTCGGTCAGCTGTTCAGCTGAGCACCGTTCGTGGCCTGGCTAATTAATGGCCGCATATGCGCCGAGCACTGCGGCTCGCGCGCAAGCTGTCCGCTGGGCAGGCTGACCATTCCTGCAACGTGCACTGCGGCTCGGATGCAGGCTGACTGCTGAGCGGTCGTCCCCGGTTCATCAAGAGCCATCTCTTGACCATCTAACATCAAGGCGTGCCCGACGTCGTCACGTCATCGCCCCTCATTTCGGCAACCCCTCGTCTGGTATACACCGTACCGTGAGCTCTCTTGACTGTTTGTTTTTCGAACTCCTATTAACCTGAGTTCTAGCATATTATGTTTGTCATCACATGTACCGTAGCGTCCTGTGCGGTTGTGGTTTGGTTTTTGTTGTCATAAATGAACTTTTGATTTTTCATCACGAGTTCGG
Source organism: Dermacentor silvarum (assembly GCF_013339745.2). NCBI lineage: Eukaryota > Metazoa > Arthropoda > Arachnida > Ixodida > Ixodidae > Dermacentor > Dermacentor silvarum. The sequence goes on from NC_051159.1 coordinate 71,592,008, forward strand.
CAGCTTTTCTTGCGTCCTTTTCCTCATCGCGCGGCATGACAACCAAGTGTGACGAACGTCCTCGTAATTTTCTTTACAAAGATCATTTATATAATCAAGAATTAGGGGGGGGGGGGGGGGGCGGTCCTAAGATCAAGCCCTGTGGCACGCCATGTTTCAATCTTTCCAGGTTTGAATGGGCGTTTCTGATACCTACAAACGGGAAACTATTGTTTGAAAGATAACTTTTAATTAATTTTAGGGCATTGCCACGCACTCTGTATCTTTCGAACTCGTCCAAGAGAACGTTTGGCTTATGGAGTCAAATGCTTTCTTGAAATCTATAAATATTCCAAGTGTACAGCTTATTTTGAAAGTTCTAAAATATTCAAAATCCGTAATTTTTCTCCTTTAATGCGCATTAAAGCACTCTGTAACGGTTTATTCTTTTGAAATCTATATTCGCAGAATGTGCCCTTAGGTCAATTCTGCATCCACAGCCAACACTATCCGCAGCGACCCCTGCACCCTACGCAAAGCTGTCGTCAACCCAAAACCGGTATTTGTAAAGCACGGAGGTGTGTCTCTCATTGCGTGATACCACAATCCTTGCCGCGCTCTCCATTCGGTTTAGGAATCACGTCTGCATGCAGTGCCACAGACTGAATGCATTGTGACGTGTTCGTTCGTACTTCCCTCCATTTCCCTTACTCTCCATACTTTTCAAACTAAGGTAGACTGAAGGAATTCACATCTAAAAAATTACTTTAGTCTCTCACGCGTTCTCTAAACGGCCCCGTTTACTTATGCGCATACTTAAACTCGGGCAACATCGGCATGCCTAGATTTACGAACGCGCGTCGCTCGTTTTCGTTCCGGTGAATCGAAGTTTGCGCATCGCTACAGCGACACAAAGGGGAAGACTTGAACGAAATGAGTATATTTACAACATATAAAAAGAACATACGTGTGAAAATTTACTAAAAAAAAGGTAAGACGCAGAAGATAGGTGCACCCACCAAACCGCTTCGATCGCGCGCTCAGGGCATCGTTTGCCTCTCGCTTCTGCTAGTGGAGGAAAAGCTCCGCAGAGCTTTTCTAGACAATCCAGAGGAACGAGTTCGAAAAACCTCCGGGCAACATTCTCTAACCTGAGCATACGAACTTTACTTTGAAGGGGAGAAAGAATGGAAAGGCGGGCGTTAAGGAAAGATACCGCAGCGCGTGCATTCCGCAAAAGTGCCCAATAATTGAAGTGAGAAAACGCCTCTTTTACGGACTATCGCGCATTCTTATGCTTCGAAAGAGAGAAAACACACACAAATAGAAGTGGTCATTTATCGGTAAATTCGTGAGAAATGCGCTAGCATTACGTCGCACACCTTTTTTTTTAGGTACCGGATCCAGGATTTCAACCACGTTCACCACATTGCAAAGTATTGATGAGGAACTCGCTCGACACACATCCTGTCTCTTCGAGGAGCAAAATGAAACAAACGGTGGGTCATAAAAGCTCAATACCGTGCACGCCTTCCCATGGCCAACAGCCACTAGTCATACGACCAACTGAATATGTACAGGAGCTACGCTCATGATTGGACTTCGCTCCGACGTCACTGTGCTCAGCTCGGTATAACTATGGTCGCTTTGGGCGGGCAATTTCATCCGCCAAGTAACGCCTCAGGTTGTCGGAGAGACATGGTGAAATTTGACCTTCTACCCGGTGCTTCCCACTGCCAGTCATATCCGCTATGGAGTGTTTGAATACGACATTTATTGCAGAAGACGTATAAAAACCAAATACTTAGACTTTAGCCTACACACAACTCCCTATGTGCTCCCCCTCCTCCTCCTCCTCCCCCCCCCCCCGCTTTTTTTTTACGAAGTATAAACATTGTGTAATGTAGAGTGCTCTCACTCGACTGGAAGACTGAACAAAATGTTCATATGACGCTTTTCAAGCTCTTGAAGAATACTTTTTTTCCCAGTCGCTGTATTTTATCCGCGTGAATTTACCTTGGGACACAAATTTGTCTTGGCGTTCCCAACATGTTCGCGCAATGTGATATTGCGTAAACTTGTAGTCATGTCGGAGCCCGCGGGATAAATTTAGTGGTGCTTGTAAAACACTGATAGCACTCCGGAGCACGTAGATACGCGATTTGCTGCAAAGGCCACAATTAACCCACAAACATTCATTTTTTTCCTACACATTGCCCATTGGCCGGCCTTTGCTATGACTAAACATAAAAAAGGTGCATTGTTTATTTCACTTAAAACACCGGGTGAAGCCCGCATAATCCATGAAATTACAAAAAATACGAAGATTCAATGAATATTTGTAACGCTCATGAGGAAGCGAGAAATGTGAAAATTTCTCGACACCTTAAACTTAAAATGCCCCCCCCCCCCCCCCCTTTTGTACCTATAAACTTAGTTTAATTCAGAGTCTACTCGGGACATTGGGGAAACATACTGAGTGTTTCAGCGAACACTGTCAAAAATTCTTAAAGGTTGCCTGTGGCAGATAGCACAATTATAGTTCATGAGCTGGTCTACTCGAAGAGGCGGACATTATTTGCACAAGAAATTGAAATGCAGAACCAAAAAATTAACAAAAATTCACTAATTCAGTTTTTAACTAATTACCTGATGGCCCATATTGCAATTTACAAATTGTAGCCGTGGAGTTCGCAAGGCGGATCCACTTGGAACAAATTCTCGGAATGACACCAGTTGCGAGATAATAATTCCCGAACTTTCAGGAGAAATGCATTGGCGTTCTAGTTAGTTTCTTAACAAAACATCGCTTAATTTGTGCATTGAAGCAGAAAATCAACTACAACGCCAGTGCATTTCTCCGCAAAGTTCGGGAATTAATATCTCGAAAATGGTTTCATCCTGAGAATTAATTCCAAGTGGATCCGCCTTGCGAACTCCACGGCTACAATTTGTAAATTGCAATATGGGCCATCAGGTAATTAGTTAAAAACTTAATTAGTTTTTTTGTTAATTAGTCAATTATGCATTTCATTTTTTTGTGCAAGTAATGTCCGCCTCTTCGAGTAGACCAGCTCATTAACTAGAATTGGGCTATCTGCCACAGGAAACCTTAAATTTTGAAAGTGTTCGCTGAAACACCCGGTATAGGTGACAATGGCAGCAGGACAATTTCTTATACTTTCTGGAGATTTTTTTTTCGTGTAACCTGTGTTTTATCCATATGTAATTAACTTCGTACACAAATTTGCCGTTGTAAACCACCCACTGTCGCCAACTTTAATCTCGGCGGCGTTTGTAGTTATAACCTATACACTTCAAGCTTTCAGTACACTTACTCATAAAGAGCCTCTGTTTGAGCTAAATGTGAATTATGCCCTGAATCAGGAAACCTTTTGTCGCATTAACAGCTTCCTGCAAAACAGCCTGTACTCATACCAAAATATAGAAGAATACCTCATGCGACTAGCCCAAAAACAAGTTGTTTCGACGCGCCGTTCCTCATCACGTTGTTTCTCTTTCCTACAACTTTGCATGTCTGTGATCTTTAACCATATAAGACCAGCAATAGCTTACTCCCAAAAAGTTTCTATGCTTCCTTTAATCTTTTTATACGAATTTCTATGTTATCACTTAAGCTGTGGCTTGTTTACGAGCCGCCATACTTCGCAAAAGCAGGAGGTCATTAGCCACCAAAAGTATTCTCAAAATAAGTGTGCGGGAATGGCGAGGGGATTTTGTGTCCCTAAGAGTGAAAGTTTATTGCTGCCAATCGTGTATATGAAACCGTCAGGTTTAATCAGGCAAATCCAGTTACGTTATTGATAGCGCCATCAAGGCAACATCCTAGGTGCTATTAGGGAAGCGTTGCCATTATGAAGTTATCTGTTAGATCACCAGGAAGGCCGGTTTACTTTGCGTTCCTTTGTATACGCTGCTTCTTTCTGGAAATTTCAGGACCGCGTCTGGACACAGGCTTAATCGTTCAAATAAATGTACGCGATGTTATGTGCACACTTATCTACGGGCAGTTCACTTCGCGGTAATTGGAATTTCCTGGTGGCAGAACCCATGACAGCCTGAGCAGCCTTGGAATGTTAACGATAATGCTCAGCCCCAACAGTGTTGGTTGGCACCTGGAGGTGTTGTTTCAAACAATGAGTGACTGTGGCCTCTTTACCTGATCGAGGTACTTTGCTTTTAATCATTGCCTTGTGCACTGAGCGCAGCTTATAGACCAGAACAGCGACGTTCTCATTTACCTCTCCATTCACACCGTGGTAGAGAAGTTACATAAACCGAAATAAAGTGCCCCAGAAAGACTGGCCAACGTTTGGAGAGGTGGACCTGTCTTTGTCACGGGCCTTTGCGAAAGATAAGTCCACTTCTCGAAACGCTGGCCAGCCTTCATGAGGCACTTTACCACTTTTTATGCAACTTCTATACTACAATGTGTTACTCTACCTCTCGGCTCCGTTCTTGATTTTAGAACTCGATGCATTATGTATCGCATACATTTGATGTCTCACCATCGTTATTTTATGTGCGACGTGGGCTCTTTATAGAGTCTCTTTAAAAATTGTCGCAGTTTCGCCCCAAAGGCGCAGCATCAGTTGCGATAGCGAATTAGTAGAGAGCTATACGGAGTAAGGATACTAGTTTTATCAGCTGTATAAACTTGGACATACAGCAGCACCATCAACGCGCAGAACTGTTGTCGACGCCATCGGTGTTTTTCCCGCGTTCGCACCGAACGCGCGCGGCGTTGGTGACTGTTGCCGGTGCCTCTGGGGGTGGTCGGAGGTTTTGGACGAGATCAGAACGGGAAACTTGTCGAGCAGCGTCGGAAGTCTTTGCCACAGCTAAACGTCGCCTCCCCTCCCTCCCTCCCTTCCGTCCCCCCACGGCCTTTCGCGCGACTGAAGAAGTCACGTTTGCTCTATATATAGGGTTATTGTAAAGGAGGAAAGAGACGCTTAATTCTGCAGCCCTTCATGGAGCGCGGCGCAGAACGCGCGTTTGCTCTCCGCCGTGCATTCGCTCCCTGTGAAAGCGCGCGTCCCTCGCGCCCTTTCACTCGCACATACAGCATACAGCGCGTGGCGACGATTTCATCGCCGTTGACGTCATGCGGAACCTCACTGTGACGGCGACGGCGACAGCGACGGTAACGCCGACGGCAGAAATCCGCTTTGGAGTGTCCATATAATTGCTCTCGCAATAATGAATTAGTACCTGTAGCATAGAAAGTATTAGGTTCTGCCGCGCATAAACGCAGGGTATACGTTTCCATGTGGTCGAACGCGTCGTTGCTCTTCGTCAGTACGCATGACACGGGTAATTTGGATAAGCTCTTTACAACTTCCCACTCTTTACAATTAGATTTGTTGCAGTAAATAACACTGGTTCTTATTCGTTCTTCAACGGGATTTCTTCACTATTCAGCCTACAGTCATTTCAGAGAAGGGTGGTACTAGTCAGCCCCCTTTTTGTGTCCTGCTTACATAGGGATGCAAACATTTCATGCTAAGGCGGAAATGTAATCTCCAATCAAATATTTATATATTTGCAATTATTTCTTTCCTACTGAAATTGCTAGGCATTTTTTACAATGGCTATTGGGCAAATGTAGCCCATTAATTAATCATAACAAGCCTGAACGCACTGCTCGCTCAGCACGTTATCGCAGAGTCTGTAAACCCTACGCCACTTGATAAACGTAGCTATTCTCTTGCGGCCCATTCACAGCTGTACCAGTTTTACCTAACTTACGCGCAATTGGGAGCGTGACGTAAACGATTTCTTCTTCGTAAGGACAAGGAAATGAAACGGAAGAGGTAAAATCAGTAATGTAACTTTGATTGGCGCTGTCAGCTATGTTCCCTGATGCAGCCAGATCCAGATCTCCCATTAATGTCGCCCATCAGCACCTCTTGCACGATCTGCATTATTCTAATGTACTAGGCAACTCTTCTCGCACACCATCCAATTACACGTTCCCGTTCAAAGGGTGCCGTTGTTCGGACCCTCTCACAACAATAGCTTTTTGCACAACAAACATGGCATCAGAGTCACGTGCTACGCGCAAGCGGAAATGATCGCTAGTGTCGGTACTTTCGCGAACGCATTTGCAGAAACAGACGCACGTTGTTGTGCCGACTTCTCCGGCTGTTCGGAAAGCAAAGGCAAAAACAAATCACTCCCAAACGACTCTGATTTATCGGCATCGAGATTCCCGTTTCTGTCAGCGTCTTTATTTAGCACCGATGGTCATTCCGGAACAGCGGTAAGGAGTATCCGCACTCCCAATCGTCTTAGTTATCCTCCCAAGATATTCTAGCTCTTTAATCGTCGCTATGGGGCTGCGTTGGGGAAGTGAAGGAAAGAGAAAGAAACATGTGGTTGCGAAAGAGAAGCGAAGACGCGCAGGGAACATTGCGTGCTCCATACTCGAGCACGTACAAAAAAAAAAAAGCGGGTCTGCTGCATATATAGGTATATATGTATGTTGCTGCTTTGAAAAGGAACCGCGGACCTTGATTATTGGCCGACCTTTTCTTCGGGCGCACGACCCAGCAATTCGCATGAACGCTCTTTCTTCGTTATTGTCTGTCATCGTCGTTCGGCAGTGCTCTCTTGCGTGGGACGCACTTTTTTATCGATTTATTTCTGTGGTTTGCAAGTGAAAACTCCTTTAAATGAGAGAGAGTCTACCGGCTGCGCTAACATTGAAGTGCTGTCACACTGCCGCCAGTACGCAGCATATGTTTCCCTCGTGTCTAGTACTTCAGTAGACATGCAATAATTAGAGCATGCGACGTATGCTCTATGAAATGTTGTGTGGATACATGTATTGCGATGGCGTCGCGACATATAGAAACTGTGTCATCACAATTGCTAACGTCTTGGTGAAATATATATATATATATATATATATATATATATATATATATATATATGTACGGGTCATAATCCGCGAGCATCGCGTCATCTTCGTATAGGGATAGCTCGAGATCATCTGGAATAAAGATGTTTCTCAGACGTGGACCTCAGCCATGGCCTAGTTATAGAGCGCTCGCCTCGGCTGCGGGAAGTCCTGCGTTCGATTCGCACCACCACAGGGCACCTACTGGTTAAAATGGGCGCAAGCGTATACCCTGCCTGGCGTTCGGTTTTCTGCAGGTTGATGTGCTTGGGAAAGTAGGCCGCAGCCTAATTTCCCGTCTAAACCTTCGTGATCACCGAAGAAAATGAGTCTGGCAGCCCCATGCCGCCAACTTCCCAATAGGTGGGTGGCCTTCCAAGCGCCTGGAACTTTCGCAGCTGCCGATCACGCGGCCGGTAGCGTGCTTGTATCTATTTTACTGGTATACGTACCCGGCAGCAGCACCCGTCAGCATCCCGCAGCCGCGGCGTATGCTTTACCAGCTTATCCGTGTTATCACAATAGAAATACCTAAGAAAATGCGGGTCAAGTTCATATAGATGCTCCGATTTGAACTGCAGATCCTTCACCTAATACACGAACAATGCGGTTGCCACAGGAGTGGCAACCGCATCACGCTCAACGCTCTCTCCCAAATAAGTAAGAACGCAATAAATTGTTGAGAGAACCACAGCTTTTGCAAAAAGAGAGAGTAAAGGATCGGCAAACATTGCCCTACAAGCACATTACGCGTATAACAGTAAGGTGAGAGACGCGCGGTTGCGAGTATTGATTTAATTCATTTTCAACTACCCAGATGAACACCGATCACAAAGCCAAGTTCACTTCGCTACCCGTCACTGGCATTGTACCAGCGGAAATCTGAACCTATGGATGTAGTGAGTGTCTTGACCTTTGCGCCTCGCAATCGCCAAAGCTTCACGACTCTAAAGCGTTTCTGACGCACAGCGGTTCGCTGACGGGTGGCTGTATCTGCCGGCCTCACTACGCCGCACCTACAAAGAAGCACCCGCTTCAGGCGGTGGACAAGTGTTCGCTGCTGCTCTTTCCCAAAAGAGTCGGGCGACGTCGCCACGCAGCCGGCTTAGTTCTCCGCATTACGTATTCGTGTAGTTCCCAGCAGCGAACACGCGAAAGGTGTTGCTCTTCACAGCTTCGTTTTTAAGAAAGGGGGCCCGCAGCGATGTTTGTCCTTATCAATCACCGCCCACAGCGTGTTCAGGAGTCACGGGAGATGCCACTCACGGGAACTGCTAACTCCCCTCTTCAGCGAGAGGGCTCATGAACATTCTCCTCGCTCCCTCACCTTCCTGAAGGTGAGTTCTGCAGGTGAATTCTGAAGGTGAGTTCTGAAGGTGAATTCTGCAGCCCTGAAGGGCTGCAGAATTAACCGTCTCTTTCCTCCTTGCAACGTTGCATGTAGGCTTCCTATTACGTCACCGTCTCTTTCCCCCTACATGCAACGTTGCATGTAGGCTTCCTATTACGTCACACTATTATTACGTCATATTACTAGAACTATTACGTCATTCACTTGCCTTTGCTTCGAGTTGCCGACAAATTCGACTTCGCCCTGCCATCGGCTAGCCGCCTGGTTAGCTCAGATGGTAGAGCGGCTGCCCCGGAAAGACGGTGGTCCCGGGTTCGAGTCCCGGACCAGGACGAATTTTTCTTCTACGAGGCTTTCTTTCGAGGAACCCGGTTGGGTTTCCATTGTAGCAAATTTCTACATTTGGGTGGATGTCTCAGTTTCCCTTTAATTACTTATCTCCACCTAGCGGATTTCCGCTGAACTATTACGTCAGGCTCCCTACGGCAGGTCAAATTGCGACTTCGCCGGCCTAATGCGCTTTGGACATGCGCGCGCGTCGGGAAAATAGCAATAAAATAATAAAATAACAAGAAAAGGTGCTAAGGCCTTCACATTTAATATAGGATCACTTATATTGTCCCTGGAAAAACGTCTTCCAGCAATGCATTTCTGTTTAAAAGTGAAGCCGACTTTAAGGGGATCGGTGTAAGCTTGGTCTTTGTAAACTAGCTTTCCCACGTTCTGTGTTGCAGTGAAGTCCTCATAAAGAAAAATGCGATGCGAACGGGGCCCGATAACGCTATCGCGTTCCACTCTTATGCGCGAAGCTTAAGCGTCCTCCAATTTTTGCTTGTCGTATCAGCATTTTTTCTTCTTTTAGTGTCTGGAGTCTGTCCGTCGGCCACTTTGTCAAACGGCTTTTGATTCTTTGCTTGCCAAAGCTTTTCTCCCCATTCAAACGCATCTTACGCACAGAGACTGCAAAACTAGTTTGTTTGCAATTTACGTAATTGAATAAGAGAGGAGAGAAAGTGAATTTACTGTAAGAAACTCGGTGAGACAAACTTAAGCTAGTATGTTCTAGCCTGCTATTTTACCCAGGTTAAGGAGGAAAAGGGACGAAAAAATTGTAGCAGTTTTACCCCAAAGGCGAAGCATCAGTTGCGATAGCAAATTAGTAGAGCGCTATATGGAATACGGATAGTAGCTTTATCAGCTGTATAAACTTGGACATGCAGCAGCACCAGCAACGCACAGAATTGTTGTCGATGCAATCGGTGTTTTGCGCGTGTTCGCACCGAACGCGCGCGGCGTTGGTGACGGCGTCGGCGCGGCGCGCCGTCGGAGGTTTTGGACGAGATAAGAACTGGACACTCGTCGAGCAGCGTCGGAAGTCTTTACCACCTTCTCGCCTCGCAACGTTTTATTGCGATTGCAATTATAAGGACACTTCAAAGCGGATTTCTGCCGTCGGCGTCAGTCGTCGCCGTCGCCGTGAGGTTCCGTATGACGTCAACGACGATGAAATCGTCGCCGCGTTCCGGACGCTGTATGTGCGAGTGAAAGGGAGCAAGGGACGCGCGCTTTCATGGGGAGCGAACGCACGTCGGAGAGCAAACGCGCGTTCTGCGCGATGCTCCCTGAAGGGCTGCAGAATTAACCGTCTCTTTCCTCCTTTACAATCGCCATATATAGAGAGCAAACGCGACTTCTTTCGTCGCGCGAAAGGCCGCGGGAGACGGGAGGGAGGGAGGGGAGGCGACGTTTAAGGGCGGCACCAAATGCGTATTTACATAAAAACGTTGCGAGGCGAGAAGTTGGGTAAGATTTCCGACGCTGCTCGACGAGTGTGCCATTCTGATCTCGTCGAAAACCTCCGAGCCAGCCCCCAGAGGCACCGGCAACAGTCACCAACGCCGCGCGCAGTTGGTGCGAACGCGAGCAAAACGCCGACGGCGTCGACAACAGTTCTGCGCGTTGCTGGTGCTGCTGCTTGTCCAAGTTTATACAGCTGATAAAACTACTATCCTTACTCCGTATATCTCTCTACTAATTTGCTATCGCGATTGATGCTTTGCCTTTCGGGTGAAACTGCGACAATTTTTTTATATAAATAGACATTTGGTTCCGCAGCTAAACGTCGCCTCCCCTCCCTTCCTGCCTTTCGTCCCCGCACGGCCTTTCGCACGACGGAAGAAGTCGCGTTTGTTCTATATATATATGATTATTGTAAAAGAGGAAAGAGACGCTTAATTCTGCAGCCCTTCATGGAGCACGGCGGAGAACGCACGTTTGCTCTCCGCCGTGCGTTCTCTCCCCGTGAAAGCGCGCGTCCTTCGCGCCCTTTCACTCGCACATACAGCATATGGCGCGCGGCGACGATTTCATCGCCGTGGACGCCATGCGGAACCTCACGGCAACGGCGACGGCAGAAATCCGCTTTGGAGTGTCCATATAATTGCTATCGCAATAAAAGCGTAATGAAATGTGATAATGGGGACGGATGTACATAAAGACCGTATTGCTAAACTGTCCCTTGTAGAGCACTCATGGCAGACAAGCTTTACTGATTGTCGACTTAACGTTATCGTACGCTCTCTACCCTACCAACTCACAAAGCAGAGACGCCTTTTGATTCCCAAGTGCTGCAACTCAAAACATAAGGTTTCATTTATTGCAACTTTTTGATATTACTATTGTCATAATATCTTTGTGTCCACAAATCAGAATTCTACAACGACGTTACAATTTTAGACCTAATTGTTTTAAACAGATTCACCTACTGTCGTGGTTTCTGCCAAACGCTACACGCACAACCCGCTCAGAAAAAAAGGAACAGAGTACTTTGTTTCTTTCTTTATTACATCATTTATATTTCAGCGAAACCTTACAGCCTTTCATGACCATGCTTTCCTGCGTGCTCATATACAGCTAGTTATATCTGCTGACAAAATGTTTATTAGCAGTGTTGAAGTCTTTGGCTTAAAGGGACACTAAAGCGAAACCGGAAGTTCAGCTTTAATAGTCAATTATCCTATAACGATCACATACATACCATTATTACTGCGAACAGAGGTTTAATAAGCGAGAAAATAGCGAAAAACTGAAGGATAGGTGCTGACGCCCCTTCGAATTTCCCGCACTACACATTCGTGACGTCGGAGATCACAAACGCAGCCCGGCCGCGACTGATCGAGAGCGATTTATCGCTGTTAATAAAACGCAAAATGAAATATACCTTAAACGTACATAAACAGCATTTGCCAACTTCTCAAACCGTTTCAAGCGAGGACGTACAAGTTTAGCGCAATTAAATAAGTAATAAGAAAAAATGGCCTGGCGCTACATGCGGTCGTGATAGTTTCGTAGTTTCGTTTTTGCTCCATGCATCATCGCGCGCGCCTGTTCCGCTCTACAGTGTTGCAGTGTTTGGTTGCGTGTTGCGTGGCTCGAAAAACGTTGACTTCGCGGGAAACAACCAGAAAATGCCTCGTGTGTGTAGTGTTGAGGGCTGTATCAACGGCGCAAGGCGCTTGCTCAGGGGAAGCGGCAGTGTTGATCCGACTGTGTCATGTGGTGCCGCGCGTTGAGCCCCGGCGTTCGCAATGGCTCAGTGCTCCGTCAGTGATAAAACGGCAAAAGAGCCAGAGAAACCGATCGTGTGCTCTCTGCATTTCTCGCCCTCGGATTATGTATATAATACTGCTTTCGGAAAGTATCTTGACCTGCCCCAGAGGCCATTCCTTTCTCGAGCAGCTGTCCCATCAATGTCGCCTTCATCAAATTCCCTACTGATGCCCCTGCAGCAGCAAACTGGAGGCTCGGTGAGGGCTGAATGTCATTAAAAAGAGACACGAAAAAAATGATACCGAGTGCGCGCACAACTTTCTACGCTTGTTCTGTTGAGAACATCGTCGCCTGGCGGACCGACCGCCTCACCTTCCGTCGACGAAAACGAGGCTTTCGTTTCCGTCGGCGCGGCGGGCTGCTTAGAGCCATCGTACGCGGAAACGCCTACCGCGCGAGCACGGCGGGTCATTTCGTGCTCCGTTTCACTGAAGTCGCTCAAATGCAGCCCTGTTTCCCTGGCGAGCTCTTCTTTGCAAGGTTCAGCGTCAGAAACGCTATCCATCGCGGACACAGAACACTTTAGCAAAAGCCGCAGCGAACGCAAACGCAGCGGCATATGATGGAGCGAGCGCCTCGGCCGTTTACGCAAACGGTGACGTATCATGGTGCCCTCTTATTCGCTGAGAGCAATGAAATCTGTGAGGACACTGCTTCAGCGCCGAATATGGGCTGAGAGAAATTTAGGAAGAGGTATTTGGTCTTTCTTTACTAATTTCTCCGTTAATAACTCATATTTTTGCACCCAACAAAAACTGCATGCATTCCTGAAGGTCCCTCTTTTATTCCAGCTGAACTTCCTGTTTCTCTTTAGTGTCCCTTTAAGACGATGACGATATCAACTGGCCTTTGTATATTACATGGTTAGCAGGTGGGTCAGGCAGAACCTCACGTGTTCTCATTGCTGCTGTGGTCCTTGCTTAGGTAAAGAAACTCTTTTCCTTATGACTTTATCGGACAACTGTATTTGGCATCGCATTCACAATTTTATTACGATAGAAATTATGTTGACACTCAAGGCGAATTTCCACCGTTGGCGTAGCCGTTGTGTACCGCATATATTTAGGCATTTGTATGCTATATCTTTATTCATGCCATATATGCGGGTTATATTGCTACACTATTCAAACACTAAAATTGTCGATACCAGTTCTTATGTTCCTGACTGTATTATTACTCAGAATTTTGATAAAGGCAGCCCAGAAACGAATTTCACGAGGCGTAACATTCACAGCAAATGCCTTTTATCTCAAATATACATAGTTAAATATTGACAGTGCGAAACAATGTGAGTGCTCCAACCGGAAAGCGATGTAATTTTACTGGTGCGGCTCTTTACGGACAGTGGAGTGGCACCTGTGCGATGTCATTACAGGCGCTACAGGGTGAGCTAAAGCTACTAAGGGTGCCCGAAATATTGGCGCACCCGCGTATGTCGTTTTTTTTTTTTTAAGCTTGAAGTGTTTTTTTTACAAATTGCCTGTAACAGATAGGTCAATTTGGTCTGTTCAGGTGCATTACCATAAGAGATGGAGATTACATGCGCGATAAATTACCATGCCTAGGTGGCTAATTAACTAGGCTCACTAATTACGTTATATTTTTCACTCTAGGACGCATGTTGCTGCCGAGAAAAAAGCCGAGCAATATAAAAGTAATGCTTGCGTAACAGATAATGTAAGGCTACCATAGCTTTCGCTATTTACTCCCTGAAAGTTTGCGGCAAACTATATTGGCGTTCTAGTTAACAGTTAAAAAAGATGCGGCAAGCAGTTTGGGTTGATCTTACATGTAACATCAATGAATATTCACCAGATATGGGTGGTGAATATCTTGAAATTGGTGCTGGTCTTAGGATTACTGCTAAGCAAATATGACTTTTTTATAGTTCGGCTTCAATTTTGCAATTGGAGCGTGCGCCTTAAAGTTAATAAATAAAAAGGCAATTATTGAATATTTTTATTTTCCCATTTGGACATTACATTTTATGGCTCAAGTAGGGTACGCCTCTCTGGGTGATCCAACTAAACATTAGGAATCGCGCTACATTTTTCACGCGATTTCAATGAAAAACTGTTCGCACTACAAAAAACTGTCATAAATGGATGCAGCCAGCAGTCCTGCGCGAAGTTTAGCAAGACTCAGCAATGCGTCATCTTCAACCGTGTCATTTCACTTAGAAAAGAATGAGTTACGAAGATTCACGACATTAATTGAAATTTCGCAATATAAATGCAGTTTAGACAACGGTTCCTTATTTCGATGTGTGCCTTGAAAGTACGTAAATACTTGGTTTTAAATTGGTTTTCAGTATTCGCAAATTACTCGATTAGGAGTCAGATATAATGCAATGGCGTCACAATCGGTCATTTTCATTAGTACGCTCAAGATACATTAGCATTTAGCGTGCGTGTGTGTGTGTTTAAGTGACATATTACATTCGTAATATCCGATCAAGTGGACACGAGTCATTTCATTCAACACACAGGTTTAACTGTTTTAGCCGACCCTGCTCGCGAATATGCCGTCATATTCACGCGACACGGAACCAAGTTGACTCACCATCGTATACAGTTTCGTGCACTGAAAGATAATGCGAACTGGACGCTATTGTGACTTCCATGAATCCATGCTCAGAAGCATACGAGCCACTGTTCACTGAGACTCACACAGGCTCAGACTCACGCCCACTTCAACTCACCTTATATCACTCCGACTCACGCCTATTTGGACTCACTTCGACTTGCTGCGACTCAAACTCACACTTCCCTGCATGCGTATTCACAATTTCTACGACTCACCTAGCGCTCAGTCAAACTTACAATGGTGGGGTTTTCTTGGCCTGAGTAAAGTTGAAGTATAGTAGGCTTCTGGGTGAGTCCATCAACCTCTACACATATTGCGCTCAAACGTGCTAGTGCATTATGTTTCATTCCACACTCGTGCTTTGCAGCATCATGGTGGTTTGTAAGCAGATTAGTCCACTGATTAGAGACTTGCACTGATCTACAACACAAGTCATCAAACTTTTGTTGAAGCATAGATTCTTCGCTGACGGGTCACCAAGATAGCAATGCCCAATTTGTAGGCGAATCGCAAGTTTGTTAGCACAAATTTATATGACTAGGAATTCAACTGACGATGATTGTATCTGCCACATACAAATTCCTTTCATGGTTATATAGATCGATAGAAAGATACTTTCGAAATGGCACTGCACGAAATACCCAACGCCATGGCAAATTTGGCTGTGCACGAGTAGCCTCTCATTCTTTCCTGTGAACTCTTGCACTAGGCATGCAAGAAAACTCAAGTAAGCTTAAACGGTAGCAAAAAAAAAAAAAAAATCTGCGATTTTTCAGTGTTCTTCAGTAAAGCAACCACTACTTGTATTCGACTTTAACATTTTTCAGCTGGTGTGAAAATGTCCCGACTGCAACTCCAGTACATGCGGCGCTCAATATTTATGTGCATTTTTCGATCCCAATGTCATGCAGCCCCACGCGCCCGTGTGTGCTCTCGAAGTTCCTGCCAAGGGGTAATGTTTACACTTGGCACCGCTCTCGTAACACGATTACAGCCCCCCGTCTCTGTGCTGTAGGGGGGTGGGAGGGGTCGACTTCTGATTGCGCCTTGCAGCACAGGTACTAGTCGCCCCAAAAAGAGCCAGTGCGTGATACACGCACGTGTGTTTCAGCAGGCGCGAAATACGCATGTGTTTTTGCGCGGATATTCTCGAACGCACAAGCGAAAGGCGCTGTGACTCAGGTGCCAATAGTCTAAAGAGCTGTGTGGCACTGGCACGTGAGACAAATGTTTGCGATGGTGGCCAATAGCTGGAACCCTTTCAGCTCTGGAGCGTAACGCTTAATATTTTGTCCCGCACGACCTCTACAATTAATTGAGACAGCAATTGAGAGAGTATCTTTAGAGAGTGTCAATTCCCGCCAAGTGCGATCTGATCTTGGGTAGCTACATGTGTGGCAGTCATGATCAGGAAGACTCAGAGCCATGCCAACCTGTCCCGCAAGTCTGAACAAAGGTGGTGTTTGCTGTGCGGTGCGGCGAAAGCGGTGCGCCGAAAGTTGATGCCGCTTGTGAAGGCGCGGCACGGGTCTTTTGAAGTGATGAAGATGAAATGAGGACCTGCGTGAGAGAGGTTTCGGATGGCGTGGGTGATGGCTAGAGATATGGCCCACCCTGGACGGCGCCTTCTCGGGTTTATTCTTAGACTGAGTTCACCGCTTCAGACAGCACGTCCTGTATGCACCAGTCTCAGCCCTTGGTCACCCGGAGGGTGAACTTTCTCAGTGGACAAGATGTTGGGACCACGGTTTTATAATCAAGGCTGCAGAACCCCACAAAAGCGCTACTGCATTTTTTCAGTACAGCTGAACAAAGCGACCGCCTGTGATACGGCGCAGAGAATTCGCAACGTCGGAAACATGAACATTGAACGTTCTCGCCTTTTCTTAATATTTTCCTCCCCTTAGACCAGTGCATGGTAGCCAACCTGGCTTTCTTGGCTAAGCTCTCTGCTTTTCATTTATCTTTCTCTCTCACGCACAGAGGGAACATGTTTCAGGTGGAGGTTGTGGCTGACAGTGATGGTAATTTCGTCATGGGTATATGGAGGAATGTTGTAGATAATGCCGATCCTTGGGAGGGGGGGGGGGGGACTGTGCCTCTTGCCGCTAACTTGATCATTTCAGCATAAAACGAGCCGTGTCCTATAGCTGCACCTCTGTCAGGGAGCAGAGACCTTGTACGGTGGTAAGCTCGCCCGCATCGAGTGAAGGCGACATTGTCCAGTATGACGTCACGCAAAACGTAGTCCAACTTGTCCTGCAGGTCTTCTGGGCGGTGGCTGCGTATGGCGCAGCAGAGCGCGGCCGCGCGGGCCCTATTTTAAAAGTGACCTGCGATGGATACAGAGTCTAGGCACGCCGAAGGCTAATGGCTGCGCGCTGCGTTCTCGCCGCTTAGTTCGTGCAAGCGAGAGGCAGCACGAAGGTCACTTCCATCGCAGGTGCTGCCGCTATTCCTCACGCCAGCGTTTTGACAGCGAGTGTCCGCGTTTTGAGAGCGAGTGAGATGTGTTCAGGTTTGCGACTGCGCGCGTGGTACCATTCTTGTTAATTTAGTTAGTTTACATGGCCGATGAAGCTAGTATCCTTGCTTTGCATAGCTGTCCAGAAATGGATGATTCGCCATTCGGGTGAAACCGACTTTTTTAGAGAACTGTTGCCTAAAGGCGTTCCATTCAGTTAGCTTGATCTTGCACTGCAGGGCGCGAGATTTTGAGAATAGTTGAGACACTGATAACGATTGTGAGGAGGCAGAGGCGCTACTTTCTGCGACCCTTTAGGGAGCACCACTCAGTGCCTTAAATAGTTAAAAGGATGCAGTGATGATTGCCAACCGTCTTTTGGTTGGACCATTGGCAGTTCCTGACTCTCCTTACAATGTTGAGGCCACGCTATGTCTCCCTGGTTGTGCTGGTCGTTTTTAAATACATAAGCAATTCTATGCATAATCAACGAGAAAAACCTCCCGTCCGTCCCGTCAGTCGATAGCGTTCAACTTAGCGCCCGCAGCAGTTATCGAATTCGCCTTCGTGCTGCCTCTCGCTTCAACGTGAGCGGAATGGCTAGAACACAGAGCACACGAAGCTATCAACAATCGGCGCTCTCAGTCGCCATCGCAGATCGCTTTCAAAATACGGCGCTCGCAGCGGCGCCCGACGCAGCCGCCGCCGGAGTACGGTTGATCGCAGTAATCATAGTTCATAATGGTTCGACGCGGATGGATAAGGCACTAAAGAGCGATAGTGGCTTATAATGATCAGAACGTCATCGGCGCACCTGGCGCCGCGACCTGCATTAGTTTGCTTGCGTCATCAATTCACCTTGCGCCACCGTCGGCAGCAGCTCTTGTCGCCGCTGCGCTGCCGTTTGTACTGGTCGGATCAAGTTTCGTGACATTGATAACGATTCCGGGCTGCGTGGAGATGAGCAAGTGGCACAATGATTACGCATAATTAGACAACTCCCAGAGGAGTTCCTGCGCGAATTTGGTACCTTTAGGTGTTGCTGATGAATACTTCTATGCCTTCTGTGGGCCGTTAAATTTGCCAACAACCCCCACCTGTCCCACAAGCTTGCGCGTTCCTGCTATGACATACTCGAGGTTGTCCTGCCTAGATTTAGGTAGTTTATAAGTTCAATATGAATAGACTGCGCTGCGTTTCTACTGAAGTATTTCCACTAGGACATGGTGGATGAGGGAGGTTAGTGTATATTGTGTCACCGTCACGCGTTTAGATACTGGAATATGCAGTGAATGACGGTTGTTGTTGATCTGTGTATAAATTCTTTCACGAGAGGGCGGGTGCACAGTGCGCCTCCGGCAGAGCTACGATGTCCGGGAGGTGAGCGTAAGTGGCAGGCGTACTGCTTCAGGCAACTAACTCCGCTTTCGTCGAAACTCCGTGGCGTTCAGTTGCCAGACGGTTACGGGTTGCCTAGGATGTTGTGAGGCCGTCCAACTCGTTCCGTGTGAACCGTGTCTTGGGGGAACTGCAGTATTTCGATGTACAGTCAACCACAAAAGTTTGCGGACCACGCGAGCGCGTGGCCAAGAGCCTCTTCGCGACACTTCCGCTACGTCACCAGCGATCGACAGCAGCGCTACGTTGAAGACGCATCCCTCCTTAAATCTATGACCTGTCTATTTTCGCACTGTGCGCAAATAATTTCTACCTATCTCTTTCAACGTGACGCGCTCTTTGTTAGCCAAGGCTACTTGCTTATATTTTGAGAGCAGAATATCAGTACAAGTAATCAGACAGCGTATTCTTCGGCTGTTATCAGTTCTATTTTCGCGTAGCCACGCTGTTTTTTTTTTCGTGAGTGCGTGAGTGAGCGGTGAGGCAGCCATGGGACACAGATGCTTAGTCAGTAGGCAGAATTTTTCCGTTCCTCCCCCATCGCTAAGTGACAGTAGCGGCCGGGATTTGATCGCCTGCGCCCAGGTTTTGCTGCGCAAAGCCCGAACCACCGCGCTGCTATAGTGGTTACATTTAGAAAAATAAGAAATAATCGGGTGCGATGACTCTTTTTATAACCCTTTGCGACACGGCGTCCTCGTTTGGGGACTCGAACTTCGGAGGCGCGTCCCACGCCACGTGTTTCTTCAAATGACCTAAAACTCAGTGTGCACATTCGTGTCCGCTTCCTGATGGGACAACTAGCGGTCAGTTAACTTCATTGTCCTGCGTATTGCTGCAGATGATCACTTTGCTGGAGACACTACCATGTTAGACAATCGTTCGACGTGCCGCGTTCCAAGACCAACGTCAAGAGTATTTTTTTTCTCCGGTCGACACGAATACAACCGAAAAAGCAAGTGTGCATGCGTTTCGGGCCTAATAGTTGATTCTTTTTATGCAAGCATTGAAGCTGACGGATTTCAGAATAATTAGATAATGAGTTATACGCTAATTAATTTTTTTACTGAAACTCGCACAAAACAGCACATTGCTTCGTCTTCTTTCTTGGAATGTAATAGTGAGCGTCTTGAAATGATGCCATGCGCATTTGACGCATTTGCAGACAGTGCATCATAATTCGTGTCTGAAGGGGATGAATTTATTCACAAGACATTTACAGAAGTGTCATGAAACATAGGTCTCTCAATGATCTAGTAGGAAGTGAAATGTCCGCCGTTTTCTAGCACCTTATTGATGCGTGTGGGCATCGACTCGTACAAAGATTCAGTAATCTCCGGTCGACGGCGCAGGATTTCCCATTCTTGTGCGATCGCTTGCCACAGCGTATCGGCCGTGCGGCCGCGGTTGGCTCGTGTGGACAGCCGTTTCTTCAACATGCCCCAGACATTTTCTATGGGATTCAAGTGGGTGCCACATGGAGGCCACTCAAGCTGGCAAGCAGCATGTTCTTCTAGCAATGACTGGACGATACGTGCTTTATGGATCGGGCTGCGGTCGTGTTGAAAAAAAAATAGCAGCCGTCGCTGAAGGGACCGTCCAGCGCATACGGAACGAGGTGTCTAGTGATGACGTCGCAGTACCGTGACGCAGTGAAGGGCCCTTCCAGACGCACAAGGGGACCAAGGCCATCTTTGCTGATTGCTCCCCACACGCTCACGGAACACCGTCCACTGGATAGAACACTCTGTGTGTAATTAGGCAGATATCTGCAAGAAATAGCATACAATTGGGTTCCAGCGGCGCGTCTAAAAATGTTGTGATTCCTCTTGCGTATGAACTTTATAATGCTGTTATAGAGTTGCAATAGAAAACGTGCAAACATCATTAGATAGTACTGAAAGACCCACTGGCAGCTTTTAATTAGCTTCAGAGTAAGTAGTACTATGAAACAATCGTTAATGTTTTCAACATAATTGTTGTGTTCATATCGCGATAGGCTACACGTGTCGCAGTTGTCAAGTTGCAGTGATAAATGAAAGGTCGCCACTGCGCATGTGTAACCTGGAGCTACTTGTATATATGGGCGTGTGCCCTACGTTACTGTGTTCTTTTGTGTTGTTTTGTGGCTGCCCGTTGGCATGCCTGAATAAAGGTTTCAAAAAGCATGCCCCGGCTCTGAAGTTACAACATGACTGGCGACGAGGGTGGGATCCAGGCAGCCGAAAAAACAGCAGCGGTTCAGGGTGCCATACTCGGAAAGCTTCCAGAGTTTGATCCGGACGGTGACAACTGCGATGTTTTCTTCGAGCGGTTCGAGTGTTTTGTCGCTGCTAACGACATCGCAGAGGATAAGAAGTTGCAAGTGCTACTGACGTCCATCGGGGAGAAGGCATACGTCACGCTCAGGAGCCTTCTTCTGCCGAAAACGCCTACCAAGGAGACGTATGACGTGGTCATCGCAACGCTGAAAAAGCACTACACCCCGAAGTGCTCCGTGGTTACGGAAAGATACCGTTTTAACCAACGCAAGCAAGAACCGCACGAAAGCATAGGGGACTTCATAGTAGGACTCAAGCAACTGGCTGCAACGTGTGAGTACGGCACATTTCTTGAGCAAGCCCTGCGAGATCGTCTCATCGCGGGATTGTGTTCCGACAGCATACGCTGCAGGCTTCTGGCGACACCTGATGCAGAATTAACCTGGGACCGCACCTGCAGTATTGCAGCAGCCATGGAATCGGCTACTAGAGGCACTCGGGAAATGGTGGCGACCCTCTCAACGGAGACCCCAGTCGAAAGCGACGTTAACTGGCACAAGGAAACAGCAGCGGGGCAGCGGCAAGCACCCGGTGGGGACTACGCCCGGAGTGCCACGCCGAACACGGCAAAATCGGCTTCACCAGCGGGCCCACAAGAGACTAAGGGGTGTCATCGTTGCGGTGGGCGGCACTCTCCTGTAAGTTGTCCGTTCATGAACAGCCGATGTTTTAAATGTAACAAGAAAGGTCATGTAGCCAAAATGTGTAAAACTAGGACGCATATTCATTGCCTGGAGAATGATGCAACGCGCGATGAGCTGTTGACACTGTGTCACACAGACCGTAGGGCGGGCACGCCTGCCATTGTAGTGCCGTTGCTGATAAACGGAAGAGAGATTCCGATGGAGCTCGATACAGGAGCAGCCGTATCTGTAATGTGTGAAACAGAATGTTTAAGGCATTTTCCCGATGCAAGTCTCAGGGAAACAGATGTTAGGCTGGTCACCTACAATGGCACGCCTGTCACGGTCAAAGGTATTATGGATGTTGATGTAAAGTACCAGAGCCAACACGTTCGCTTGCCACTAGTGATTGCTAAGGATAGCACAGGGGCTAGAATGCCAACATTATTGGGGCGAGAGTGGCTAACGAAAATAAAACTCGACTGGCCGAATGTGGTACGAGTGCAGAGCGTACGTGAAGAAGCACAGCTAACTGATAAGTACCGCGAGGTATTTCAACCAGGATACGGCGCCATTAAAGGGTTTCACGCTAGTATTGTGCTTAAGAAAGGCGCTACTCCTGTTTTTTGTAAAGCGAGACCAGTGCCATACGCGTTACGCGAGCAAGTAGAACAAGAGCTGCTTAATATGGAGAAGGCAGGCATTGTGTACCGCGTGAGGCATAGTGCTTGGGCCACCCCACTGGTGGTAGTGCCAAAAAAGAATAACGGGATTCGACTGTGCGGGGATTACCGGGTCACCCTCAATCCTTTCGTGGAAGTTGACCATTACCCTCTACCGCTGCCGGAAGATATTTTCACCACGTTGCAAGGTGGAGCTGTGTTCTCTGTTCTTGACCTGAGTAAGGCATATCTGCAACTGGAATTAGATGAGCACGCTCAGGAACTGCTCACCGTTAACACGCATATGGGCCTTTTTCGGTACAGGCGCCTACCATATGGTGTAGCCTGTGCACCAGCCGCATTTCAGGCGGTAATGGACCAAGTCCTGCGGGGCTTGCAAGGCACGGCTTGCTATCTTGACGATGTCATCATAGCGGGAGTTAGCTACGAGCAGTGTCGGGAAAGAGTTGAAAAAGTGCTCATGCGCCTAAGCCAATACGGTATTAAAGTCAACGCGGAAAAATGCAGCTTGTTTCAAAAAAGAGTAGCCTACTTGGGACACGAAGTTGATGGCAATGGGTTGCACCCTACCAGTGACAAGGTAAGGGCGATAAAGAATGCACCCAAGCCAGACAATGTCACGCAACTAAAGGCGTTTTTGGGTCTGGTCAATTTCTACGCAAAATTTTTACCAAATTTAGCTACAGTACTGGAGCCTCTCCATGACTTGCTGCGCAAGGAAACCAAGTGGCATTGGTCCCGACTATGTGACGACGCGTTCAACAAGTGTAAAACGTTGTTGACGGATGAAAGTGTGTTGGAAATATATGATGTGGCAAAAGAAATTCAGCTCACGTGTGACGCTTCAGAGTATGGCCTAGGAGCCGTACTATCGCATGTCGTGAACGGCCAAGAGAAGCCTATCGCTTTCGCCTCAAGGTCGCTGTCAGTGTCCGAGCGGAACTACGGACAAATAGAGAAAGAGGCACTGAGCATCGTCTTTGGTGTAAAAAAATTCCACAAGTATCTGTATGGCAGGGAATTTAACATTTTAACGGATCACCAACCACTGACGGTTCTTTTCGACCCACACCGACATTGCGGTGCCGTGGCAACTGCCAGGGTGCACAGATGGCTGACATTTCTAGCAGACTATCGTTACAAAATTACGCATAAGCCGGGCACCGCCATCTCGCATGCTGATGCTTTGTCACGGCTACCGTTGTCGGAAGTGGGGCAGGAAGAGGACACAATTTGTTACTTTTCCACGTTGTCAGATTTGCCGCTGACCGCGAAAGACATTGAGCGTGCAACAGGGTGTGACAGTTTGCTGCGAGTTGTGCGAAATAGGATATGGCATGGGTGGCCAAAGACTGTCAGTGCGGAACTGCAACCGTTTTGGGTTCGCCGTTTTGAGCTCACGGTGGACGAGGGCTGTATTGTTTGGAATAACAGGGTTGTGGTCCCTGAAAGCTTGAAGACTGTAGTACTAGCACTCTTGCATGAGCAGCATCTCGGGATCTCAAAAATGAAGGCTGTTGCACGGTCAATGGTCTGGTGGCCGGGTATCGACGATGCCCTTGAAAAGGCGGTGCGCAAATGCAGCATCTGTCAGGCAGTACTTCCTGCAATGCAACCAGTTCCTTTGTTTCCATGGAAAGTTTGTGAACACCCGTGGCAACGAGTCCACTTGGATTTTGCGGAAAAAGAATCGCAAATGTTTCTTATTGCGGTAGATGCTTTTTCCAAATGGGTAGAGGTTAAATGCATGCAGTCGACAACAGCTGCGAAAACAGTCGAGGCTGTGCGTTCCTGGTTTGCGTCGCACGGGTTGCCTGTGGAAGTGGTTACGGATAACGGGCCTCAGTTCCGCGCAGCGGAATTCATAACTTTTCTGAAAGCGAATGGCGTGAAACATACGCTTACCCCTCCGTATCATCCGCAATCTAATGGAGCGGCCGAGCGAGCGGTGCAAACAACTAAGAAGGCTCTCCTGAAGCAGTTAATGGATGACGAAAGGAAAGGTACAAACAGGTCACTACAACATCGCCTAGATAATTTCTTGTTCTCTTATCGCTCAACACCACACACTTTCACTGGAAAATCACCAGCAGAATTGTTTCTGCGACGGAAACTGAGGACCCGCTTATCGTTACTACGACCAGATGTGAACGGTGTTTTGACTGACCAAGCAGAGAAAGTGAAAACATCCGCTGACAAGCGGCGCGCAATGTTCCGTTCTTTTGCGGTAAATGAGTGCGTACTGGTACGATCGGTGCGCGGAGAGACAGTAAAGTGGTTACCGGGTAGAGTGTTGCAGGTCAAATCAATATGCACATATTTAGTGTTGGTGGGAAATCGTGTACGATATGTGCATGCCGATCATTTGCGCCACTCCTGTCTGGAACGGGAGAAAGAGCCAGCTGTGGACTACGAGTTCGAGCTGCCACATGTGCCCGAAGAACGAGACCCAACTACTTCGGCGACAACGCTGCCACCGCCCACACAACAGTCGAGCACGGAGTGTATGCCGCAACCGGACATGACTACGCTCCGAAGAAGCACCCGACAACGCCGGGCGCCTGATCGTTGGGGCTATGGTAGCCGTACTTAAAGTTTGTCAGGAAGGGAGTGTTGTGTTCATATCGCGATAGGCTACACGTGTCGCAGTTGTCAAGTTGCAGTGATAAATGAAAGGTCGCCACTGCGCATGTGTAACCTGGAGCTACTTGTATATATGGGCGTGTGCCCTACGTTACTGTGTTCTTTTGTGTTGTTTTGTGGCTGCCCGTTGGCATGCCTGAATAAAGGTTTCAAAAAGCATGCCCCGGCTCTGAAGTTACAACAATAATACCACTACAGAAAAATCTCGTAATGTCCAAAAGCTCATTTTACGTGAAACATGTTGTGATGCAGAATTAGCTTCGTGAATTAACTGCCAATACACTGTAAACACACCTGCAGTTTAGTGGACGCCAAACCCGCTTCCGTTGGTCCCAGCGCGTGGAAAAAGTTGACTCGTCGCTAAAGATGACATCGCCCCATTTCTCTGTTGTCCAATCTTTCATTGCTGTAGCGAACATGAGTCGTTCTTGTAGCTGGCTGTCTGAGAGGCAGGGCTTCTGTGCTGCTACGAAAGACTGCAGGCCAAGCTCACTCAGCCTTCTTCTTACAGTCTCAGACGATACCGTGAGCGAGAGCGCTTCTCGGATATCCTCTGCACTTTGAAAAGGATCAGCCACGATGGCGGCCGTAATCAGGCGGTCCTCTTCCTCAGTCGTGGCCCTTGGACGCCCACTGCGCTCCATATCTGTGAATCTGTCATCGTCGCGGAAAGCTTGAATAATCCTATTCACGGCAGTCCGGCTCCTGTTGGTTCGGCGGCAGATTTCGCGCTGAGGTATTCCCCCTATAAATAAACGCACAATGTGCCTTCTTTCGTCAAGTGGAACACGCAGCGGCATCTTTCCAAATAGGCAATCACCACGTGGCCTGAAGCAAGTCTACTACGTTTTCAGCGACTGATGCGAAGATGCGCCTATGTGTGAAAGAAAATTTTCTATGCATCCGCTTTTTCTTTATTTTTGATGACAGTGAAACACCTCCCTACCCTTTCTCTCAAGACGCAGAAGCAGCAACACTCATTGGACCAAGATGCTGCCAACCAAAGTGCGCCAGTAAACGTCGCGTAAAAAAATCGTCGCAGCGCTTCGTGAAACTTATCTACCCACTGGCACACCAGTCGACAAAGGTTGCAGTGATTGCTCCGATACTGCTATCAAGCCAGATATGTGGCGGTCTTATCGCAGACAGCGCTCTGCGTCAACGCAACGAACTAACAATGTCATGCACGGGAATAAAAAATTAACCGGCAGGCGAGTACCAAGAGGGCTCATATCCGGGAGAGCACCCCTGTCGCCGCTAGGTGGCGTACCGCTAGGTGGCGCGGATAGGCAGTCTGGCACGCGCTCGCGTGGTCCGCAAACTTTTGTGGTTGACTGTACCTATGTGGTAATTTGGTAAGGCTTTTGGTGTTTATAGGGCCAGAGGAAGCGATTCCTGGGCACCTCCGCTAGACGATTTTGACACCTCTTGCACGTGCTGGTTTAGTAGAGCTTCAAGTGCTTGAGTATGGGCCTGTAGGCAGAGATTTAAATTTTCCAGATATTTTGTAGGCGTCAAAATACCCATGAAGACCACGTTCTTTATCGGAAATTTCGAAACACTGGAAAAATATTCCGACCTTTCTTAGCATAAGGAAGTAAGAATAACCGCAAATGAGGGTGCGTGCAAAAGATATCCTTCCTAAAGGCACTGCAAGATGTGGGCATTGCGTTGCAAATAAGTCACAGTTCTTTTTTTTAAGTTTATAGATTCTTGGTAGTTTTCTGGATTGTCATCTATACCGACCATTTACTCTGTTGCTCTTCTACTCTGTTAGTAAGGCGAAATTGGCATATTACATGCACCCTTCCAGAACATTTTCAGATTGTGAATGTAGTTGGTTTGCAGTTGAATTTAGTTTGCTTATACGTATTAAATTACATGTTGTGGCTACGCCATGTCAAACTGATGGACGCCTTTAAATAGAGAGTGACACAAAGGAAAGGCAGAGAGATCGACCAGAAAAGTCACTTGCTATCCTGCACAGAAAAAAAGGGAAAGGCGACTTAAAGAGATACAAAGGAGAAAGGCCACCGAAACGGAAATCGGCGCATGAAATTCAAGTGTCGCAGAACACTTTTACGGTCTGTATCACAGTCCCGTAGACCGCAGGAAGCAAACTAGCGCTGTGGCTAACCCTTACGCACACGTTCGTTGTGACCACTCGCTTAGCATTCTTTTTTTTTTTTTTTGCTTCGACAGTGGCCGGCGGCTCACTGTGTCTAACGCACAAACTTACGCAACAGTGGAAAGGAGCTGCCATGAGTCTAGATTCTCCTGCACGACCCGACTGAATCGATTTGGAATGGTAAAGTATTTTTTAAAAACCGTTTTACAGCGTAAGCTGTTATGGGCTCATTCCAATAGCCGTTTCGGTTCGCGATGGTGTCCGCCGCCGCCTCCGCCGACGTCCGGCGAACGCAACCGCTATCGCTGGAAATGCGAAAACAGTACCCGGTTCCCGCTGCGATCGAGCCCGCGCCCTCTGCGTCGGAGCCAGATACTCTACCACTCAGCCACGCAAGCGCTTGCTATCGGGCGCCGGAAAAATGCCCTTTAAAGCAGGCGCAGACGATCCGAGCCTCCGCCAGTACGGTGGCGCCATCTAGTTAAGGCGCCTGCAAACACATCCTGCGCTGGCGCAGACGACGAGATGCCATTCAGATGAGGCGCGCAATCAAAAAAATAAAAATAAACCATCTTCCCGAGGGGAACCATGGGCTGATGCGGAGCATCGCGGTCGTTATAACGGCTTTAATTACGTTGTTATTACGGTGTTATGAACGTTGTTAACTTGGTGTTATTACGTTTTTTATTACGTGTTAACTAGCGTTGGTCACCATCACATCGCGTGAACGCCGTGCCGCTGCTCGACGTTCACGAACCAACGCGGCTTCACGTTCTCGAAGGTCGCGTTCCGCCGCTCGGTTCGTACGTTTACGTTGAACTTCACGGTCCCGAACCTCAGGTTCTGCTGCTCGACGTTCACGAAAGAACGCAGCTTCCAGTTCTCGAAGCTCAGGATCCGCTGCTGGACGTTGACGTTTCGAAGCGGCTTCGCGTTCTCGAAGTGTGGAATCCGCTGCTCGACGCTGACGTTTCGTAGCGGCTTCGCGTTGGCGAACTGAATCTGGATCCGCTGCGCGTCGCCGACGTTTACGTTCTGCGTCGCGAGCTCTTCTCTGCGCAGCCTTGTCTTCAGAGGTGCTCGCGGTTCTGTTAATGAACTGGCGGCTGCTGTTTGAAGATGTGCCAGACAGTTCGTTGACAGATTCGTTGGCGTCCATTCAGCGCATCGGACGGCGCAGCGTGACTAAACCGAAGCAGCAACTGAGGCAGCGGCGCATGCACCCGGTTTATATAAGCAGCTGGCGCGGAGAGGAGGTGGAGAGAGAGAGGCGTGCATGCCCGCGCTATCGCACAGGTGGCGGATGAAGACACGGAGGGAGAAGCGCGTTATCGAACAGATGGCGTGGAGAGGGGGAGAGGAGGAGAGAGGCGTTATCGCACAGCTGGCGTGTAGAGAATGAGGAGAGGTGCGGACGGACGCCGACGCCAACGACGCCGCGGGACAGGCCGCCGCTATAAGATGCTCCGCATCTAAAACGCGATACCCAGTCTACGCCAGTATGATGGCACCATTTAGTTAAGATGCCTGCAAACGCAACGTGCCCGACATGTAAGTTGCAGTTGTAAGGCTTGATCGGGCTCAGCAGACTGCTGTGCAGAAAGCATTACAAGCCGCAGCTCGCCGTCGACGCCGAGCGGACTGTTCAGATCGTTCTCGTCAAAACGAGGCGAACAGACTGCGGCGAAGACCCTGTTGTGAGTGGTGCCCAAATTAGAGCTAATCTTGAGCGCACCAGCTTACGCTGTGACTGTGCTGCGTGTGCTGCGCAGGCCTGTGACTTTTTTGTTCAGTGTATGAAAAAAGAAGATTTGGTAAATAATTGGAGAAGTAAAAATGGCAGTGCCATCAGGTGAGTGGGACACCATCAGCTGCATCTTTTTCTTTTTATTTTTGTTTGTTCGTGAACCGTTTTCTCTAGATACGTTCTTATCACTTGCTAAGTAGAATATGTTGTTCTATCAGAACGCAATGTAATCATTCAATAAAAAAAAGAGTTAACTACATGTTCATGCGAATGTTGTCAGAATCCATGACTACTTCACGCCGTGTCATAACTGCCAGAAGCATAAAAAACGCCGACTCACGAATTTCGTTCTTGGATCTGCCTTAACAAGCCTCGGTGTAAAAGAGGACGTTTGCCAGTCGTGAAGCGTGGTATACTAAATGAGTAATACTTAAAAAGTGTAACACTTTAGTGTGGCTGTTACAGTAAAGTGCGCCCGCATGATATCAAGTCTTTAAACATATTTGTCAATAGCAATACCTTCACGATGTTGTATGGTTTGTCATATGGTTGTTACTAACAAAAACTCGTGTCCCTCGAAATTTCTTGTTCGTTTTCGTCGGGCGCCTGGAACTATGCGTTGTTTTATGTGTCCCATTTATCTTCGCGGCGCTCGAATGGGTAAGAACAAAGTTGCATGAAATTGTAGGTATGAGTTAAAACAGTTGTCGACCTCTTAGCTCAGTTCGTTTCTTTTTTTCTTTCTTTCTTTCTTCCTTCTATGTTATTTCTTTTTGTAAAGTTTGAAATCCGCTATGAGGTTTGGTATATCTTTCAGAGCGTCGAACGGCAGAAGAAACAAATTTTACCCACAAATTTACCTCAAATTTGAACGAAAAAGAGTATGTCCAAGCATGTTCGTTCTCGGTACACTCAGATGCCAGCATTCTACTCAGACAGTGCCTTTTATCGTTTCCTCTGATTCATTTTTTTCCTCGTCTTCGCGTAGGCTAAAAAAATGAAAGGAAACGCACAAAAATAGTTCTTCCTTTCTTCTCGCTTTCCTGACACACCTGTCATTGTCTACTATGCACAACGAATGACTCACAAACTCAGCGGAGACAACGACTTCCCTTCGTTCGAAGTGTGGTGCAGGCAGACAACATTCCTTTCTTTACGCACACCATCCCACATACGAGGTCCTACAAGAAGAGGCTAAGTTTCGATTTTTCGCGTTGCTTGCAACCGCGTATTGCAGGCTAGCTCTTCCGTATGCTGCACCATGTGGTCATTTGTCTCGACGCGATCTCTCCAGCGCAGGCCGCAGCGTGTTCCGCGGTTCTCGAGAGTCGAGGCTCCAGGTCCAAAGCCTCTCTCAAAGCGCGCTCTTCACGACACTGGCCGCAACGTTTTCCCGTCTCCTGAGAGGTATTCCCAGTCGTAATAGGGGGGGGGGGGGGGGGGGGGGGTGCTGTAGTACTACGTATATGCTTTATCCGTCAGCACTTGCCGCCCTCACTGGTGTTGGCTCGGTGTTGCTGTCTCTACACACGCGAGAAATGTTGTGTCAATACGGGAGCGGGGACTAGCGATGCTCATCACACGCATCGCATACACAGCATTAGGCAAGGTGACGCGAATGTGTATTACACGGAGAAATAAATGGCGTTCGGTGATACCTCCCGAGTGAGTCCTACCTATATACAGTGTACAGCTATGTCGCCTCCTTCGGTCAAGCAATTAGGGTGAATGTCACCTTATTTGCCCTCGCTGATGATTTCCGCGTTACTTTATGCCATCTCACTCTTCTGCAGCATTCTCGCTTTTGTGCAGCTTGGGAACTCGGGCTCCTTGAGAACCGAAAGGTAGGATGCTCGAACGCACATCTTTCTCTCGTTTGGACAGCTTTGCGGTTCTTACCCATGTCTGGTAATCTCTTCGATTGATCCAGCCGTGGTAATCAGAACTGGTGCATTATGTAATCGGCAAGTTAATCAGTCTCCGCACCCACTCACGTGGAAAGGACTGGCGTCTTGTGTGAGATTACTATTACTACAGTTTCTAGCCATGGTCTCTCGAAGTTGCGTGTTAACGGTGCACACAGGTGCGCACCCACGTGCTCCGAACACACAGACACACACACGCACAATATATATATATAATGAACGTGAAGAAAGGGAACCGAGGGGCCCGATTTTATTAATCATATCATAAGAAGCCAACAAACATTGACACCAAGAACAACATAGGGGAAATTACTTGCACACACTAATTGAATTAAAGAAATGATAATAATGGAAATTAAAACGGATGAAAAAACAACTGTCCGCAGGTGGGGAACGAACCCACGTCTTCGCATTACGCGTGCGATGCTCTCACCATTGAGCTACCGCGGAACCGTTTTCCCATCCGCTTTCTGGGGTATTTATGTTTTACAACTAGAACTAACTCTGGGAGTGTTAGCCAGCGACACCACTCACAAGCCTAAGAGCGGAAATGGAAATAATAATTTGGAAATAAATGGAAATGGAAATAATTTTCATTAATTTATCATTTCTTTAATTCAATTAGTGCGTGCAAGTAATTTCCCCTATGTTGTTCTTGGTGTCAATGTTTGTTGGCTTCTTATGATATATATATATATATATATATATATATATATATATATATATGAAGCGCGCAAAACAGCCTTCAGTGCACATCGAACTCATCCCAAGCAGACTACGGGAAGGGTGCAGTGAGATGTTGTAAAAGAGAGATTGACAAGCCCTGCCTACACGCAAAGATCATCTCTCAGCCGGGACACTCCCCGTCTTTTTTATTATATGGTATTTAGGAGATGTTGACGCCTTTAATTGGCGCCGGCTACTCCTTTTCACATCGCTCGTATTCGAGCCGACAGTGCGCAAAGTTTCCATGAAGCAGCGAGGAAGGAACCTTAAAAGTATGGCCCCCACTTATCCCGATGTGGATCGCGCACACATTGTCCCTCTAACATCTCGTTCTCAGTGCTCGTAGATGCGCCCAACCCTGCTCTGGCTGGCTCCCGCTACTTGAGCCAACCAAGGGTCACTGCCCGCATTGTTAATATCATTACTGCGGCCGAGGAGGAAAGCAAAGGAGAGAAATCGAGAGTGGACTGCGGGGTCAGAAAATGCTTGAGAGGGTAAGCTTCTCCGCCTGTCACGAAGCGCCTCTGTGGTCGGAGTGGGAAGCATCTGTTCTCTTCACCGCGAAATATCGATTTACGTTAGACGAGTTAAGAGGTAACCGTGAGCCCCAGTCTTTGGTTTCTTGCCATCCCTAGGGATCAGGCGAATCTCCACCGCTAAGGCGACATAAGGCAGGCTGCATGGCTTCTCCCCTGCTACCGCATCACCAAAGCAATGTACGAGCAATGTAAGTTATCTGAATATTTGTCACTATCGTGATGACCAGGTGCTGAATTGGAATTTCCACGTATTACAACAGGCATAGTGTTGATGGTTCAATCCTTTTAACAGGCAGGCTAGCTTCGGAAGCAGCAGCATTAAGGAAGAACACTTGTTGTGGCAGGCTAACCCCACAACTTGTTGTGGGGTTGGTCTGTTTATGGTTAAGTAATTAAAACCAGGCTTAATAGAGACGACGAGAGGAATGCATTCAGCGTCCCGTCGTTATTATGGTGCCTCCCTTTATTAATCAGCCTGCTTTAATTACAGCGGAGCACGGTGTTCACCCATATCTGAATCCATATCAGGTGAAATAAGACGAATCTAACACGAATACCCACGGGATCGAATGCAGAGCTTGCGTTATGCCGTATTAAGGTTAGCTTCTATTTCTTGCAAAAACGCCTGTGTCCCGTACATTGGGGGCTTGTTAAGGATCCCCTGGTGGTCCAAATTAATCATATCGTGGTTTTGGCACGTAAAAGCCCAGAGTTCAATTCAATTCAAATTCTCTTTCTTTCTTGGACAAACACCCTTTGTGGATTTTGTAATTTCAGGCATTTTTTTACCGCTGAAATTATCAGCTGTCACTTGCACCAGTTACTTATGAAAAAACGGCAGTATTTTAAATCGATATTTCATTCATGATTACGGTAGGTAATTACGGCGTTATTGCATAGAAAGACACCCCACACGAGCAGACACATAGAGAATTAGTGTGAGCCCCTACTATGTTTACGTGTATCGTTTTATGGGCTGTACTTTTCCTTCTATTTGCGCCTTAATTTGCCACCGTTATCTATGGTGTTCGTGAGGAGCACGTGACCAGAAAAACGGCTGATGAGACTAATCTCTGCCAGATTTGATATGTCAGTATCTAAAGAAGGTACTACAAAAAATTAAATAAAAAAGAAACCAGAGCACAACGACAACAAACAGAAAGAATCCGCTTTTTTATAGAATACGCGCGTATTAAATGTTACATATTGTAGTACGCGCTGTAAGCCGCATGTCCAGCCTTGTTTTTATGGCGCCTATGTCAGCCTAAGCGGTAAGCTGAATTTGTACAAATAGTTTGTCTTGATATTCAATTCCCGAAATGCCTGGTATTGTTGCATAACGTATAAAAATAAAAGCTTTGGGTAATTCGTAGCAGCGGGGTCATTTGTAGCTCTTGCTCGATCTCAAAATGTCATCATTTTCTTTTCTCACCCAGGTTTTCCGATAATGAACGTCCCGCCTACGCAGGTGGGAAATTTTTCGTAATTACATTACATTCTAACCTCCAGCAAGCCCACTATTAAGACGCGACAACTTACAGAATCTTAAGAGCGTTTGTTGATTTGCTTGAATAGCAACCACCGTATTCGATGTATTCCTGGATACTTAGTGCAGTGCGTGGTATAGAGAGTGCTGTGTTTCTTTATTAAAGCATATTCGAGAAAAGGTCAAATGGATGTGTTAGTAAAGTTGCTTGTTTATATTCCTGGCGTGACGCGAGAAAGGAAAGTAAACCACATTTCAGAATAACACCATGAGACAAACTCATACAGTGTCGAAAATACTATTGAAAGCTACAGTGGCTGGGTTAGCTGGTATCCGGAGTGCCCCGACACGAGTGGTTTCCTAAGAGAACGTTCATTGCGCTTTTCTTCTTGCGTTGCTTACTAATTCCAGTGCATAGCAGCATGTGAAGCGTATGTGTATGAACATGAGATTCACTGCGCTAAATGCGTTCGTAAGCAATGCTTAACTTCATTAAAAGAAAGAGCTATGAAAATCTATTGCCGAAAATAACAACACAGTCCTGCAACCTTCGAGCACAACATAATCAGCCCCTTCACGGTTCCCCGCAATATTTTGTAACACTATTGAGCAAGGTGGTCGTTTAGTTGTGCATCAATTGTTTGATTTTATTTTTGAGTAAATTAAACTGGGAAGATAAATACCGCAACTACCATAACTGTCTCAAAATTTAGAGGGATGGCTAAACTGTACTGCAGCCACGCAGATCATCGAAATAACGGAAAGATGGGGACAAACGAGAAGAAAGTTATATGTAAGTGGTTAGAGAACTAAGAAAGTAAGAGCACACATACTGGCAGCTTATGTATGTAATATTGTACGAGAATGCTCAGACTTTGTAAGAATGAACACAAGAAAGGGGGTAGGAGAATTACAAAACTCCAAAAACATTTCACGTAATATTCTCACACTCAAATATACACGCAATGTGCTTGTTGTCTAGACGAGGAAACAAGTATACTGTCTACACTGAGATGGTAATGAGAGAACTTAAAGGCCAATCTCTCGAATAAGGTCACAGAACAAACGCTGAAACAAAGAGAAGCCTCTGTTTGAGTTATCTAGAACAAACCAGAGAGAAGGGAGGCCGTGAGGGGTGATTGTAACCGTCGTAAAGTGAGCACGGTCCTGGAAAGATCCCCTTCACTGTTCTACCGAGAAGAGGAAAGTCCCAGACGTTTATACTGGCTGAATGCGAACGTCATGAGATGGTCATCTTGCGGCAGCCGTACAGTGAGGAGAAACCGAAGCTCGTAGGAGCAGCTTGGGAACGACCCGCACTACACGAACATTGTCCGCCGCCGACGTTTCTCTTTTTTTTTTTTCTAGGGAAAGAACAGGCACTCTCACGAATCTGTTTTTGCCTTTTTATGTTGATTTCCCTTCATTATCCAGTAAGTCCACTTTCGCAAGCTAAACGACATTAATGCTCCAAGCTTTACGCTGTTGATGGTTGTTCTTTCCGGAGAAAGACACAAACGCAGCGTTAAAACGGCAACAAAGAAACTTTCGAGCGCCTACGGAGATGGAGTGAGCGGTGCATATAAAATTGTCCTCTCCGGTTTAACAAACGGGGCGGAGAGGGATACCACAGGAGATTGCCTCAGTTGCTTTATATGAGAAGCACATTTGTGCGCGCATTTATTATTTCCGGCACTCTGAGGGGAATTCACAGTACGCGTCAAGATGTGTTGCGAATGCACAGACAGAATAAAGGATAAACTGTGTTTTTGCAGTGTAAATAGGCATGACATAAAGGAACACAAATAACGTAACCTGTTTGCACCGTTTGTGTTCCTTTATGTCCGTTTGTTCGCGCTACACAAACTCCCTATTCGAAAATCGTGGGCCAACTAGCCCGCGAAGATATTCTTTTGAAGGGTAAATATTGTAGTGATGTCCGAGGACAGACAATCCTTCATCAATCCTTCGTTAAAGGAACAACAGTTTTCTCAACAGCGCCAGGCTTACCTCGACGAACTGGAGGTGCACACGTTTCTAGTCTCGTCTTTCCATGCCTTGTCTAAAGCCTCAGTTCGCATCGACTGCTCCTTCGTCTTTTAAAGAGGGGAAACGCAAATTACGCTGCGGGAGGCAGCGAGAATAAGAAGGGTAGAAAAAATTACTGGGCGGGGGCGGGGGGCATGGTCATTACAGCGAAGGCAGTAAGGGAAGGCTAACAAAGCAGCCGACTTGGTTTTCAAAAATAATCCTTGAGCACAAGAAATGTTTGTCGGCCAGAAAGGAATGGAATTTGGCGAAACTGGTGATAGAGGACGGGAAGTGGAAAAGTGGCCCATTATACGGGTCTCAAGCTCGATGCTTGTTCGTTTGCGTGTGCGTCCGAGAGAAAAAGAGTGAGGGCGAAAAGGGAGCGCGTAACAGGCGGAGGCTCTGAGTGCTCTTTGTAAGTGGTGCACGTGGAGAGAGGGTTTCTCTACGCCTCGATGAACCGAGCGTAATTTTGAACCGCAACGTCGTTGCCCCGGTAACCGTTTCCTTTCTTCTTTCACCGGCATCTCTGCGCTGCAGGCCGTGTAATTTGGCTACTGATTTCGATGGCTTTTTATTGCGATATCAATTACATGGACACTTAAAGCTGATTTCTGCCGTCGGCGTCGCCGTCGCCGTGAGGTTCCTTATGATGTTAACAGCGATGAAATCGTCGCCGCGTGCCGTATGCTTTATGTGCGAGTGAGTCGCGCGAGGGACGCGCGCTTTCACGAGGAGCGAACACACGGCGGAGAGCAAACGCGCGTTCTGCACCGTGCTCCCTAAGGGCTGCAGAATTAAGTGTCTCTTTCCTCCTTTACAATAACCACATATATAGAGCAAACGCGACTTCTTCCGTCGCGCGGAAGGCCGTGGGGTGGACGGGGCGGGAGGGGGCGGAGGGAGGGCGATTTTTATCTGCGGCACCAAATGCGTATTTATATAAAAACTTTGTGAGGCGATAAGGTGGTAAACACTTCGGACGCTGCTAGGCGAGTGTCCCGTTCTGATCTCGTCGAAAACTGTGGAGCTGGACAATCATTGATAATAGAATTCGAGCCATTCTGGGAACACTGCACAGCCCTGTTGAGAAACCTCGCAGTTGTGCAAGCTAGTTGAAGGAAACAGGCATAACAAGCGGCGCCGCACTGTCTCTCCCGTGAGCCATCCTGACAACAGGAGCCGCGCGAACAACCTCGATCGAATGGTGAAACACGCCTGCGTGCACTTTCTTTTTGCCTGTTCTACTCGCATTACGCCCCCGCTTGTCATCAGTTTGATCTTTGCGCGCAGCTTAGAAATCAGGATGTGTATCCAGGGCTCACTAGAGTCCCACAAGTGCGGCGCATCACACGTGAAACTTAAGTTCGTGCTTTGTTCGTACTTATACCGTGCGCCTTCTGATAAGTTTGCGCTCACTCGCTTTGCCGAGCATCAACTTGGCAGTGACGTCGCAATGCAACATGAAAAGTTACATACTTTCTTGAATGGAATGATGACTATTTCTCACACATCTGTGAGCGCAACAAGGCCATTTGCAGCGAAATGAGGTATTCTGCAACGGATAGCTTTATCTTGGAACAGCACTAACTTAGTGGTCCCGTGGGTGTTCTCAGTGGATCAGCATTGATTTTTATGGCTACGTATATCAGAAGCTGATTCTTTCGAAACATAACCAATTGATGAAAATATAAAACTACAGAAACAACAATAAAGATACTCCATTGACTTTATTTTAGACAGACAGACTTTATGTGCGACACTTCTGATTTTTGAAACATTCAATCTCTTCTTTTGGAACTTGGCTAGAAGGGTCACTTGCAGCTCGGTTCAAGATGCTGGGATTTGAATGGCGCAAGCAAAACACACTTTTCTTTGTATGAGTGGGTTCTTGCAGCCGCTCGTGGGCGAGCTGTTGAGCAGGCATTCTTCCTATAACCTTCTTTCTAAACATTCTTTTGCCCTTTCCCATTACTCACGTGCAGGGTAGCTTACCGGGAATGACCTTGCTTAACCTCCCAGCCATTCCTTCTTATCTCTCTCTTTCCCTGACATTCATTTCTTTATTATGGTTGCTTGCCTTTCGAAGCTTTTTCGCAGATGATCCTAAGCGTTTTTCATAGCTGTCATTGTGAGTCAGATGTGCCCAGCTATTATTATTTATAATCTGCTAGAGCATTTCGCCATTTTCTGGGACATCAGTGGTTGCCTTGGAGCGCCCGCCTAAAGTACCATCTATGTGGACGCATAGCCTGCCAAATCTATAGCTAGCTTATGTAAATGCGTTTTTTTATGCTGCCCAGTGCGTTACAATGGTACGAACTTGCGAAACGGTCGAGGTTAACTAATGTTCACAACGTTTGTGAAGATGGCATAGTCATTTGTAAGTTTGTTCCAATTTAAGGTGCTGGCGCGCAGAAAGACGCCGCTCGCGTACGCTAGTTAAAGATTTGGGCGGCTGTACTTTCTTTCCCTGTACATATTTCCGTGGCTGTCATGAAAGTTTCCGTAGCCAAATACATGGTACTGAACTTTCCATGTAATGTCATGACACGAGGATTCCAGTAATCCAATAGGTGAGGCGTTCGATGTACTTATTTCCCGTCCATGGACATGTTACCAGTATTTCAGTAGCTGATCATGTTCAAATGCTGCTTGATTTTTCAGGCTCCATGATAGACGAAGCTGACCAGCTGTAATCGTGTTATCTATAAAGAAAACAAAATAAGTATTGTTGACGTCTTGTTTCCCATGGATATTTTGTAACCACTTCTACAAAAAAAAAAAAAAAAAAAAGAACGACACTTTCACGCACACAGAGGGCGGAAGCGTGTCGGAAACAGTATCAAAATGTAGGTATCAACGATAAAAAAAGCGATGATTAGTTGCAGGGCAGGTAACATTAAGGGCAGCGGCACAATCAGCGCGAATAAAGTAAAAAAGAATTACGTTGCACAATATCCCTGTAAAGGGTGCACCGCCATATAAAACTGTGATATAGAGGCAAAGCCACCATACGGCTCACTTTCAAAAATTTGAGCGGGCTCGCGCGAGGCAGTGGTGTCTGGAAGGTGGAGATGGATAATTAGTCCCATCGTAGGCAAAATTAACGGTACGGGCGTAATTAACGCCAATAGAATAAAAAATTTGCAACATTGCTCCATAGACTGCACTATATTCGGGATCGGCTCACCTGGCCTAACATCAACATAAGATTACCATTCTAAGATAAGATAGAGTCATTCGAGCCGCCATTTACGTCGACCGTGTCTGTTTTAGCGTCGACCCTTGGTTAACCCCTCCTTGCGACACCCTCACGCTGAGCGTGTCGCGCCCTGGCT
Source organism: Dermacentor silvarum (assembly GCF_013339745.2). Classification (NCBI taxonomy): domain Eukaryota; kingdom Metazoa; phylum Arthropoda; class Arachnida; order Ixodida; family Ixodidae; genus Dermacentor; species Dermacentor silvarum. The sequence goes on from NC_051159.1 coordinate 71,630,513, forward strand.
GAGCGTTGCAATCATTGGGCGGTGTGTGGCTACTGCGTCGAATGAACTGGCCAAGTTCAGTCAAGGTAACACGTGGTCGTGCCTACATTGTTATTGTTACCGCGAAGCTGGCGAGTGATTTCGGTTTCTTAGCAGATAGGCACATGAGCTCCTGATTCTTTATTTTTCATTTCTTCGTTGTGTTTGCGGATCTATAAAGACCAGAGCAAGCAGCAATTACTTGATACAGTTGCTTCTCAGTGCAATGTGTATGTCAGCCTTTCTGGTGTGCTTCGCCAAAGCGTTGTTACCCCAGAAGTTGGTCTGCAAAGTGCAGTGCCAGTGTACGCACCTCTGTTGTGCGTAATCATATAATAAATATCACACAAAAAATACCGGTAAATACTATGTCAACTCATGTATTCCTTTAAAGCGCAGAAATCTAATACTGAAAGAGTGAGTGCTATTCAAGGGCTCTTCGTATAATGTTGAATTAGCTACACTTTTCTTGAGAAACTGAGCATGTGCCAATGTAGGCTCCGGGCACGGTATAAGTAGCACGTTATTATGACCTACAAAGTAAGGGCAGTGCGAGCAAGATTAAAGAAACTAGAAAAACAGGCATGTTAACCTGACGGAAAATTCCGTTTGGTGCCTTACGCTTGAGAACGATGGAATGGGAGTCTCCAATATGAAAACAAATTAGCAAACGAGACAGGCAGTACTGACGCACGACCATAGCCTGTGAAGTCCATCGCGCACTATCACAGAATCACATGCCTCAAAACGAACACCATTTCAGGATACAGGCGTTCGTGCAGCTCTGTTAAAGGGGTCATCACACGCTCAACCGACAATTGTTAGTTATAAAAGAACTGGGTTCTCAGCGCACATTCCTACTCGAAATATCTACTTGAAATTGCGGCCTCTACGGTCTTCCACCGACAGCGACCACCATTTTGGCATAGACTCTCTTCCATCTTGAAATGCGGGTACTCCTCTGTGTCGTCTCGAATATATAGCGATTCCAAGGCAGCCGTTAAGGCCTACCAAGCCGGGATGGTCTCCCCTCATCCCCTTTGCATACTCCAAAGCGTCAAAAGTATCTCTCCCCATCCTCTCACTTGGTGTTCCGCTCACTTGGGGCCGACTGAGGGCTTTCCCTCTAACCCTAACGAGAGCGCGCAAGAGGCCGCGCGAGTACTCACTGATCGCGCCACCTCCGCAGTCCCCCTGCCCCGCGGGGAACCCTTGCTCACGTTCTATGAGATCACCAACCACTACTATCTGTCAAGACGGGTATTCCCCCTCCCATACCCTGACCTATGCAGGGCGCCGACGGCGCCGCTTCGACCTTTACAAGCCCGTGCGTATCCTAACCTTGCGGTTCTTCACGCTATATACCCTGAAAGGTATCCCAGTGCGGACTTCCCTGCCTGTGGACTAACGGCAACATTGGACCATGTGTTGTGCGAGTGTGAAGCCATCGGCTTCGCCTTCAGCGAGGATAGGTGGGCGGCGCTCTTGGGCAGCTCCGAACTCAACGACCACACCCGGGCCGTCAAGCTCGGCTTGGCAGTCCTTACGTGGCACTAGCCGGGTGGCGCAGGGTCTGGACCGAACAAGGTTATTACAACGAAGCTGTATACCTCCCGGGAGGTTCGTCGGCACATTTCGTGTCGTAAACACAAAACTCCAGGTGCACAAATAAAGGAAAGCAGCATATCTTTCTTTTCAGCATATCTTTCTATGCAGTATATACATATATGGTATGTCCTGCTGTTGGAGCCGAGCAGTTCAGCGCCTCCTGCATGCTACATCTTTCATAAACCTAACTGTTTCTCTAATTGGGGCGCCCAATATTTCAAAGTAATTTTCTTTCTGTCGATAACTAATAAGTAGCATTTGAAGTACTTGAAGGAATATTATCTTTGCTGCGTATCTTTTAGTGCTGTAACAAAAAAAAAGTTGTCGCAGTTTCACCCGAAAGGCGAAGCATCAATTGCGATAGCAACTTAGTAGAGAGCTATACGGAGTAAGGATAGTAGTTTTACCCGCTGTACAAACTTGGACATGCAGCAGCACCGGCAACACACAGCACTGTTGTCGACGCCGTCGGCGTTTTGCCCGCGTTCGCACAAAATGCGTGCGGCGTTGGTGACAGTTGCCGGAGCCTCTGATATAAATAGGCACTTGGTGCCGCAGCTAAACGTCGCCTCCCTTCCCTCCCTCCCCCCCCCCCCCCCACGGCCTTTCGTGCGTCAGAAGAAGGCGCGTTTGCTCTACATATATGGTGATTGTAAAGGAGGAAAGAGACGCCTACTTCTGCAGCCCTTAAGGGAGCACGGCACAGAACGCGCGTTTGTTCTCCGCCGTGCGTTCACTCCCCGTGAAAGCGCGCGTCCCTCGCGCCCTTTCACTCGCACATACAGCGTTCGGCGGCGCGCGGCGACGATTTCATCTCCATTGACGTCATACGGAACCTCACGGCGACGGCGACGGCGACGGCAACGGCGACGGCGACGCCGACGGCAGAAATCTGCTTTGGAGTGTCCATATAATTGCTATCGCAATAAAAGATAACTTGCAATATAGTTTGTTTTCTTAAGTTGCATTACTGAAAGCGGTCACGGAGTTCGCTCCGTGACCGCCCCGTGAACTATGCCTGGGACGTGAGCCGCAAAGGTGCTGCCTCTCACTACCCCACCCTTTCCGTTTTAGATGCGAAGCATCTTATGCTCGGGGCAATGTCACTCCCTCCCTCCCTTCGCCGTGCGGCGTCCACTTCCGGTTCCGCTTCCGGTTCCACTTCCGGTTCCGGTTCCACTTACGGTTCCACTGGAAAGCCAGCTTCCGGCTTCCAGAGAACGCTTCCGGCGTTTTGCCCGAATGATCCCCAAGTGCTTCGCCCACTCATCATCATTTACTTCGGCCTCTCACTCTCCTCCCGCTACGCCGCGATGAGTGCCATGGACAGCACAAGCGTCAACGCCAGTGTCAGCGCCGTAGACAGCGCCGCGGAGAAGAGGCCTCGAGCCGCTGCCACGAAACAGCAGCGGTGACAGGCCGATCTGAAAACTAATGGGAACTTGAGTCGACCCCATGGCTGCTTCGCATACTAATCAGGGTTCCCCTACGGAAAGATGGTGTAATTTTTAGGGGCGTAGCTCCTTAGGGTGTGGGTCTGTCCCTCCTCTGTAGTATGTAGTAGTAGTAGTAGTATCAGTCGTCGTCGTCGTAGTAGGTAGTCACGTCTACTTTTATGAAAAACGATAGCAACACAGCAATGTCATACGAAGTAAGGTGAGCGGCTTTGGTAGCAACAACACGCAGAACTGTTGTCGACGCCATCGGCGTTTTGCCCGCGTTAGCTCAAAATGCGTGCGGCGTTGGTGACTGTTGCTGGAGCCTCTGATATAAATAGGCACTTGGTGCCGCAGCTAAACGTCGCCTCCCTTCCCTCCCCCTCCCCCACGGCCTCTCGCACGTCCGAAGAAGGCGCGTTTGCTCTACATATATGGTGATTGTAAAGGAGAAAAGAGACGCCTACTTCTGCAGCCCTTAAGCGAGCACGGCGCAGAACGCGCGTTTGTTCTCCGCCGTGCGTTCACTCCCCGTGAAAGACGCGCCCCTCGCGCCCTTTCACTCGCACGTACAGCGTTCGTCGCGCGGCGACGATTTCATCTCCAAATGACGTCATACGGAACCTCACGGCGACGGCGACGGCGACGGCGACGGCGACGCCGACGGCGACGGCGACGCCGACGGCAGAAAAGTTGTCGCAGTTTCACCCGAAAGGCGAAGCATCAATTGCGATAGCAACTTAGTAGAGAGCTATACGGAGTAAGGATAGTAGTTTTATCCGCTGTTCAAACTTGGACATGCAGCAGCACCGGCAACACACAGCACTGTTGTCGACGCCGTCGGCGTTTTGCCCGCGTTCGCACAAAATGCGTGCGGCGTTGGTGATTGTTGCCGGAGCCTCTGATATAAATAGGCACTTGGTGCCGCAGCTAAACGTCGCCTCCCTTCCCTTCCCCCCCCCCCCCTCCCACGGCCTTTCGTGCGTCAGAGCGCGTTTGCTCTACATATATGGTGATTGTAAAGGAGGAAAGAGATGCCTACTTCTGCAGCCCTTAAGGGAGCACGGCACAGAACGCGCGTTTGTTCTCCGCCGTGCGTTCACTCCCCGTAAAAGCGCGCGTCCCTCGCGCCCTTTCACTTGCACATACAGCGTTCGGCGGCGCGCGGCGACGATTTCATCTCCATTGACGTCATACGGAACCTCACGGCGACGACGACGCCGACGGCAGAAATCTGCTTTGGAGTGTCCATATAATTGCTATCGCAATAAAAAAAATTCCGAAAGTTGTGTCCGTAGCGCGGAATCGAACCAGGGACCCCTCGCTTCCGAACGCGCGGCGCTAGCCACTACGCCACGAAGCGCACATGGACACACGCACCACGATGACAATAAATACCCAACATTAACGAAGACTGCGCGTTTCTAACGCGTTTGTGCTAGCGTCCCCTTAAGCGGGAGATGGTGCAATTATAATGAAGGGCGCTGTTATAAAATAGGAATGACGTCACATTGTGTCATTGGTGGAAGTCAATCGTTCGATTTAGTGCGGCGAGACTGGGCGAATTACACGGAAGGTTCACAGTTTAGCGATGATTCCCTCCGGAACTTTCCCCACTGATCATCATTCACCCCGTGGATATGCGGTGTTTTTTATTGCGATAGCAATTATATGGACACTCAAAAGCAGATTTCTGCCGTCGCCGTCGCCGTCGCCGTGAGGTTCCGTATGACGTCATTTGGAGATGAAATCGTCGCCGCGCGCCGAACGCTGTGTGTGCGAGTGAAAGGGCGCGAGGGGCGCGTCTTTCACGGGGAGTGAACGCACGGCGGAGAACAAACGCGCGTTCTGCGCCGTGCTCGCTTAAGGGCTGCAGAAGTAGGCGTCTCGTTTCTCCTTTACAATCACCATATATGTAGAGCAAACGCGCCTTCTTCAGACGCGCGAGAGGCCGTGGGGGAGGGGGAAGGAAGGGAGGCGACGTTTAGCTGCGGCACCAAGTGCCTATTTATATCAGAGGCTCCAGCAACAGTCACCAACGCCGCACGCATTTTGAGCTAACGCGGGCAAAACGCCGATGGCGTCGACAACAGTTCTGCGTGTTGTTGCTACCAAAGCCGCTCACCTTACTTCGTATAACATTGCTGTGTTGCTATCGCATTCATTGCTTCGCCCTTAGGGCGAAACTGTGACATTTTTGTATCGATTATTAGCAAACATCTACACACCAAATTTTGAGGCCTATAGATCTACTTACCTTGCATTGAGATGTTTGTTTAAAAGATATGAACGAACGTCAAGGAATCTCAAAGGCAGATCTTGGAGTTAATGTAGCCCAAAATATTAATGAGATATGCAGACGAACACAAGCGACTACCCAGAGCACGCAAGGAGGCTTCTCAAGATAGAATATGTTAGCAGCGTCGCCCCAAACTTGGCTTAAGAGATGATAAGAAGTTCAACATCCTTTTTTCTGTGCTTTTTCGTGCCAAAACGAGTCCTCATTATGAGCCGCGCCATAGTTGAGGGCTCCGGATTAATTTTCACCACCTGTGGTTCTTTATCGTGCAGTAGAACGCAAGCACACGGGCGTTTTTGCATTACGCCTCCATCGAAATGCGGCCGCCACGGCCGGGATTCGATCCCGCGATCTCAAGAATTTAAAAGTGAATGTGTCTCCGTGATTTTGTTGAAATAAACTTCTCTTTAACAAAAGCTGGAAGTAACATACTGCAAGGAATATTGCAGATTTAGAAATGTGCGTGAAACGTAGCGTAGTGAAACAGGAAATTCCTGCATTTTATAAATACAATTTTCTTAATTTTCCCTCTATATTTAACGTAGGAATTAGCAAAGGCTGCTGCGTGCACAGATGTCGATTGAACAGGCTGTCGGTGACTGCGATCATCGTTTTTATCGCCGTCGTTCATCACACTCTCCCCTTCCATCGTGTTTCTTCATTGGTCCTAACGTTTCTAACGCGTTTGTGCTAGCGTCCCCTTAAGCGGGAGATGGTGCAATTATAATGAAGGGCGCTGTTATAAAATAGGAATGACGTCACATATGGCGCGTGTCATTGGTGGAAGTCAATCGTTCTATTTAGTGCGGCGAGACTGGGCGAATTACACGGAAGATTCATGGTTTACCGATGATTCCCTCCGGAGCTTCGCCCACTCATCATCATTCACCCCGTGGATATGCGGTGTTTTTTTTTTTTTTTTTTTAATGCGAAGCAGATTATGGTCGGGGCTATGTCTAGGGAGCCTACATGCAAGCGCTGTAACAGCGCTTGCATGTAGGTTCCCTAGCTATGTCACTCCCTCTCTCCATCTCTCTATTCATCCATCCAACGTGCGGCGTCCACACCCCTACTGCGCATGCGCATCCTCCTCCCCCTCCTCTCCTTGTCTCATTTCCTCTCCTCCCTCCTCCCCCTCCTCTCCTCCCCTTGTCTCATCTCCTCTCCTCTCGGCATTCCTCCTCTCCGGATTGCGCAACAAATGGCGACACCTGCGGCTCCGCGCGCAATAATGCGAAGCAGCTTATTAGTTACAGGCGCGACGGTAGGCGCCCCAGAGGCACCGGCAACAGTCACCAACGCCGCGCGCGTTCTGTGCGAACGCGGGAAAAACACCAACGGCGTCGACAACAGTTCTGCGCGTTGCTGGTGCTGCTGCATGTCCAAGTTTATACAGCTGATAAAATTACCTTGAGTCGACCCCATGGCTGCTTGGCCACGACCTACTGGAACTACAGACCTGCACAGATGTCCGGCTTCTATGGGAGCAGCTTGCGCCCACTATCGTTCAACCGGTGGCCATAGGTGGCGCTTTTATAACCTGTTCGTCTGCTACTTGGCGGGTGGCTGGGCGGCGTTCGAATACATTTTCCTTCCTCCATGTTCGAATGTATGCGCCTGCTCTTCTGTAGCGGGCTGCTAGCATATGTGACAATTTCTTACGAAGACAACAGCTAGTGTTTAAAAATTGTTTAAGTGTACTCATTGTATTGATATGTAATAACGCGTAAAATAGTACACGAATTCTTTCTAGGTTTGATATTATGCGGAAATTTCGCGCCGCTCCACACAAGAAAAAAAAAACACTGATGGAGTGATTGTTTACGTGTTTGTTCGGCCCGTCAAATATGCATCGCAAAGCTTTTATGAAACTGTGAAAACTGATGCTAGAGTCCTTGCTTTGTTATGATTTACATGAGGGCACACAGCAATATACCACAATGTGATCGTTTACGTTATCCCGTCTGTAATTAACTCAAGCAAGCTGCATGTAGCTAAAGCTGAAGTTACATGCCTTTTGCAGCGTCTGCAAATTCACGCAGTTTGTGTGTGCGTATATATATCGTCTGCGTGATTCTTTTAAATGTCCTTGTTCATATCAATATATCAAGTTCTTTATATTGTATTTCTTTATTTCTCCATTGTACTATATTTTATCCTATGAATCTTCTGGTAATCAGATTTTTTTCCTCTACTGCGAAGGCAACGGGAGGAAATGTTATCGTCTGCCGACTGTACTCGTTGTTTTCCTTTCTTGCGCCGCTCTTCCTACTGTACCTCGTGATTGAAATGAGAAGCAATCATTCGCAAATTTTGTTTTCTTTTTTATTTTCGGGAATTTATTCATTTACAAACAATGTAAACGATCTGGGGCTGCCGAAATAGCGGCACGAGCGCTGGAACAGATCTCAGAAGCAGACGACAGCGAACAGGTTATAACTAGCGCCACTCTGCTCGTACGTTATATCCCTAGTGGGAAAAGGGATGAACTAGACCAGGCGTGCTGGAGCAGGGAGATCTGTGCAGGTCTGTAGTTCAGTAGGTCGTGTGCTTGGCATACTACGCAGGGTTCCCCTACGGGAAGATGGTGCAATAGTTTTTCCTCCTTTCCAGTTGGTATAGTCACTAGAGCCTCTAGCGGCAAACGCTTGCAACACAACTACGGCGGCGGCGGCGGCGGCGGCGGCGCGGTGGTAACTCGAGCCAACGCCTCCTATAGGAGGCGTTGCTCGAGCAGACGACGTACGCCCGCCCTTGCCCGCCATGACCCTTGCTTCAGCGGACGACATTCATGCTACATATTGTCACGTTGAAGTGACGGTGTTTGTCAGTAGGCACAGAGAGGAGGTGACTTGGGAAAACAGTATACCCTTTATTTGGGCAAACTTGTGCCCATAAGCGAGCTTCAGGCGAAACTACTCGGCGGCGGCGAAAACAGCATGCACGGTCGAGCGTCGGCGGAAAGAATCAAACGATTTCCAACGCGCTAAGGACGCGACGCTGTACATGATCAAAAAAATAGGAGGACGCTTAAGCTTCGCTTTTAAGATTGGAACGCGATAGCATTCAAAGATCCCTGACTGCTTCTCACGCTTCCCGACAACTGTAGCTTAGGCAACCGTAATGGCTACCGGGAAACACTGGCGGCGAACACTATGCACGAAGGCGAGCTTTCTGGTAGAAACGCGGCCTCTTGCGTATACGGCGATTCCGGAGATTTCGCATAACCGCGCCAAAAAATTGCACAATTTTCAGGTTTACGTTTTTGTTTCGTACTTTTAATTTTTCAGTCTCAGAAGATTTAACATAAAAGGCACGCGCTGTGGGTGTTTTTTTTTTTTTTCATGACATTTGTTTGTGGATTGTCCTTCTCAAAATTCCGAGGAATAGCTTTGTCAAAAATCTGAGACAAGGGGCGCTATAACGCAAAATGACTCCCCAAACATTTTTTATTCCAATTTCTGCAATCAGCCTCCACGATTGGTCAAAACATTTTCGGGCCACTCCCAACTTTGCCTGTCTGTCACGCGACGGTACGAAAACCGTGATAGCTCCCCATCTGATATAACGTGTACACACTGATTATGCATGATTAAACTGCACAAAAGAAAAATGATCATTCCTAATTCGACGCCTTTCACCATTAGCCCTGTGCTATTGGTCCAATGTTTTCTGGCTACGCCCACTTCGCCTGTCTGCCACGCGACCTCACAAAACCGCGAAAACTCACCACGTCAAAGTGACGTGTACGGGCAAAAAATGCATTAATATGCGGAACAAAACTGACAATTTTTCTGAATAGCCAGAGACTGCCCCGTTCCGAAAGGGATAGAAGATGGCTGCCCGCCGATCGCTCAGGCCCACGCTACTCGCACCTGCCGGCGAGCATGCATTTATTTGCGCATGATAAACCTCTTTGCACGGCAGTAAAACGTTATCGAGCCCTTTCGGCATGCATACGACTTGGCTCTGTCAATTCTTCCTTGCTGAGGATCCATTTTAGCGGCATTCTTATCCTTCCGTTGCACGCCACGGCGATTTTCGACCAGCCATCGCAAGCTAAGTGAGGCGAAGCGGACCAATCGGAGAAGCTGGCACCGAAACCCTCTCCACTAGAGCGTGCTCCTCGCCTCTTGTCAGCCAATTAGCTAAGAAAAACAGCTAAGTGTAGACAATGTTATTGGTTTTGAAAGCGAACAAAGGTGACCTCCTATAAACGAGGCGAGTGTTTGAATAGGTTGTTCAGACAACGCTGCGAGTCACCGCCCGAGGCTTGCGTCGATGGTTACGTAAATTTCACGTCAGGAGTTTGGAATCAAAACAGTTTGCAATCAATTTACGTTATAGCTCCCAAGGTATGAGCAACATTAATGATAGAATGGTGTGTCAATATAACCCGCATATACCGCATGTCATATAAAAAGGCGTGGCATATACATGAACCTAAATATATTCGGAAGGCCTGCGTGGTTGTGGATGATTTTCTCCGCCGACATCGCACGGCGTCGGCGTGCTCAGCGGGGCGCCTAAATGCAACAGCGTTGCATGTAGGCTCTCTACTGCGGTACAGTCGCGAGCGCCACGACGCGGCGCCCGCTCACAACGCGCGGCAGCATACCTCCAATGGAAAAGCAAGCGACATCCCAGGCACAGTTTTTTATTGCGATAGTAATTATATGGAAACTCAAAAGCAGATTTCTGCCGTCGCCGTCGCCGTGAGGTTCCGTATACGTCAATGGAGATGAAATCGTCGCCGCGCGCCGAACGCTGTATGTGCGAGTGAAAGGGCTCGAGGGACGCGCGCTTTCACGGGGAGTGAACGCGCGGCGGAGAACAAACGCGCGTTCTGCGCTGTGCTCCCTTAAGGGCTGCAGAAGCAGCCCTTAAGGTGCCTTCGGTGCCAGCTTCTTCCTTTCCTCCTCTACAATCACCATATATGTAGAGTAAACGTACCTTCTTCCGACGCGCGAAAGGCCGTTGGGGAGGGGGGGGGGGGAAGGGAGGCGACGTTTAGCTGCGGCACCAAGTGCCTATTTATATCAGAGGCTCCGGCAACAGTCACCAACGCCGCACGCATTTTGAGCGAACGCGGGCAAAACGCCGACGGCGTCGACAACAGTTCTGCGTGTTGCCTGTGCTGCTACATGTCCAAGTTTATATAGCTGATAAAGCTGCTATCATTACTCCGTATAGCTCTCTTCAAGTTTGCTATCGCAATTGATGCTTCGCCGTTCAGGTGAAACTGCGACAACTTTTTTAGAGGAGGCATTGCTCTGGCTTTCACGGTCATTACCAAGGAGGTTTTGTCACTACATTGTGACACACACGCACACACACACACACGCACACACACACACACACATATATATATATATATATATATATATAACAATGAGTCCAGGTGGCGTAGGCAGTTTTTGAAAACTTGGGTTGTTCAACATGGGCAACGTGACGGTTCGTGCAAGCCCTCAATTTTATTGTGTGATCTGGCATTGATAACGGTATCGATTCCTCTTTGCAGTCTTGAAGGGCTGTCCGAGCTGCGCAATCAGTCTACTTGTTAGCTATGACGCCGCAGTGAGTTAGAAGTGACGTGTTGCCCTTTCTCGGCCAAGGTATGGAGAAGTTGTATAAATTCGCGTACCAGTTGTTTGCGCGATCCGTGTAGCAGTATTGCTAGCAAAGACTACCGCGCTGCCTTCGAGCCGACCAATAATCATTTCTTTCGTGGTTGTTTTTGGCTACCGAGATGAAGTGTAGCGCGGCGAGCCGCACGTTACACAGCCGTCGATGTCGTCGGGTGGCTCGCCTTAAAACTGGCGGTGATATCTCCTGGGATAAGCAAAGCAACGGGCGGGCCCTGGAGAGTTGCTAAGCAATGCATCTGTAGAAACATGTACATAGTTCGTGTACCTCACGTGCAGGCGGAGAAGAGATAAGTGTTTAAGGGCAGGGGATGACAGCTTCGATTTTTTCTGATTACTCATACGATGAGGGAAAGTTCAGGACGAGCCAGACGACCAGGACGAATCTAGGACATGGTACCAGGATTGAAGCCTAATGAAAAGACTCCAGTATTATTTTAAAGACTGCAGGCAGGATCACAATATGGGGAGAATGGGCTTGGGCAAAGTGGACAATAAGCACTCTCAGCCCTTTCCCGCAATGTGCACTTTGGTTGGTTGGTTCCAGTTGACTGGAATAGATGCTGCTGTTAATGGCGATGCTGACAAAGGAAGAAAATATAATTAAGGAGCGTGAACGGATGTCTGCTGGGGGTAAGGAATCAATACATCACGACATCAAACCGGCACATGCTCCCCGGGTGATATCGGCTCAGATGTATGGTGTATCCCTAAAGCACACAGCCCCCTTAATGGAATACTGCATTATACAGGGTGTTTCAGCAAACTTTAACCAAGTATTAAAAATAGAAACATAGGCGCTACGCGTGTCGTATTGGCACAGTATTGTTCTGAGCCGTATGGAGCACGTCATGATATTTCTTTCAATCTGCCAAGCTAGGTAATTAACAAAGATTACTTAATTAGTTTTATTGCAATAGCAATTATATGGACACTCAAAGCGGATTTCTCCCGTCGCCGTGAGATTCCGTATGACGTGAAACGGCGATGAAATCGTCGCCGCGCGCCGTATGCTGTATGTGTGAGTGAAAGCGCACGAGGGACGTGCGCTTTCACGGGGAGCGATCGCACGGCGGAGAGCAAACGCAAGTCCTGTGCCGTGCTCCCTGAAACGCTGCAGAATTAAGCGTCTCTTTCCTCATTTACAATCACCATATATACGACGTCTGTTAGAAAAGTATCCGACCTATTGGCCGAAGAAAAAAAAACTAGCAAAACTGGAGCATTGGAAACCTAATCACCCTCAAAGTAGTCTCCTTGGGACTCCACACACTTCTCCCAGCGGTGCTGCCATTGTTGGAAGCATTCCGAGAAGGCCTCTTTCGGAATGGAGTTTAGCTCAGCTGTTGTTGTAGCCATAATGTCCTCTCTTGGCTGAGATCGCGCTCCTTTCAATGGCCTCTTCATTTTGGGAAACAGCCATAAGTCGCAGCGGGCCATATCAGCAGAGTAAGGAACCTGTCGAACTAGAGGAGTCTGGTTTTTTGCCCAAAAAGTCTGAATCAAGTGCTAGGAATGTGCAGGAGCATTGTTGTGATGGATGCGCCAATTTGCTGTTGACCAGAAATCCGGTCTCTTGCGCCGCACAGCATCCCGTAGGCGACGGAGGATATCACTGTAGTACTCTTTGGGGATTGTTTGACTCTGTGGTGCGTACTCGTGGTGTACCGCACCGCGGGAGTCAAAGAAAGCAGTCAGAATCACTTTGACATAGCTGCGCACTTGGCGGGCCTTCTTTGGTCTTGGCGACGTGGAATGCTTCCACTGTAACGACTGGGATTTGTTTTCCCAGTCGTACCCGTACACCCAAGACTCGTCACCAGTGATTATTGTGTTCTTGAAGTCGGGGTTACTGTTTGTGGAATCCAGCATGTCCGGTGAGACTTCAATACGAAGTTGCTTTTGCTCCACCGTGAGCAGCTTCGGCACGGATTTCGCCGCAACTCTCTTCTGTCATAATGGAATGTGCAGAAAAAGTGCTGATGCCCACCTCTTCCGCAATTTCTCGGATAGTCACACGACGGTTCCGCATCACCACAGCGTTCACTTCGACAATGACCTGGTTATTCGGGCATGTTGATGACCGACCGGAGCGTGACTCGCTCTTCAACGATGTGCGGCCGTCAACCGATTGTACCACTCCTTAATCTATGTGCTGCTCATACCATCGTCACCGAAAGCCGTCTGAATTTCCGAATGGTTTCCACTTGGCTGTCGCCCAGTTTCTGTCAAAATTTGATGCTGTAGCGCTGCTCCAGTCGATCCGTCAATTTCCTTGCAATAAAAAGAAAACGACGAGAGCACTGCGCACTACCTCACTCAAACGCTGCGTCCCAGCGACTGACGCTATCGGCAGGCGGGAAAAAAATTCGCGCTTGCGCACGAAGGTTCAAGGTTGGCTGATGCAAGCGTGCTTGTTTCATATCCATCAGGTGTTACCAAAAAAAAATAAGATGGGATACTTTTCTAACAGACCTCGTATAGAGCAAACGCGACTTCTTCCGTTGCGCGAAAGGCCGTGGGGGGACGGCAGGAAGGGAGGGGAGGCGACGTTTAGCTGCGGCACCAAATGCGTATTTAGATAAAAACGTTGCGAGGCGAGAAGGTGGTAAAAACTTCCGACACTGCTCAACGAGTGTGCCGTTCTGATTTCGTCTAAAACCTCGGAGCCGCCCCCAGAGGCACCGGCCACAGTCACCAACGCCGCGCGCGTTCGGAGCGAACGCGGGCAGAACGCCGACGGCGTCGACGACAGGTCTGCGCGTTGCTGGTGCTGCTGCATGTCCAATTTTATACAGCTGATAAAACTACTATCTTTGCTCCGTATAGCTCTCTACTCATTTGCTATCGCAATTCATGCTTCGCCTTTCGGGTGAAACTGCGACATTTCTTTAATTATTAACTCTTGCGAAAAATCCTCAATGCAAAAGTTGTAGCGGTTGTTCAGAAACATCGGAATATTTCATATCTTCTAAGATAACTGCCCTGATTAGGTTTTTTTTCCAGCGTTTCTTTAAAGTGCGCGAAAGTAAAAAAAATGTCACAGTTTCGCCCTAAGGGCGAAGCAATGAATGCGATAGCAACACAGCAATGTCATACGAAGTAAGGTGAGCGGCTTTGGTAGCAATATGAATTGTAGTAAACATGAGCTGATTAAGTAAGCAGGTGTGCTGCGGCGTAAGTAGACCGACATGAAGAGAGACTCGATGACCACGAGAAGGCGCGTGTGAAACGGTGGTGTTGATGAGAAGCGCTTCCCGTGGGCAGCGCGTGCGAAGGGACACACCTGTAGTGCTGCACTACCGATCCAGGCAGCATTGCATGTATAGCGTGTGTTGGAAAATGTGGCCCGACTAATTACTAACTGAATGAACAAGCGTGGTGTGAGCGCGCACAAACAAACATGAATAGATCACACTGAATGACTGCAGACAACGACTGTCAAAACGCTGGCAGCAAGCGCATACGCCGCAGCAACGGGCGAAGGTACGTGCGGTCTATCGCTTCAACGGGAACTGAGCGGCGAATGCACAGCGCATAGAAAGGTCAGAGCCGTGTGGAGATAAAAGACGGTGCGGCCTTAGTGCGGCCGAGCGACGAGCGCGGTTGTTGGCAGAATAGAAGTGCACCCCCCCCCCCCCCGCTCCCTCCGGCGCTGGCTTCCCGCTTCCTTGCTTGCGCGTGGGTGATTGAGTGCGTTCGCTCTCCGTGATAGCGCGCCTCCCCGCACGCTTCCGCGCTCGGGCATACGGCGCGCGGCGAAGATTTTATCTATATGGAACCTCACGGCGACGGCGACGCCGACGGCAGAAATCCGGTTGAAGTGTCCATATAATTGCTATCGCAATAAAATACTACGTGACTGCCGGCTAACGCGCGGCGCTTTTAGTGCGCTCAAATGTAAGTTCAACGAATTAGCAAATGCTGCTCCGCGTACAGGGGTAGATTGAACAGGCTGTTGGTGACTGAGATGGACGTTAAGTGACAAAAGGGGAGTACCATTTCAAGAAAAAAAAATCAACGAAAAAGCGACCACCACGTGCAAGTGCGACATGGGACCGGAGACAGCTTTTGACGCAGCGCAGGCATTTTTAAATGCGAAGCATTTCTTCCCGGCGGCTCTGTCCATTGTCCCGGGTCCCACACACGCACAGCGCATGCGCGTCCCCTCCCCCTCTCTCCCCTCTCCTACACTCCCCCTTTCTCTCCTCTAGGAATCCTGTACGGAGCGGCGCCCGCGTCCCACACCCCCACAGCAGCATGCGCGTCCCCTGCCCCTCTCTCTCCTCTCGTACGCTCCCCCCTTTCTCTCCTCTAGGTTTCCGGAGCGGCTCACTCGACAGGTGGTGCGACAGCTGCAGACTCCTCTGGGGGCGCCACAGTAGTTCCGCGGTATGAAAATCACGGAGCGCGCGCGCCTCATTCTCTCTCTTGTGCAGCGCCGCGATGAGCGCTCGTGCCGCTGCCGCGAAACCATCTCCCGCTCAAGCTAACCATCTCCCCGCTGCTTCGCATCCACACATGGTTCCTTTTAGCGGGAGATGGAGTAATTTTAGATGCGAAGCATCTTATGATCGGGGCTATGTCACTCCCTCCCTCACTCCCTCCGCGGTGCGGCGTCCACACCGGCACTGCGCATGCGCATCCTCCTCCCCTCCTCTCCTCTCCTTGTCTCATCCCTCCTCTCGGCATTCCTCCTCTCCTCTCCGACGCTCCTCTCCTCTCCGGACGGCGCAACGAATGGCAACACCTGCGGCTCTGCGCGCGATAATGCGAAGCAGCTTGGGTTAGAGGCGCGACGGTAGGCGCCCCAGAGGCACCGGCAACAGTCACCAACGCCGCGCGCGTTCGATGGAAACACGGGCAAAACGCCGACCGCGTCGACAACAGTTCTGCGCGTTGCTGGTGATGCTGCATGTACAAGTTTATACAGCTGATAAAACTACCTTGAGTCGACTCCATGGCTGCTTCGCACACTACTCAGGGAATTCCCCTACGGGAAGATGGTGTCATCTTTAGGAGCGAAGCTCCTTATAGCGGCACCCGTTCCGTCCCCGTCGTAGTAGTAGTAGTGTGTAACCAGTCTGAGAAAAATGAGAAAAAAAATTCCGAAGTTGTGTCCGTAGCGCGGAATCGAACCAGGGACCCCTCGCTTCTGAGCGCGCGGCGTTAGCCCACTACGCCACGAAGCGCACATAGACACACGCACCACGATGGCAATAAATACCCAACATTAACGAAAGGCCGCGTTTCTAGCGCGTTTCTAACGCGTTTGTGCTAGCGCGTTACGGCCCGTGTAAGAAGCTGGTGTAAGACGCTGTGGCCTCTCCGCCTTACCTTCAACGCGTTTCGAACGCGCTGCCCAAGGCGGTGGCAAGTCAAGTTCAAGTCGAGGAGCGTTTATGAATACGGGGGGTATACTCTCTCAGCAGTCATGGCCGCTCCCCCTTACTAGAGAGTACTGCACGTTTCTAACGCGTTTGTGCTAGCGTCCCCTTAAACGGGAGATCCGATGATTCCCTCCGGAGCTTCGCCCACTCATCATCATTCACCCCGTGGATATGCTGTGATTTTTTTTTCTGCTCGGACCAATGAAGAAACACGATGGAAGGGCAGAGTGTGATGAACGACGGCGATAAAAAAGTTGTCGCAGTTTCACCTGAAAGGCGAAGCATCAATTGCGATAGCAAATTTGTAGAGAGCTATACGGAGTAATGATATTAGCTTTATCAGCTCTATAAACTTGGACATGCAGCAGCACCGGCAACACGCAGGACTGTTGTCGACGCCGTCGGCGTTTTGCCCGCGTTCGCTCAAAATGCGTGCGGCGTTGGTGACTGTTGCCGGAGCCTCTGATATAAATAGGCACTTGGTGCCGCAGCTAAACGTCGCCTCCCTTTCTCCCCCTCCCCCACGGCCTCTCGCGCGTCGGAAGAAGGCGCGTTTGCTCTACATATATGGTGATTGTAAAGGAGGAAAGAGACGCCTACTTCTGCAGCCCTTAAGGGAGCACGGCGCAGAACGCGCGTTTGTTCTCCGCCATGCGTTCACTCCCCGTGAAAGCGCGCGCCCCTCGCGCCCTTTCACTCGCACATACAGCGTTCGGCGCGCGGCGACGATTTCATCTCCATTGACGTCATACGGAACCTCACGGCGACGGCGACGCCGACGGCAGAAATCTGCTTTTGAGTGTCCATATAATTGCTATCGCAATAAAACGATGATCGCAGTCACCGACAGCCTGTTCAATCAACCTCTGTGCACGCAGCAGCCTTTGCTAATTCCTACGTTAAATATAGAGGGAAAATTAAGAAAATTGTATTTATAAAATGCAGGAATTTCCTTTTTCACTACGCTACGTTTCACGCACATTTCTAAATCTGCAATATTCCTTGCAGTATGTTGCTTCCAGCTTTTGTTTAAGAGAAGTTTATTTCAACAAAATCACGGAGAATCATTCACTTTTAAATTCTTGAGATCGCGGGATCGAATCCCGGCCGTGGCGGCCACATTTCGATGGAGGCGTAATGCAAAAACGCCCGTGTGCTTGCGTTCTACTGCACGATAAAGAACCACAGGTGGTCAAAATTAATCCGGAGCCGTCAACTATGGTGCGGCTCATAATCAGGACTCGTTTTGGCACGAAAAATCACAGAAAAAAGATTTCCAACTTCTTATCATCTCTGAAGCCAAGTTTGGGCCGACGCTGCTAACATATTCTATCTTGAGAAGCCTTGTTGCGTGCTCTGGGTAGTCGCTTGTGTTCGTCTGCATATCTCATTAATATTTTGGGCTACATTAACTCCAAGATCTGCCTTTGAGATTCTTTGACGTTCGTTCATATCTTTTAAACAAACATCTCAATGCAAGGTAAGTAGATCTATAGGCCTCAAACTTTGGTGTGTAGATGTTTGCTAATAATCGATACAAAAAACACCGCGTATCCACGGGGTGAATGATGATAAGTGGGCGAAGCTCCGGAGGGAATCATCGGTAAACCGTGAATCTTCCGTGTAATTCGCCCAGTCTCGCCGCACTAAATCGAACGATTGACTTCCGCCAATGACATGCGTCATATGTGACGTCATTCCTATTTTATAACAGCGCCCTTCATTATAATCGCACCATCTCCCGCTTAAGGGGACGCTAGCACAAACGCGTTAAAAACGTGCAGTACTCTCTAGTAAGGGGGAGAGGCCACAGCGTCTTACGCAGCCGTTTACACATGCCGGAACGTGCACCGCGTTTGCCGACGCCATCACATCACTGCTGAGAGAGTATACCCCCCGTATTCATAAACGCTCCTCGCCTTGAACTTGACTTGCCACCGCCTTGGGCAGCGCGTTCGAAACGCGTTGAAGGTAAGGCGGAGAGGCCACAGCGTCTTACACCAGCTTCTTACACGGGCCGTAACGCGCTAGCACAAACGCGTTAGAAACGCGCTAGAAACGCGGCCTTTCGTTAATGTTGGGTATTTATTGCCATCGTGGTGCGTGTCCGCTTCGTGGCGTAGTGGGCTAACGCCCTCGCTCGGAAGCGAGGGGTCCCTGGTTCGATTCCGCGCTACGGACAGAACTTCGGATTTTTTTTTTCATAAAAGTAGACGTGGCTACCTACTACGACGACTTCTACTACTACCACATACTACAGAGGAGGGACAGACTCACACCCTAAGGAGCTTCGCCCCTAAAAGAATTTGATGTGATGTCGAGGTTGGGACGCATTATTTGCGTGAACAATTATCGCCGCATAGAGCACGTATATATTTGAGAATAATCGCCGTCGGCGCCGCCGTCTGTAGAGAGGTATCGACAGTGAGAATCCATTACGTCTACGAGGATCCGCAATCAACAATTCTCCCCTGACTTGTCCCACACCGCAGCCGATGGAACCTGTGACTGGATCTCTCCCGCAGACTCCCGTTTCAAGAAAACTACATCACCGCACGAAATAGCGCAACACAGAGCAACACACATACGAGTCGAGTAACAAACATACGAGGCATGCCGCACGAGAGTGCCTCGTGCGGCGCGCTGCAAACGGAGGGAAGCGTTGTGCAACTGCCTCGCTAATCTGGAGATCGTGAGAGGCAGTGCGTGAGTGACGCGTGGGCGTGATTCACAGCCGCCGCCGCAGACAGACGTCCGCTCATGAAGTGCTTTGTTTCCATACAGAGGACGCGCGCTACTCTGGCGCCATCTCGTAGCTTCGTCGCCGCAGAGCCCGCCTTACGCGGCACTACGCTTTCATTCTCACGCTTTCGCCATACCCTCCTCCTCCGTTTTCCGCCTCATGGTTCCGCTGCACCCTCTTCCTTTGCTTTTCTCCACGCGCTCTCTTCGCTATCGCCGTCTTCCATCTCCCGCTGCGCTCCGCGTTCGCTTCCATCCTTCACTGTGCTCGTTCGCTCGGTTACGAGATACGACGCCGACGAAGCCGACGCTCGCCGCAGGAACGGGCGCCCAAGAGCGGCGCTCTAAAGCGGAAGCGTAACACGTAACGTGGTAAATAGGTAACAGCAAAGGTGAGCGAACAGGTTATTCCCTCAGCGCGAGCTCAGTGCCATGCTCTAATTCAGCTCTGCATTCATGTGCAGGATCGCACTTATCATTGACGATGCTCCTCAGGGCACCTGAGAGTCGGCGACGGCCACAATTTTTGAAAACTCACGCATTTCACGTATCTATGCTTTCGCATTCTACCACATTGGAGCGATCGCAGCAGCGTGTTCAACATTATTTCATGCCAAGAATATTCAATATCATGCTAACGCGCTCAAACAAAATATTGAAGTGGTACTTGTGAAATCTGTCCCACGCCCTCAACTCATATAACTCGGCGTGGAGCTAGCCATCCTGCGGTCTTCCAACATATTTCGCACAGTTCATTTCCGTGCCGAACCCCATAAGGTGTATGAGAAAACCGGCGAACGCCGAATAAGAAAAGCGAAACAATAAAAGATTATATATATATATATATATATATATATATATAATCTTTTATTGATTCGTATTTCTTGTTCGGCGTTCTTATATATATATATATATATATATATATATATATATATATATATAAACGCGAAGACGCAATACCGGAACCGGAACCAAGGAAGCGTAGTGACAGGAATCGCATAGTGCGGGAGGGCATATTGTTTGCAATAAATGGACAGTGAGAAAGCTGAGAAAAGTGTTTTTCTTGGTAAAGGTACTATCACTGTGAGCTGAACGAAAGGAGGGGAATGTGAACCAGTCGAGACGTTCGTACGCATTTAAAGTTCCCGGAAACGGGGCTAACCGGAAATTAAAAAAAGACACGCGCTCTTTGTGGCTTCCCGCAGAGCCGCGCCCCATGCCGTGCAGGCGTGCACTGAGCAGTTCCGGGACGCCGGGCATTCCGTTATCGCTGCCCCTGTTTTGCATACGGGCACGGATTCGGTCATCGGCGCGCGTCTGGCATGTGTGCGTCCACATAAGCGACTGCAGTTCAGACCGAGCTACGGTACGGTGCGTGCGAAGTACTTTTGCACTGCAATATCACACAGATGCCCAATAAAGGCACTCGGGACACCTCCCGCTACGCAAATGAAAGTAGTGAGGTCGATTTAGTGGTGCGAATGCTCAGAAGCGCCCCACGTTGGGAGCTAAATTATAGGAGAACGTTCTTCGAAGCAGAAGGATACTGAATGGCTGTTTTATTTCTTTGTTTTTGTTTTTTTTTTTTTTTGCGCAGACGAGGACGCTTTGGCTCTGGCACTGAATTATATGTGAATGAAAAGAAAAGACACATTGTTGCTATCCGCCTTTCTCCTTAAAAGACAGAACAGAGCTTGAACTTTATGGATGACATATTGTACAGTCTCAATTCTCTTCTGCTTTCGCACGTAATTTGTTGTGTAACACAGCACGTTGATTTTCATTTACTTAAGTGCGAACCACTTTAGGGGCCCGGGCTGTCACCGTCTAATGTGACACCATGTCATCGTGGTCACGCACAACAACAAGATCTGCCGAAAACTCGTGTCTCGTTTACTTGGTATATACCAAAATTGGTATGGAAAGATACGAATGTTCTACTAACATGAGTGATAGGTCATGATATCAAAAACATCACGTGCTCGTTAGTTAAGTCACGATTAACGATAATAAAATTGCATGTGGCGCATACCAGCATTGGAAATGCAGGTATGCGCCACATGCAATTTCATTCATTGGAATTGCGGGTATGAGCCAGGAATATGCAGTAATTAGCGGAAACTAATGAAAGTTGCTTCCGAAACGCCAGTCTGGTGCCAGCGCAGCGCAAGAGAGGGCGCCACCACCCCACAAGCGCTCGATTCCTCCTCACTTGTGCAAGAGTAGCACAAGAACAACATAAAGCGAACACCAGCGCATCACTGCTTCGCACTTCCCAGGTTCCGCGTTAGTCGAGCTGCATTAGGGTTGGATTCGAGCTACACAAGCGCATAATTTGAATCCAGCGCTTAATGTATCTCCAATCCTGCTTTGCACTCATTCATTCTTTTGAGATAAAGCACATGATAACTTTAAATTGTGAAGCTTCTTCAAGAAAGCTTTGCCTTTCGCTTGCTTTACACCGACCGTACCTTGGTCTCCATGTCAGCGTCCAATCTAGGCCACCGCAAGTAATTATGAGTGCATCGTTTCATCGGAGTCAATCCTGGTTGGTTAGCGTGAAGGACAGCCGTAACTATACTACAGCCTTTTTTGGTAATCTTACCCGTGTTCCCCATAGTACACAACATCGGTGCGTAGGAAATTCTTGCACCCAACGTTTGCAGGGTTGAAAGCCTGTACCTTGCCCTGAGGCAGTATATCCTTTTCGCAGACAGTTGCAAACTTCAGGGAGTGAGAAATCTTCCACTGTTAGCTCTGCTCTCTTAAATACACTTAATGAAGGTTTGCGCAGACCTTCAATCAGCACAACTGCAAATGGCTCTGCTGGCTCATCGAAATTCGAGGTATAGCATACCTGACTATTTCAAGCAGGCTAGGTGACTATATTTTACCACCCCGTTTCAAAGGAGATGCCAATAAATTGTTATCACCATCATCACCGAAACAAGTGGGAGTCGACTGTGCGCGTCCCCATTTTGATGTTTTCAACAATTCCCGCTTCAACAGATCGTAATCGCAGGGTCTCAAAATCACGCACCAACGAAGCATCCGTGGTGACATAATTTGCTGCATCTGCTTCCTTGGAGACATTATTCCGAGAAGTAGTTTGTGGCCGGTCACTATGAGCACATGCTAACCGGCCATGTACTGATGAAAGTGCGCGATGGCGGATGCCATTGCAAGCCCTTTTCTGTCCAGTTGGGAGTAGTTTCTGTCGCATTTGCCCAACGTTCTTGACGCAAACACGACAGGTACTTCGTGTTCATTTCCATCCAGCTGTGCAAGGACAGCTCCTAACCCTCAAGAAGAAGCATTGCAGATCAGCATCAGTGGACGAGAGTCGTCATAATGCGCTTTGATCGTCATGCTTACATCGTGTTCTTTAGTTTCTTGAAGGCAGCTTTGTGCGGGGCTACCCATAGCGTCTTGGCTTTTTTACCCAGCGACGATAAAGTGGTTTGGCGATGGACACTTTATCGCAGACTAAACAGCTGTAACAACGTATTATTCTCAAAAGGGATTGTAGATGCGGCTTGTTTCTTGACTCGGGCAATTTCGTTTCCTGAGGTCAGCTCACAACCATTAGTGTTCACATTGTGGCCTAGTAAATGCCCTTGCTGAGCTCCAGCCTGGAATTTCTTCTTGTTTGCTTTAAGGCCTGCTTGCCACAATATTTCAAAACAGCCTTCAGTCAATCTAAATGCTCTTTATTGATGCTCCCGTGAAGAAAACCTCGTCTAGAGAGGCCCTAACCCCTGTCCGTGCTTTGGGCAATGAATCTATTAAGCGCTGAAATTGAATGGGGAGGCTGAAACGTCCCCCTCCCCCCGAATGTTAGACGTTCCACTAAATTGCATTGACGGCCAGAACCTCCGAAGTGGATTTGTTGACTGTGCAACTGTCGATAAGCTTGTGTTAATCAATGTGCGAAAGATCTGTACTCCGCGTAATTTTGAAATCAGCTCAACTGCAGTTAGCAAGGATATGGCGTTGGCTTAATGCATGCGTTAACCGTGCTCCTCTGGTCGCTGCATAATTCTAGATAACCGTTCTTCTTCCTAGCAGTCACCAAATGCATCGCGCAATCAGAGGCCGAGATTAGCTCGATAATAACTTGAGCATGGAGTATGCCGAGGGGTCTTGGCATACAGCATGGCCTAATGCAAATTCCACTTGACGGCACTTCAATATTTTTAGCATCTCGTCTTCCGTGATTCCAATGCGTACAGGTGGTCTTGAATGACCAGCGAGAGCTTCATCAAACACATGAATCGGATAAATTGTCAAGCAGCCTAACTGTAGTACGTAGCTACCAAGGAAGCCTACGCGGGTTTCACAGAAAGCTTCACAGTTTAAAAAGTCGTCCAGCATGGAAACCCGCATGGGCTTCAATCGTAGCTTTGTGCTACAATGCGGGTGGATAATATATTCTTCCCTTTCATGTACTTTCCTCCACCTTGTGCGCTTTCACAGAACTTATTTGCCATAATAAGCGCATCTAGTTGTCAAATAATTAACAGCCGGGAGCTCATATAGTCCGGCGTTGATTGTTGTTTCAGTCAGTTTGTTCGGCCTATGCAACGTAATGGCTAATATTTTGAGCAATTTTAACTCGATAGCGTTAAGGGCCCCGTGTAGCAGAACATCCGGTGTCAATGTCGACGCCAGCGGAGTTTCCATGAGAGAAACTTTCAGTATATATTTAGGTATAAGTATATGCCACCTTTGCTATATGACATGTGCTATATGTGAGTTATACTATCACTAAAGTTGCTCATAACTTGTCATGCATTCTTGACAAATTTATTCCTCAGAATTTAGAGAATAACAGCCCACAAACAACTGTCATAAAACAATACACAGAAAGCGCATGCCATCTTCTCAGACTGAAATATTTAAAATCCGAAACAGTAACAGAAACCTGGAAACTATGATTTTTTTTTTTTTTTTTTTTTTTTTGCACGGCTGTGCACTACCTCCGGGATCGGAGGTAGTGCACAGCCGTGCAAAAAAATTTTCAAGTCAGGGTTTTTGTCATGGAGAAGTCTGATCAGCAGTAGCACCACTGACGCAGAGCAGAGCACGGTATGCGCGCGCGCGCGCGCGCGTGTGCGCGTGTGCGCGTGTGCGTGTGCGTGTGCGCGTGTGCGTGTGCGCGTGTGCGTGTGCGTGTGCGTGTGCGTGTGCGTGTGCGTGTGCGTGTGCTGTGTGCGTGTGTGTGTGTGTGTTTAACCAAGCTGACCTACGCGTGGATACATGTCATGAGGGTTGAACATTTTTAATGAGTGATTATATACCGTGTGTCGCAGCTAACGTTAGCCAAAACGTGCAAACAAAAGATGAGATCTGAAAATTGCAGTGCAAGATACAATTATGAGAACTACGGTTTTCTGTCGTCACACCTCTGGCTACGGAACAGCGCAGGTCTTGAAATCGTATCTAGAACCGTGTGTTCTAAATTTCTTTCGTTGAACAGATTGGCTAACGTTATCTGGGGCAGTATATAGATGCTGCAGGGATGCAAGCCGCTTCTTTCAGCTAATTACCGCTCAAAATAAGCAAAGCGAAGGGAAGTGCTGTTGGGAGGCTTCCAAATTAAGTCACAACTCTACACACCCACCACTGTTTGACTAAACAACATCGCCCAAGGTCTTCTTCCCTTCAAGCCATTAATAAATGCTTCAGCGTATACAAACTTACACACGGTTATCCACCAAGACGAGCCAGCAACGATATCTGTAATCGGGGAGAACCTAAGAATTACAATTTTATAAGCTACCGGTAAAACAAAATAGGTCGGCCAACCAAGTTGATTCACTGATTTACCTGACGTCCACTAGTTTCGCCTGCTTCAGACAACTTTTTTCTCCGTACATATTGGACGTTGTGCCACTGGTTTCAGGATGGAAGCTGAACGTCAAGGCATAATTTAAGGGCTCAGCCAAAGTTTATATTTTAGCACGAAACAACTGGCTTTTATTTTCAAATTAGCCTAGCATTTACATTAGCCGACAAATGTCGTGAAGCTGTTAGCAGACTCCAGCTGGTTTAGCTCTCTTTCCGAGGTGAAGAGAAGTTGCGCTACATTTTTGTGGGCGGAGCTCGCTTACAATTCTTAGGTTGTCACCGACTATAGCTTGAGCTTACCAGGTGCCATGGCAGCTGCTTACGAAAAAAATGGGGGTAGCTTGCGCTAGTGGTGCAAGGCTGGAGTAAACAGCGGAGCTGGTGATCGACTTAGCTCCTTCCAAGTTTTACTAGGCTTGTATAAGTTTTGCTAGAAAATGCTAAGTGCTGCTAGGCACAGTATTCCGAATCAGCTCGCCGCCGACACGCAGATTCTCGCTTGGCCGCCCGACGCTCTTCAAGTTGAGCGGCTTCTTCTTCGGGTGACCGGATCTTCTGTAGTCGTCCCATGTCAAGGCTACATGTATAAGCCACAGGGTCATTGAGAGTTCTGCCGCTGTCGCGGCGGCTCTGAGCTTTTATCTCCCGGTGACGTCACGATTAACTCCGTATGGGCGTCTGCGTCAGCAGGCGTTTGCTGGTTTGCGACACCACGGACACGAGCAGGTGAGGGTTGGACCCTCCCGCGTGTAGCCGTGCGCGGCTTAGCCGTGTCTGGGGAAAGGGGGATCCTGGGGGTTGAGCCGATGCCGGGTGTTCGGACCTTTAAGGCCCCCTGGCGGAGGCAGCACACCTCTTCGACCTCTCCTTCACATAGACGGCACCTCCAGACTGACCCACCTGGAGGAAATCGGCAGTCGCCTTTTCCTGTCCCCCTGTTCAGCCTTTTGTCTTTCTCTTTCACTTTTCCGTCTTTCCTGTCTTCTAGTCACTTCTTCGCACTTCCGAATTTCTGGGCGGCAAGGGTTAACCCTGCGTGGGTAATCAACCTAGATTACAGCAATGATGTACTGATGACGTGTACACAACGTTCCCTTGCTATGTCGTCACGTCCCCTTGTTGGGCTCGGTGGTGGGTGGCAGGCATCACTGCTGAACATAATGCTAATATATTATGGGATCAAGCTAACCTCCGCTACCTGATCGTCTCCCTCACAAAAGGGGCGCACCGATGTAACATTCAACTTTCTGGTCCAACCTAAAGAAACATTCGCGGAATTCCACGTTGTACATTGTGAAACTCCAGACAAGACTGTTCGAACAATCTCACCATTTCTTGTGTCATAATCTCTCACTGAAATAATAGGACCATTTTACAAAG
Organism: Dermacentor silvarum; assembly: GCF_013339745.2. Classification (NCBI taxonomy): domain Eukaryota; kingdom Metazoa; phylum Arthropoda; class Arachnida; order Ixodida; family Ixodidae; genus Dermacentor; species Dermacentor silvarum. The sequence continues at coordinate 71,656,881 of NC_051159.1, forward strand.
CAACTAAGATGGCTAGTAGCGACTTGCTGCTGGAGCTGAGTGATAAAACACAGCACAGCAAGCTGTCTAACCTCGTGACGATCGGGGACAACCCTGTCTCCATTTCTTCTCGCCGCTCACTTAACACAGTCCGTAGAGTAGTATCTGAACAAGACCTTTTGGAACTAACTGAGACAGAATTACTCCTTGAAGGATGGAAGGATCAAGATGTAATAAACGTACAGAGAATTAAATTGAGACGAAATAACAAAGAAATACCAACAAAGCACCTAATTTTCACCTTCGCCACGAGCAACCTACCAGAGTCAATTGAAACAGGATATATAAAGATCCGTGTTATACCGTATATACCAAATCCCCGCCGATGTTTCAAATGTCAAAGGTTTGGCCATGGCTCACAGAGCTGCCGTGGTCGGTTGACGTGTGCTAAATGTGCAGCAAATGACCACCCTGCAGATGATTGTCAACGCAAACTTCACTGTGCTAACTGTGGTGGAGGACACGCCGCATACTCGCGGTCATGTCCCAAATGGAAACAAGAAAAAGAAATCCTAGCGCTCAAGGTGAAACAAAACATTTCTTTCAAAGAAGCGCGTAAGCGTCTTCTCTTTGTTCAGCACACAACGTATGCCGATGTGGCGCGTCAGGGGGGCTGCGCCACCTCGGCCTAAAGCGGCTGCTAAGATCACGAGCTGTGAGCTTGCAGTCTCGCCACCCGCCCCCTTGGTGAGAGCAGCTAGCGCTGCCACACCTAACCCGAGAAAAGGGAAACTGACCACTTTGTCAGTGACTCCCAAAACCCCGCGAGAGTCGAGGCCCGTGGCGCGTGGCACACTGCCGCCCGCGCGGGCGTCCAGCGCCTCACAGGAGGCGACGGAGGTAATCCCAGGCCCTTCGGTGTCAACGGCGCCGAAGAATCGGCGTGCCTCGTTAGAGCGCGCCAGGACAGGAAAACTCACAAGAGTTACTGCGCCTGTGAAAGGTCCAGTAACATAGCTGTGCAATCTTGAACACAGAACCCCTATCCCAGCCACAATGGCTGTACAAATGTTACAATGGAATGTCAGAGGACTTATTCATAATATAGATGATGTAAAAGAACTCTTATCTGAATTCCAACCAAATGTGTTCTGTATTCAGGAAACACACTTAAGACCCTGCCACACAAATTTTCTAAAACAGTTCGCAGTATTTCGAAAAGACCGCAATAACTGTCTTGATCCCTCAGGTGGAGTGGCTATAATTACAGACAAATCAGTTGCTTGGCAACATCTAAATATTCAGACATCTCTTGAAGCCGTAGCAATCCGTGCCATACTCTTTAACAAGTTGGTAACGGTTTGCTCTTCATATATCTCTCCTAATCATCATCTAACCAGGCTTGAGTTTAAGAACCTGATAGACCAACTTAAGGAACCCTACATAATTCTCGGTGACCTGAACGCCAACAATCCGCTTTGGGGCGAACCACGTTGCGACTCGAGAGGACGTCTCAAATAAAAATTTCTTATGTCAACTGGTGTGTGTCTTTTTAACGGAAAATAACCTACATTTTATAGCTCAGCACACCATACATTTTGTTCAGTTGACCTTGCTATAGGTTCCTCATCACTGCTGCCATATCTAGAATGCAATGTCGTAAAAAATCCATACGGAAGTGACCATTTTCCGCTAATTTTGACTTCTGCAGATACGCTCGATCCTCTTGTCTACCCGAAAAAATGGAAATTTAGTACTGCCAATTTGGAGAAATTCAAGAACTCTCCGTTCTCTCATATGATTCCGTCATACACTTGGACATTGAGGAAATGAATGAATTTCTCACAGAACACATATTAAACGCGGCCCAAGAGTCCATACCGCAAACAGAACGCACTCGTGTTATTACCAAGCCATGGTGGAACCGCGAGTGTGAAATAGCTAAAAAGAGGCAAAATAAAGCATGGGGTAAGCTTTCGCATTACCCTAACACAGAAAATCTAATCGCTTTCAAGCGAGCAAAGGCTAGTGGAAGGCACATCCAACGTGAGGCCAAGAAAGCTGGAGAAACTATCTATCCCACATAACCTCATATGCAGATAAAGAGAAGGTCTACGCGAGGGTGCGAAGGCTTAAATGCCCAGCTCCTAGCCCACTCCCATTGGTGAATAATCTTGTCAACACACTAGAAGAGCAAGCTGACACTCTAGGTGAGCATTTTGAAAGCATTTCTAGTTCACTTCACTACGAAAGAGTTTTTAGCGCACAAAAAACAGGCTTAACGCAGACCACTTCTCTCCAATAAACGAAGTCGAGAGGGCTATAACAGCACTATAACAATGCACGAATTGAACATCACTCTAAACAGTTGCCGAAGTTCAGCTCCGGGTAAGGACCAGATCAGTTACAACATGCTAAGGAAACTGCCGAAGCAGACGCTTGAGTGTTTGCTGGGCCTTTTTAAGAAAATTTTTGATGCTGGCTGTTTGACCAACTGTTGGAAAGAGGAAATCGTTATGCCGATCCTCAAACAAGGCAAGGATCCCTCCATGGTGCAAATTATCGGCCGATAGCATTAACAAGTTGCTTATAAAAACTGTTTGAAAAAATCATGAATCGCCGCAATATACACTTTTTTGGAATACAATGTATACTAGATACGCGCCAAGCCGGCTTCCGTGCAGGTAGAACAACCGACAACATGGTCCTCCTCGAATCGTACATACGAGACGCATTTATCCATAATCAGTAGTGCCTTTCTCTATTCTTTGATCTCGAAAAGGCAAACGATACAGCATGGCGGTATGGCATAGTGCAAGATTTGACCGCATATGGGATAAACGAAAACATGCTCCAGGTCATACAGAGCTACCTCTCTGATCGAAAGTTCCGAGTGAGGATAGGAAACAGACTTTCTCGAATCTTTGTGCAGGAAAACGGTGTTCCCCAGGGAGGTGTACTTAGTTGTACGCTGTTTATTGTGAAAATGAATTCCCTTCGAACTTCTGTACCGCCAACAATCGCCTACTCGGTCTACGTAGATGATTTGCAAGTCAGCTTTAAATCTTGCAATTTATCCATATGCGAGCGTCAAGTTGAGTTCAGTGCAAATAGACTATCGAAATAGGCAAATGAGAATGGTTTCCGCTTTAATACAGAAAAAACAACATGCGTACTATTTACAAGAAAGAAAGGCCTGCACCCTGATCCATCCATTGAATTAAATAGACACAAAGTGACGGTCAAAAGTGAACATAAATTTCTCGGCGCCATTTTTGATAGCAAACTTACGTTTGTTCTACACATCAAGAATTTAAAACTAAAATGCCTAAAATTGTTGAACGTCATAAAGATCCTTACTCATTATTCCTGGGGAACTGACACGCAATGTCTGCTATCACTCTTCAATAGTCTTGTGCGGTCTCAGTTGGGCTATGGCAGCATATTATTTCAGTCAGCATCTAAAACAGCGCTAAAGATGCTTGACTCCATATACCATTTAGGCATTCGGCTAGCTACTGGTGTTTTTTGGACTAGCCCTATTCAAAGCCCCTATGCAGAGTCCAATCAGTGACCCTTGGAGTATCAGAGAACATTTAGGAATTACATATGCCCTCAACATATTAGCTCAGAGGGAACACCCTTGCAAAACACAAATTAATAATCGAACATCGGAACAGCTGTACGCGAATAGGCCATCATTAGCTCAGCCGTTCCCTTTGGCTATCACAACTGTTGCCTAAACTCTTGGGTTTAGTTTCTCAGATGTCCACGAAACTGGGCGTAGTGATCTCATCGCTCCCTGGTGCCTCCGCCCAGTTCTGTGTGACATGTCCTTTAAAGCGCTTGACAAGAAAAACGTGCCACGCGAGGCTATCATGCAACACTTCCTATCACTGGAAGACAAGTACAGCGCAACGTCCTATTTTGCAGACGCCTCAAAGACACACAAGGCAATCTCATGTGCAGCACATTGTCACGGCTATAATAATACAAGAACTCTTAATACAAGTTGCAACATATTCACTGCGGAAGCATATGGTATACGACAACATAGAATACAAAAAGCTGTTATCTACACAGATGCGCTAAGTGTCGTAACTGCACTAGCTTCGGGAAAGGTGGGAGACAACCCTGTTTTTAATCACCTGCTAAAATCCATTTATAACGCTTACAATGAAGAACTTTCCCTCGTGGTATGCTGGGCACCGGGGCATTGCGGCATAGCAGGAAATAAAACGGCTGATCAGAGTGATAGAGAAGCTGCTCTACGTGGTGACCTTGAAGTTACTGAGGTCCCTAGTCGAGATATTAAACCTTATGCCCGTAACCGGCTAAGACAGCACTGGCAGTCCCAATGGGATAAAGAAACGGAAAACAAATTACATGCAATAAAACCACAACTGGACAATTTTTTCCAGCAGAAATTCGCTAGACTAACAGAAACCACACTGTGCAGGCTACGTATAGGACACACATACGCAACACACATATACCTGTTAACTGGCACACAACCACCCGTATGCGAAAAATGTGGAGAACAACTCACTGTCCGGCACATTTTAATTGAATGTCCAAGACTTCACCAAACAAGAGAACAGCATTTTAGAGAACTTTACACTGTTAGATACGGACCCTTTCCAGGAATCAGCCAAGTTTCCCCACCACCTTAAAAAGGTCCTCGCCTTCCAATTATGGGGCACCGAGGCGTGTCAACCACGCTACCGGACCCGTCAGACAGGTTGGCGACTCCTACCTCACGCACCGCACGTCGAGCTATTGTCTCTCCCCCTGCTTGAATATTCCCAAAAGTGGAACGGGAGGCTGGCACGGTTCCAGGAAGGAAGCCTTGGTCAAGTGCAAAGCGGTTTTGCGGCTCTGTTGGGCCGTTCCGAGAACATCCCGTCTCCTTCAGCCGAGCGCTTCCAGGCGAGGAGGCAAAGCCGGAGGTAAATCAGCCATCGGACAATGAAGCCCTCGGAGCGTCCCCATTGGCCGAATATGACGGCACTTCGACGGGCCAATACCAGGAGAGGAAAATGACGACACCTGAGCTGGCTCGACGATTGGCCAAAAATGACGAGACCCCGAGAGACCGAAGGGGTTAAAAAGAGCGACAAATCAAGGAGAAGAAAGTAGCTCTTCTTGCCACGGGCCGCAGCGTCCGAGATGCTGCCGGCCAGTCGATCACTTTATGACTGTTCAGTATTTTGTATTTTAATCACTGTACATAATGTAAATAAATCCCTCCTGTTTCTCCCAAGTCCACCTCAACGTCCCCCATGCAACTCCCGCAACCAACGCCTGCCAGATCTAATAGCTGGTGTCAACGATAAGGATGAACCTTCGACCGAGGAAGCAAGATCCAATAACACACACAACATACCGTCTAATCTTGCATTATTTTATTGCGATAGCAATTATATAGACACTCCAAAGCAGATTTCTGCCGTCGGCGTCGCCGTCGCCGTTGCCGTCGCCGTCGCCGTGAGGTTCCGTATGACGTCAATGGAGATGAAATCGTCGCCGCGCGCCGCCGAACGCTGTATGTGCGAGTGAAAGGGGGCGAGGGACGCGCGCTTTCACGGGGAGTGAACCCACGGCGGAGAATAAACGCGCGTTCTGCGCCGTGCGTTAACCGCTGCAGAAGTAGGCGTCTCGTTCCCCCTTTACAATCACCATATATGTAGAGCAAACGCGCCTTCTTCGGACGCACGAAAGGCCGTGGGGGGAGGGGGAGGGAAGAGAAGCGACGTTTAGCTGCAGCACCAAGTGCCTATTTATATCAGAGGCTCCGGCAACAGTCACCAACGCCGCACGCATTTTGTGCGAACGCGGGCAAAACGCCGATGGCGTCGACAACAGTTGTGCGTGTTGCCGGTGCTGCTGCATGTCCAAGTTTATACAGGTGATAAAGCTACTACCATTACTCCGTATAGCTCTCTACAAATTTGCTATCGCAATTGATGCTTCGCCTTTCAGGTGAAACTGCGACAATTTTTTATCCCATGACCCTATGTTTAGTGTCAAAAGAGTTTTATTGCGATAGCAATTATATGGACACTCAAAAGCAGATTTCTGCCGTCGGCGTCGCCGTCGCCGTCGCCGTGAGGTTCCGTATGACGTCATTTGGAGAAGAAATCGTCGCCGCGCGCCGAACGCTGTATGTGCGAGTGAAAGAGCGCGAGGGGCGCGTCTTTCACGGGGAGTGAACGCACGGCGGAGAACAAACGCGCGTTCTGCGCCGTGCTCGCTTAAGGGCTGCAGAAGTAGGCGTCTCTTTTCTCCTTTACAATCACCATATATATAGAGCAAACGCGCCTTCTTCCGACGCGCGAGAGGCCGTGGGGGAGGGGAGGGAAGGGAGGCGACGTTTAGCTGCGGCACCAAGTGCCTATTTATATCAGAGGCTCCGGCAACAGTCACCAACGCCGCACGCATTTTGAACGAACGCGGGCAAAACGCCGATGGCGTCGACAACAGTTCTGCGTGTTGCCGATGCTGCTGCATGTCCAAGTTTATACAGCTGATAAAGCTAATATCATTACTCCGTATAGCTCTCTACAAGTTTGCTATCGCAATTGATGCTTCACGTTTCAGGCGAAACTGCGACAAGTTTTTAAATACCTCGCCAACGTCCAGTTCTTAAATACTGTGTACTACAAACCAAACCACCATGCTCCATCACATACGTGAGGAGATTAAGGTACTGATGCCTCGAGGTCTCGCAGCTTTTTCGCATGATAAAAGTACATTGCTGATGGCTTCGAGGCCAATATTTATCTCTTATACTCACTAAAAACTTCATAATCTACATAACATATAGATAGCATATAACATATAAAAATGACCGCTCATAGTCACCGGTATCTCTTTATAACCCATGCCACACTAACACCATTGTTTAGCTAGGCCTTTTACACCTTTGTCACTACGAGGTCCTTACCCCTTTGCATAGCACACTTCAACATCTTTACCATTATTTTACGACTTTCGTATTTATATTATAAATCATTAAATGTATTCATAGACTTGGCGCTCTTTGGCCAAAGATGCCCTTGCGCCATTAAAACCCATCCATCATCACATCACGACTAAGCTCCGCCTCCACACTTGCCGGGCACAGCTAGACAAAGCCCACACAGCCCGCGAACACGCAGGGATGTCACGGTTTTTGGCTCCGCCTACCCGGCGGAGCCAGGAGGTTTTGGCGGGAGCCGGATTTCTGGTTAGGTCACGTGATCCCGCGGTGTCGGTGCGGCTAGGCGAAGCATGTGCGCGGTAGCTGGGAAGGGCGGCATGAAGAGCTTGGCGAAGAAGCGATGGCATGCCTAGGCGAAGCGGGGAAGCTGCTATGCCATGTGGTTGCTAGGCGACGCGAAGTGATGTCATGGCTAGACAGAGCAGGTGCGCAGTCGTTGCAGCTGGCGCGGCGGTGGAGGAGCGTTGCCGAAGATACGCGAAGCGAGGCGCAGCTGTGCCAAGTGGTTGCTATGCAACGCGTGGTAACGCCATCGCCAGGCGCAGGTTTTGGTACATGCTACGCGGCGCAACGAAGAGCTTCAACAGCTCCACTGGTTAAAAACTATGCAGTAACTCCAGTGGAGTTAAATAAGTATGCGTAAGCATAACCCCAAATTTCAAGTTGTCGCACCCCCAAATTTCAAGTTGGTCCAGCCCAATTTTGTGTTAGCCCAACCCCAAATTTTCGTTTCCACATCCACAAATGCAAGTTTGCCCGCCCCTACATTTCAAGTTGACCCACCCCCACATTTCAACTTGACCCAACCCGAAATTTCAAGATGACCCACCTCCAAATTTCCAGTTGTGCCACCCAGATATTTTAGTTGGCGGTACACCTGTACTGTAAGCTTCCCCATGCATTTCCTATGCATTCCTATAGGTATTCTCTCTGATCAATTTTTCCTTTTTGTTTCAGTTGCTTGTTATCGCTCATAAAGCTACGAACTATCTACATTTACACGATCATAAAAATGTATTGTCCTAACTTCGCGAAATTACGCATTTTAGTGCAGATACAAGGCATTACACTTTTTGCGTGACAAACGAAGTTTCCTGGGGTACTCGCCAAAGGATGCTTACACATTAAGAGCAAAGCGAACCACTTCGCCCGCATGCTCGCATTATCGTTCAAACAGTAGCCATGGTGGGAGCTCCGGGCGACTCTACACGCACGGGAACCAAAACGTTTTGTTTGCAAAGAGCATGCGGCAGCCGAATTCATCACAGTACCAGTGACGCCGCCTATTAGGAGCGAAGCACCTTAGGGCCGAGCCTTGTCCCACCCTCGTCGTCGCCCGTCGTCCGCAGCTCTGGTTTGCATGGAGTCCGCTAGGGGCGCTGCGGTGCACAAGGGCGTTCGTTCCCGACGCGCGCTCTCTTTCTCTCTTCAGCCACGGATGATAACGGTCGCTTCTGATAACGACGCGCCCGCTATGGATGTAAGGGCGAGAGTGGCAGCTCAACTGCAAGCGGAGTCGAGGGCTCGCAAAGCTGCTGCAGCACAGCGACGCAGACAACAAGCGGACCCGGAGTCTAGGGCGCGGGAAACTGCAGCAAAACGGCAACGCCGGCAAGCGGACTCGGAGCTGAGGGCTTGCGAAGCGGCAGCAGCAAGGCAACGCCGGCATGCGGACCCGGACCTGAGGGCTGGCAAAGTTGCAGCAGTACGGCAACGCCGGCAAGTGAACCCGGAGCTGAGGGCTCGCGAAGCTCGCGCTTGAACCGAGCATGCGCGCCACCAACCTCAGGTAGAGAACGCTTCCGGCGTTTTGCCGCCGCTTCCCGCGCTCTCGCCGCCTCTGGGTCCGATTACCGGCGTCGCGGGGCTGCTGTACTGATCACAAGGCAGTCTTAATGAAGGGAAAACGAAGTCCGCCCCTCAATACCATATACGACCAATAAAACAACATTGCTATATACTGTACACATGTGTTCTCACTCATTTGCATGTTCGAGTGGGCAATGTACGGGGGATTCAGCGGTTACCGGAATGATCCCCCGGTGCGTCGCCACTCATCATCATTCACTTCATGGATATGCGGTGTTTTTTACACAGACGCGCCTTATATATCTAACACTCCTCCGTGTACCCGCGCTCTTGCTCGGGGCGGTGCCGCCGCCTACGAGCAGAAAAGAGAAGTACTGCATTATGACACTAACGCGCACCGACAGTGAACGCTTCGGTGGTCTCAGCACTACGACGCCTCGATGCCAGCATTCGAAGGGACGCTGGCATCAAGAAGCACTACCAACGCCACCTAGGTGGCGTTCACCGTACTCAGCACAGCGGAGCGTGGCCTCCGCAATTAGCTCTGAAAATGTTTCTGAAGTTGATCGCGGAGGCTGCAATTACGACGCGCTGTACGCGCTGATTTGACTCGGTGACGATTCAGTTACGTGCTTTGTCTTGCGCGTTGTATTAGTGTGTCAGTTACGTGCTTCGTCTTTCGCGTTGTGCTAGCGTGTGCAGCGTAGTGCAGCTTCCATATGCACGACGGTTGCTCATGGTCATCGACGTTGGTAGTCGTGATGGAGGAGACGTGCCACCAGGCTTTTTCTTTTCATCCACGGCACGCGTTTTACGCCCAACGTTTGTTCTGCTCCGTGGTTGACACGTATACCTCCATAAGTGAATGTGTCATTGCTTGTTGACGGAGCCATTGGCCAACGCGAACTTTCACTGCCGCCCAGTTCCTTCGGGTGTCTGCGCGTGTCACGCAATCGCCCTCATCGTATTCATCACTTCGTCACGCATACAAGCTTCACAAATGCAGCGACATTGCGTCACTGTCTATGGAGCCAAAGGCTTTCTGCCGCTGCTAGCGTACGCTTACTTCAAAAGCCCCCATGCTTGTTCTGGTTAAGTTGAAATTTTTTCAAGTGTATCAAAATAACGTTGCGGCCAAGTTCAACATGCAGATTGATCTGTGAAATTCCTTAACCTTGCTTGATATCTTTTAGGCTAACCTTTAACGCAACGTAAATGTGTGCCTAAAACTGTGCTGCTGTAGTGCTTTCTGCTAATGCACCCGAAGCTGGAGTGATGTCGAGACTGGGAGTGATGATAAGTGGTTCTTGAGGGAAAGGGAAAGGTTGGCGCTATCTTCTGCAGCCCTTGAGGGAGCACGGCTCAGCGCCAGAGAGACTGGGACTTGTTCGTTAAAGTGGGTAGCTTCCTGCCGCCTCCTCTCATTGTCAGTGTCTAAGCGCAAAATTTGAGAAATGTACGAGAAATGTACGACAAAACTTAATTCTGTCATGAGGTAACTCAAAGACAAACCCCTTTTCCAGCATTTCTACCATACAACAGCGGCGCGACCGGGTAGGTTACTTGTAAAAGCACCATCCAGGTGACGCTCGTCGCCTCGGCAGGTTAGGGAGCCTACATGCAACCGCTTGCATGTAGGCGCCCTACGGCAGGTCAAACTGGGACTTAGCCTGCCTAATGCATCGCTTATATACCGGCTGTGGTTGGGAGTGGCTTTCACGAATGCGTATTGTGCTTTGACTGGAATGAACGAAAGTGGTACGTGCGACGTCTGCGGCAGCGAAGAGAACATCAAACTTGTATTGTGTCACTGCGATGGATTTCAGTCGGAAAGACAAACATTATTGAACGCATTTCGACGAAGGGACGATGGGCCGTTGTCCGTGCAGGTGCTCCTTGAAGGCCGTCCTCATCGCTCGTCGGGCCGCAAAGCTCTGAAGGCACTGTTGTCTTTCTTGAGGGCGACTGGATTATGTGAACGCCTTTGAAATGCTCAAGCCCTCCACGTGCGTGCGCGAAATTACCGTGTCCTCCAACCCCCCCCCCCCCCCCCCCAGCTCCTCCCTCTATCTCATCTTTCTATTCCCTCTTTCCCGTCCCCAAGACTAGGGTAGCCAAGCAGACGCATTTCTGGTTAACATCTCTGACTTCTCTCTTTCTCTCCTCCTCCTCCTTGCCTGTCTAATGCGTTTTGGACATGCGCACGCCTCGGGGCAACAGCAAACAATTAATAAAGTCATAAAAGAAGGTCTTAGGGCCTTGACATCTTAGTATAAGACGGCTTATATTGCCCCTGAAAAAAATGTCTTCCTAGGAATGTATTTGTGTTAAAAAGTGAAGCCAACTTTAAGGGGATCGGTGTAAGCTTGGACTTAAACCGTTATGTGTTGCAGTGAAGTCTCATAAAGAAAAATGTGATGCGAACGGGGCCCGATAACGCTATCGTGTTCCACTCTTAAAGGTGAAGCTTAGGCGTCCTCCAATTTTTCCTGGCTTCCTGTTCACGAGATGGCTCAAGATTAAAGCCTCGTTTGTACACGCATTGTTCATCCTTTCGTACTTCTCATCTTCATTTGAATCCTTTGTTTGTTTCACTTATAACCCAGTATACGCCCATTCAGACAAAGAGGAGGAGGATACAACCATATTCCCCTTTGATGATAGAAACGAGCCATCGAGCGCGTTCCCCACTGTTGTTAAGTCATTGTGTTAAATTTGTTAAGCTAATGTCCTTGCAGTGACCTCAACCCTTCTTTTTCATACCCCCCGTGATGACTAAGCGGCTATGGTGTTGCGCTGCTAAGCACGAGGTCGCGAGTTCAAATACCGGCCGCGGCGGCCGTATTTCGATGAGGGCGAAATGCAAAAACATCTGTGTCCCATGCCTTGGGGGCACGTTAGAAAATACGAAGATGGTCAAAATTAACCCGGAGTCCTCTACTACGGCTTGCCTCATCATCAAATCATAGTTTTGGCACATAAAGCCGCAGAATTAATTTCTTCTTTTTTCTTGCGATTTAGCAGCGCACTTCTCGTCCCATTGCCCCCCGGCTTCGCGACAGCACACGACGCTGACATTAAGCGGATAAGTACTGTCCTCCAACGAAGTTCTTTCACTCACTCACGTGACGCTGACCTCTTGCTTTTCGCCCATTTCGATCGAGAGACTTTAATCTTGAAGCGTCTTTCGCAGGCGCCTCAAGCATGCCGTTGTTTTCTTCGCAAACGAGGCACATCGGCAGTTTCTCTCGGAAAGCCGTAATATCGAGTGCAATATATTCTTCTTCTTTCTTAGCAGGAGGACCCGTTGTCAATTCTGTGGAACGGGCATCCCGGTATTACTATAGAAATTTCAAACTTTTAAATGTGTACGAAAATGCATTTCTGTTTTGTTTATTCTGATAAAAAATGGCTGATGGTCCCTCTACTTCGTATAGCCATCATCATGAGTATATATTGCCACCTGGTGTTTCTAGGCTAGCTTACAAACATTAAAAAGGTGGGCGTGACCCTTGCGCTGGGGATCTAACTTTTGTATTGGGGCGGGGGTGGGGGGGGGGAGGCAGGCAGGTGGTCTTAGCCACGCGCCAGCTGGATACCGGGTCTTCGTGTCGTGTAACCTGCTCAGCGAAGCTGCTATCTTGCTCCGGTGCGTTACAAAACTGGTGGAGGTGCAGGGCCCCTATGCACCAATCCCCTCCGAGCAGCAGGAGCTCCAGCCCTGTACTGGTGCTTACACCTGTTCATTCACATCAAGACGGAGGCTTCTTCCACAATATCCAATTATCCCTCTTTCGCATCAGCCGGACCCACTTATCCTGCAAATTTCCAAATCTCATTACACCATTTTATATTCTGCCATCCTCGACCGTTTATCCCTTCCGTTATAACACATTTGCAGTGTCTTCTCGCCTGCTTTTCTGTCCACCAATCTTATGCGCATGCGTGGTTAATTTAGGGAGCGCGACATGACGACTAAGAAGACAGGGATGGACAGGACGTGCACTTTTTTTTCGTGCAAGGCGTCATGACCCTATTGCCACAATTTTCCACGTGTTCCTCCTTTGCTCCTTGTCACTTCCTGTTGATGCCTTTGCGTTTGCCTGCCGCCTGTGTTACCAATAAAAAATAACTTGTAAGTAGAGCTCCTGTTCTTGTTTCCAAAGAATGGTGTTGATAGCCAATATGGAGGACGCTTTGCTTTTTTAATTCCCACTCGACGACATCGCCGCTTCGTTCTAAGAAGCTTGTCGCCTGAGTTCCGCAATATTCTGCATTATGGAGTGACATTTTAAAGAGAAACTTCTCCGCCAACAGTTTTTTTTTTTATCTGTTGCCTAGGTGCAAAATGGCGTTGATCTGGGGAAGGTTTATTAACGCTTTATTCAAATCGTTATTATTTTGGTTTGTAAATGTTGGAATGTTCGTGCAAGCCACCCCTGGTGTCATATCAGAACACTTGCCCCTTGCCCCTCAGACGTAATGCGAATGGTGGCATCGTAGCCATCGACCCGGAGGGGTGGTTCTAACAACCTGGTCTTTTATCCTACCGGGAATTATTTACTCGTTTCATCCGGCAAGGTGAGACAGCACGTGGCTCCACTTTGCAGTGTTGCAAGTAACGACAAAATAATGAAATTGTTCTGCGCTTCCTTTGTGCTTGCATATAGAACAACAGGATAGCCCGGGGAGGCACGAAGCGCTAATCTTTGTTTGATGGAGGCGGTACTCTTTTTGTTGTGAGCAGTCATTTATCTGTGTTATTCGACAGACAGTCCTTGACTACGCATGTAGGCATGCTCTATTCACGTAAAGAAATAATAACGGAAACCGAGGATATTAAATGAAGTTCTTGTGCATCACATTCTATAAAACTAACTGCAATGTCTTAAGTTCGTCCGATGTAACACGGACTCCTATGCAATGTTTGCGTATGCACCACACACGTCACAAGTAACTCAAACGTCATCTCACTAAGACTGGGACCGACCCGTAAGGCTGAGCTCGTGTAAGCTTGACTGAGTAGAATTTTGGTGAATATGAGTCGGAGGAAGCTGGCGTGAGTAGAATTTTGGTGAATATCAGTCGGAGCAAGCTCGGGTGAGTAGAATTTTGGGGAATATCAGTCGGAGTAAGCTCGTCTGAGTAGAATTTTGGTGAATATCAGTCGGAGAAAGCTCGGCTGAATATAATTTTGGTGAATATCAGTCGGAGTAAGCTTGGCTGAGTAGAAGTTTGGTGAATGGCCATTTGATGCATTGGCATCAAAATATCGTATTATACTTGTCATCGTTAGGTCCCTGAAAAAGCTACACATATCTTCCTTGCTCAAGTATTAAAAGACGCATTGCCCTTCAAGTGATTTGATAACTGGAAGGAAGTTCTGTAATGCAAGCCTTCCAGCAATGTAATCGATATCACATTAGATGTTTTGAGTCATACATGGCATTATGTTGCACTTCTAACGCGTTTTTTAAACATGTGACGCTTAGAAGATGTTGGCGCCTTTATTGGCGCAAGCTACTCATTTCAGATAGAAATGCAAATACGGAAAGCGACAGACATAAAAAAGCACGTGAAGCTTCACTAAAGCTTACCGTCAGCCCATATAAATAATTCGAACACTAAGCCTCAAACCATCTCAAATAAAGAAAAAGACATAAGAACAAAGAAACACAAAGTCTAGTCACATAACTACACAAAAGTTAGGGCTCTTCTGGAAGCTAGAAATATGTTACAGACGAAGGCAAATTGAATCCAGGTACAAAATGGAATCAAGTCAACTCAATATTTTCGGAAAATATCGCTCGATTCCTGAACTCTCTGGAACGCGATTCACACTCGTCTTTGCAATGTATGTGTTCGCTTTGCACCTAGGATCTTCTTGAAGCTGAAGGACGGGTGGTTTAATGCCACTAAATTCCGTACGAAACGCCTTCTCTGTGCGTCGTTCGCGGACCTTCTAGTAGAAGATGTATATACTCTTACCCAGTGGCCACACGTTTATTCCGAACTATAAGTTACTGAAATTTTGGCCCCAAAGTATTTTGTTTAAGCGTTACCGTGCAACCAGTGTTTCAGTGAACGAGCATTTTAAAAGGTTGTGCTTGTGTCCAAAGGGGACGGGATTTCAAATTAAAGCGCAGGTTCACTGTAACATAAATCTGAAGGTTTAAAATTCTGATCCAACCACGTCTCTGTGCAACCCCGGGCTGGAATCTGTCAGTATATGTCGCAACTCGCCTTGAGTTACAGGATTTCCAGATGTAACGTTGTTCCCATGCACTTGCCCAGTTGCCTCGTCCGCTGCAACATTCCCAAGGATATTGCAGTGGTCAGGTTTAAACTGCAAAATTCTTGTGCGATTCTGTTCACCAGCTTTTGTGAATTCCTCGAGAGTTTCGTAAACCATAGCCTGTGATTCACATAGAATCAACAATTTTCTCTTTTCTGTACTGAATTTATGTATGATAACACTGCGAAAAGCGCTGCTGCATTTCATGATGTTGTTTGAGAAATCTTAAATGTCTGTATTCGGTTCTATTCAGGAATGACAAAGGCGGCCGCAGATGAATTTTCTTGACAAAAAACAGCTGCGCATCTTCGAATATAAGCAGGGTATTTTTTGAAACTTTCAGGCTTCATTACAAGAGGCAGAATTTTCCCATTGCATAAGCGACATGAAGTACAGACATTACGCGGCAGAAAATGAGCCACAATAGTTCTACACAATACTCAAACAAACTTGGTTCTGTAAATGCACCACGCGTACTTATGGAAGCATGAGAAACGCGAATGTTTTTTTTTTTTCTTCGAACTCAGTTGACCCCGAATGAACCCGTATAGAGCTTTCTGACGATTTAAACCATTGTAACTTTTGGTCCGTAGCTGAACCTGAAGTGAACCTGAAAGAAAATTAGGTTCGACACCCTTTGCATTACCTTGTAGAAAGTAATGTTACATGCATATAAAATGCGAGTGGCTTCGTTATCACACGTACGCAACGCCACAAAGGAAGCCACAATGTGTTCGTGCAAGCCGCTCTATCCATTGTGCTAATGCAATGCACTACGCACCAGTGACACGGCACAAGCAGTAACACCAGCAAACCGCGTCCGCCAATAATCTCACGGCCATTAGGCTACTGCCAATTCAGTTGCAGAAAAATAAGCAAGTTTTAATAAATTGCGTCGATAGTGAGCCAACAAAGTACTACCTTAGAAATTGTTACAGAACGAATAAAGCTAATATATCACGTATCAGTGCAACTTACCGAGCATGGATAGCCGGCCGGGAGCGCTTGGACAATGGTCGCACTAACAACGCTTTATCTTCGTTTCCGAGTCCCCTGACAGACTGCGTGCTGGACGCAGTAGCAGTATGGTTAATTACAGTGGCCGCGAAGTACGCCGAACATATTTCTCTAGCTTAACGACATAACTGCATGAAACAACCTGCAAAAACAGCGGAAAACTCGATGGCATGAAAAATATACATCCATGCCGACTCGCACACAGCGTCAAACTGGCGGATTTCCGCTATGCAAGTCTTGTCGGCATGCATCTCGAGCGAAAGATAAGAGCGAGAGCGAGGGATGCCACTGCGCAATTGCCGCCCGTTTAATGCATTCACACAATCTATGAGTTACACCGCAGTTTGCACGTTATCACGTAGACGTAATAGAACCCCCATTGTCGCATTAAAGGCAACCACATAAAATTGACACGTGGCTCCTGAGTTATTTATAAACTTTGCTGTTACTTATTTCATTGGTGTTACCTGTAATCAGCGCACAGAAACGTCGGGCACACCACTGTTACCTTTATCAAGTATTTCTCTTACATTTAAAATTGAAAATGTACACATTTATAAAACGTACTGTGTTTAGAGTGTAGGGACACGGTTTAGAGAGCTTCCCATTATTCAGCTTACACGGATCACAAAGACGTTTTCATTCTGTTGTCATAGCAATTGAACGTACGCCTCCATGAATCGAACCCACTAACACATCGTCTGCAGCAGAATAAAGCAATATTCAAGTAACACACTGCCGCATGAACATAGCGCTATGCTTTGACTGTCAAGTGCACTCATCGTGGTATCCCAGTGGCTTAGGCCTTGCGCTGCTGAGCTCGAGGTCATTAGTTAAATGGCGGCCGCGGCGGCCCTATTTACGGGGGGGGGGGGGGGGGGGGGGAGTCTAAATGCAGAAACGCTCATGTACTTAGATTTAGGTGCACGTCAACGAACCATAGGTCATGAATAATAATTCGGGGGCCACCCTATATGGCATGCCTCAAAGTAAGATCGTGGTTCTCACAGGTAAAACCGGAGATTTTAGTTAAATGTGGACTTCCAAGAGCCGTTGTAAGGAGGTTGGTAAATTATGCAGTTCAAGAATTATTCATTAAAAAACTGAAGCAGCATGAATTACGTTGCATTGATCAGAAAACTTAAAGCGGATTTCGCATATACAAGTACAGAGATCGAATATATCTTTCTGCGTGTGCATCTAATTAGAGGCCTGGCGGTTATGTTAGTCTTGCCGCCAGAATATGGCGTGGGTGTGGGTGTGGTGACCTAAAGCAAAGCACAAGTATTAACAGCGCCATTTAAATCAAGAGAAGTGTGAAACTGACATGTTCCAGAGGTTCGGCTGCAGGAAGAGGGGACGGGATCGAGGAAGTGCAGACACGGTCTACCGTGATGATAGTGTGAGCGTAAACGAGTCATAATGGCAGCCTTTGTACACGACTTGTGTCACGGTTCTTGGCGTTCTCTTGATATTTGATCTATCGTGTTAAGTCAATAATCATTCAACGTATTCAGTGAGCTGGTCTAGAGAGAACTTGTCCGTGGTGGACGTCGAGTTTTATGGTCTCTAGCAAAATAAAAGACGGAAACCCCAAAACATAAAATCCACAATGTTATCTTTGCTTTTGTGCTTTTCCACTGGCGTCAATATGTAAATGTACACTAAATCAACAAAGTCAAGCTCAGACATGCACGGAGCACTTTTATTGTTTATTATTTTATTGCGTTATCCTCATGTGACAAGCTTGTTTCGGCTGAGGATCCTAATGATTTTCAAAACAGCCTTTAGGTCTGCCTAGATGCACAAAATATTTCCTTAAATTAGAACTACCAGGAGCATTAAGTTCTCTGCCATGGCCACCTACGCTGCCGCAAATACCAACCAAGCGAACCCCTGAACCACCGCCCAGCTGCTGCCAACTGTGCTTTTCACAAGGGCTCTTACCGCTTGATGCTCGTGCCGATCTAAGATTTATTAGCTCTGTTTCTATTGTTTTTCATGATACCTTTATAAATGTTATCTTTTGTGCTAAAAAAATTCGTCGCCTATATTGCTTTTAGTCCGAAGTAGAATGGCCTATAATGTCTTTCTATGATCTCGATAATCTTAAAAATTATTTGTATTAACGTTTCAAACAGTTTCTCTTAAATGTTGCAAGATTTTTATGAAGATAAGTTTGAAAAGATAGAGCAAATGAGACAGTGAACAGTGAAAGACAATGAAACAACCGAAAGTATTCGTAATCTCGACAACACACACTTCGTTATGCTTGAGTGTAAACCCATGAGAGAAGATATCAGTGCTTCCGACGTTAGTGGGTGCTTGTGTTGTGATCGGAGGATTGGGCCAGTGTATTCCTTTCGTTTTATAAGCCCTCAGAACTTCATACTTGTACCAAGCCATTATTTACCATTTCTGTTTCTAATGTTGTTAACTAATGTTGTTTTTGCAGGCAACTATCATCAAATTATTTCTTCTCTGTTACAATCAGTACTGTTCTTTTTACTTATACAACAAGTACTATGTTTTTCTCTTATCTACACAATTACAAAAATGTCTGGAATTTCGTGTAGTCCAGTGTATCGAGGCTGTTGCTGGATTATGAGGAACTTCAGTATGTGACGGTGTAGTAGAAATTGGTGGCAAATATGAAGGGAACAGTAGAGGCATGTATAAAGTTCATATATTTAAACAATTTCAAGTTTTACGAATCAAGCTTTAGTATTTGTAAACGAGGCGAGTGCTCCGTCTGTGTTTTTATGGCAGCAAACACACTCCTCTGGGCACGAAGTTTGAACTTGATGTAAAATAAATTTCTTAACGGCCAACTCTTTAAAACACGCTATTGTGCCAGAGAACAACAGCCTATTGCTCCCGGTTGCTGGCTTCTTGACAGGTAATGCTCCTTATTCGTGCAACACGAAAATGTTGATTCATTTCATTTTCTCGTGGGTCACTAGCCTGTGGTAGCAACAAAAGCGGAGTATTTGACATATATTCTAGAACTATGGCTGGCTGTAACGTTTTAAGAAATGAATGCTGTATGTAATTACAGCATAGGCCACGCCTCGTGGGTGTTGCAAGAAAGAAAGCAGAAAGGTACATAGTAATGACGTGGCATTCCTCCTCATATTCTTTTTTCGAGCTTATAGCCAGAAGTATGTCACACCAGAAAAACTGTTCGTTCAACTCTGGCCCAACCGTAAAAAATAATATTTTTTGTCTAATCATTTCAAAATGTCACGATTGGAATTTAACGTTCGTCGCGACACGCCGTTTCCACACGCTTCGCTAGATCACCGTTCCTGCTTTCCCGGATTTCTTCTGATTGCATCTTCAGTATTGCCAGGCCATTAAGCTTTTCTTTCGTTTTTTACAGCATAAGCTGTTATGGGCACATTCCAATAGCCGTTTCTGGACGCGATGATGCCGCTGATGCCCCGTAACCGCTATCGCCGGAAATCCGAAGAAAAGTACCCGCTCTCCACCTGGATGTAACCCAGGCCCGCTGCGTGGCAGTCGGATACTTCACCACTGAGCCACTCAAGCTTTTTTTTTCTTTACTACCTTCTTCGCAACAATACATACGCCCGTACAAATACAAAGCAGGTCGCATGGTGTTACACATTATTATCACATAATTTGGCTTGAGTGTACTAATTTAAAAGGCCTTCAAAGAGGCCACCACAGACACCAAAACGTCAAGCTCCTGAAATCACTCTGGTGGTTCAATGATGTGCTTTTGGGCATCCCGAATGTACGTGAGACTTAGAATTAGGTTATGCCTTGCCTACCTTGCTTCTACGCTGGCATTCCTGACTTCCATGCGCGTTTTCCACACAGTGTTCATACACAAAATTATTATCATGTCAGCCGGCACTCCCTCTGCGTCTGCGCATGGCAAGAAACGAATACCGAAAGGGCTTATCGGCAGTTCTTTTTTCAGAGTTCGTTTGAGAACATCCCACACGAAAACGGAGTCATGGCAATCCAGGAAGATGTGCTCGATAGTTTCAGATGTGTTACATATGATGCAGTTAACAGACCACGGAACAAACCAGCCTTTACTTTGTAGCCATGGCTTCACAGGGAGAGTGCCATAATGCTATTGAAAAAAAAATGTTTTCGCTGAAGGTCTAACAGGCATTCTTTTCACACGTTCCAACACATTGCGTTCAGGTCCTAAGTTGTATATCACGCGATATACAGGAAGCGGTAAGAAAATATCTGCAAGATCCCGATAGAGTTTCTTTCGCGTCACAAAAGACAAAAATTTATTCGAAAAATGTGCTTTCAGTAATGAAAAGGACATAACTTCCTTCAGAATACCGATTCGTATTGGTGTTCGTTCATTTCTTGATGAGACAACCCACTCAGGCAAGGAAGAACTTAACCTCACATGAACAACAGTACGCAGAAATATATCACTTTGATCCCGTAAGAAAAAGAACCTACTTACCATCTGTTTCAAAAACAAATGTGTTAGCCCCTGTCTCCCATTCTTCAACGAATGAAACAAGTTACATCGGCTAGTTCTTTCCCAAGTAGATCCCCATATCTATACTGCAAACACTCCATCAAATTTCTGCACCAAAACTCTTCCCATGCATAAACTGTGGTGCATAATACACTTTTGTAACTAAAAACAAATTGCACACACTAGCTCTGCGCCTCGATTTTGACGAGAATGATCTGAACTGTCCGCCCGGCGTCGGCGTCTACGGCGACCTGCAGCTTGTAATGCTCTCTGCACAGCAGTCAGCTGAGCCGGATGATGCCTGGTCGTAGCCGCGCACGTAGTTCTACGATTCGCTTCTTCAGCAGCGGTTCGTACCACATGAGGAGACGCCATAACGTATACCGAAGAGGTACCCAGAATACGTGACGCACATCTAACATCGGGATAGCGTTGATTGCGTGCCTCGTCTGAAATGCATCGCGTCTGAATCGCATCTCGTCGCACGCGGCGGTTGCAGGCACGTTAACTAGATGGCGCCACCATTCTGGTGGAGGCTCGGGTTGTCTGCGCCTGCGCGCCGGCCTGTAGGGCGCGTATAAAGGGAATAAAGGGAAGGTATAAAGAGAAGCGCTTGCGTAGCACACACTGAGCACGCAAGCGCTTGATATCAGGCAGAAGAAAAATTCCCTTGTTCTTAATATATGTTCTTAAATACCAATGTTCTTAAATCGATTGGCGGATTAGCTTATGATAATACTGGCCTTTTCAGTTATGGTATAGCTAAGGTCTCAAGCGTAACGAACGTATTCTCCGAGATGCAAGATGGAACAAGCGATCTCATAGAAGGCTTTATATGAAATGTGCGAGCTTCATTAAGCATAAATATTTTACTGCGATAGCAATTATATGGACACTCTAAGCAAATTTCTGCCGTCGTCGTCACCGTCGCCGTCACCGTAAGGTTCCGTATGATGTCCAACGGCGATGAAATCGTCGCCGCGTGCCGTATTCTGTATGTGCGAGTGAAAGCGCGTGAGGGACGCATGCTTTCACGGGGAGCGAACGCATGGCAGAGAGCAAACGCGACATCTTCCGTCGTGCGAAATGCCGTGGGGGGACGGGAGGGGAGGTGACGTTTAGCTGCGTATTTATACAAAAACATTGCGAGGCGAGAAGATGGTAAAGACTTCCGACACTGCTCGACCAGTGTCCCGTTCTGATTTCGTGGAAAACCTCCGAGCCGCTGCCAGAGGCACCGGCAACAGTCACCAACGCCGCGCGCGTTCGCTGCGAACGCGGGCAAAACAGTTCTGCGCTTTGCTGGTGCTGCTACATGTCCAAGTTTATACAGCTGGTAAAACTACTATCCTTACTCCGTAGTATTCTTATGCTTGAGTTCTCTACTTTTAGCTCTCTACTAATTTGATATCGCAATTGATGCTTCGCCTTTCGGGTGAAAGTGCGACATTTTTTTTATGTTAAGAACAACTAGCGTGTGTGATAAATAACGATAAGATTGGAGGATATGTTAGCAGGCCACAACAAGAGTAACTTTGCAGGACTTATTTTCTTCAGTAATAGGGAAAGTTTCTAGGCTTTTTACAATACTGACATTACGAGCTAGGAATTGTCATTTATTATTATTTATTTAGTTAGTTATTTTTACAGAAAAAGCCCTAAAGGCCCTAAGATGAGGGTATTACTTAGGAGGTGGGGGGGGGGGGGGGAGGCTCTGGGAGGGCAGAACTGATACAAACTTATCCCTAGCTGTCATACACAATTTTGCAATTACTAGGAATCTGTTATTTACAATAGCTTGAGCCGAACACATACAAAATAATTTAAATTAGTTACAAGGTGTCAGGAGCACTTTGGCAATTAAAAAATAAATTATGTAATTACACTTGGAGATACGTTTGCTCACTTCCGGGAAAAAAACCCTGATTGTCAAATAATGACACACGGAAAACTGTTAAATGAACATGACATCTACAAACACAAATGTAACACGTAAATAATTAATATAGGAAAGTGCTAAGTGACAGTGAAATAATTTACACATGAGCACAACTATACATGTGTCGGCATGATTTCTTAGTCTTTGTTCAATGTGCGTATTAGCTCTTGGAATCTGACGTCAGTCTGAGTGGCATTGTGCGACGGCACAATATTCCATTCAATGATAGTGCAATTAATAAATGACATGGCAAGAAGACATATTTTCTACATTTCGCGTTTGATTTTATAAGGGTGATCTCGGCGTGAAAACGTTAATGTGGCTGTCTGTAAGAAATCGTGATGCATAGCTGGATGGTGATGCAGCTTGTGAAATAGTGAAAGGTGAGAAATCTTGCGGCGACATCATAGTTTAATCAAATCAGCGCGCGTTCTAAGAGCTGCAAATCTAGAGAAACGCGAGTATTCAGAGTAAATGATGCGTACAGCACGCATTTGCAAGGATTCTATGTTGGAAATACTGTAAGCCGCCTCCAGGTGCCAGGTGGCAGGTACGTTTTCTACTTTTGGGCGGAATAATGAAATGTAAGCAAGTTTGCTAATGTGGGCAGGAATGTTACATGTATTCATTTTGTGTCCCCAGCTAGTTACGATCAATTAAAGGCTTATAAAATGTTTTGCTCTTCTTGAGCAGCGCAGAAGCTGCAGAATATAAAAAAATGGCTGTCATCCCGCCCTGTGAACGTGAATGTCCAGCAAAGCTGCATCAAACACCACACATGGTCGAGCACTGTATTCACGCTGCTCTTCTGGTGTCTTTAATTTCCGTGGTCTACCCATCGCAGTCTTAGAATGAACTGAATGAGTTTCTAGACGGGTCTCCCTTTTTTATATGAATGGATGATGACGCGGCACTACGTAAGTATATATATATATATATATATTGTATGCTTAATTGCAAAGAAGGATATGACGTCGAGGACTTTCTTAGGAACTGCGTCGACTTCAGGTTCAGATATTGCCGCGTGGTTGCGTCGTATGAGAGGGTAATCGAGCAACATTGGAGGCGCAGTCCGGTGGAATGATGCGACGTCACGGGCAGGATTTTGCGAACGATTCGACGATTATGATTGGCCGAGATACAGTCATTTTAGCATGCGTCACAGATATAGTCACTCTAGCATACGCTAAAGAGGGTGAAGGCGAAAGCCTGCGTGCACAAGAGACATTCATTTAATTACTTCACATTCTCACTCCGAATGCGTCGTTACTTCCTATAACTTTCTTTATTAAATGTATTTAAGGGGAGGTTGGTACCCGTATGTAGCGCCGGCTACTCCTATTCTCTTACATAATAGTTGTCCTCAGAAAGTTGTCAAAAATCACAAAATGCACTAATAACCACATGTACGAACATTCACGTACTAAGCCCTAACTGTAATATAAAACAAATGTTCACGCAACAGAAGAGTTCACACAAGATAAATACTCACAAAACCGAAGTATTCACACGCAACACATGAGTTCACAAAGCATAAATGTTCACAAAACCAAGATGTTCACACAGAAGATGTTGGGCACCTGCAAATTAGGTCCCTCTTGAATGCCGCGCTCTAAATACAACAGTCTTTTACGCATACACAAATGATACATGAACACGAAGACACAATAAAAATGTAATCCAGAGTGCCTGTTAATAATAACAATGCCAGCAATAACTTGTATCTGACTTAGTAATTTTGTGATATTTTTGAGCCCTCCAAAATTTTACTAAGGCGCGCGCAGCGATGTTTTGTAGTTTTTCTGTCGGCCATGGACCCAAAATTTTCCTTTGAATAGTGGTCGTCTATCCAAGCCATGTAGTTTTTCTGAAAGCTTCTTACGGGGAGCATCATGTTTTTTTACAGTGTAGAAGAAGGTGTTCTATGCCTTCTTCAGCCTCTCCACATGAGCATGTAGCACTATTAGTTTTTATAATCCTATGCAGGAAGCTTTTAGTATTGGCAGTGCATAACCGAAGCCTATGTACTGTTGTTTCAACCGATCGGTTAATTTTAAACGGAATATTGAATTCTATTCCAGGATCAATATTATATAATTGGGAGTTCTGCGCATCATTTATGAACGAAGTTTCCTTGAACAACTTACCACATAGTTTGTTCAATAAACAACACGCATCACTCGTTGCAGAGAAACTAGGGATAATTCATTCTTTTGTTGAGCTGCACGTGCCATGTGATCAGCCGTTACATTTCCTATGATTTCACAGTCACTTGGAATCCACTGGAAGGTTATGTCGTGTTGTAGATATTTCGCTATGGCGTATGTTGTCTGTATTTAGTACACCAATGTGCTGTTTGTTTTTCGTAAGCTGATATCATTTAAGCTCAGCAATGAGGCTTGTGAATCACTCGGAACTACCCAGCCAAGAGGTCCTGAATGCTGACATATGTAATATAAAGCAGAAAGTATTGCGTAAAGTCCTGCCGTTGTGGACGTTGTAAATTGGCAAAGCTTATAAGCTCTTTTCTCTTGGTATGCAGGTATATAAAACGCTGATGTAGAGCTTTGTTTCCAGCATAATTCAAAGGTATATGTGTGAATGTGATCTACGTAGTTAGCGTAAAGATGTGGTAAAGTTAATTGCTTTATCGCAACTACGGGCATATCCCATTTACGACCTACTCCAGGAATTGAAGTGACTATTTCTGGAATTACAAGTCGCCATGGGGGATGAGTTGCCCATGCAGGCCAGTATTCGTAAGCAGGTGGTAAGTTTTTGCACCGCCGTATTTCATCATGTATGCGTGCAGAGGTTCTACCTTGAAGGTCTTGGCATAGTGGATTATTAGCGTGTTGTGTTGCCAAACCAAAAAGACGATAAGTTTCCGTAAATATTTGTGCATGAAAAGTTGGTTGGCGGGACTCAGCAATTACCAAAGCACTGGCACAGGGAGCCCCAAGACATATGCGAAGGCCTCTGGAAATTATTCCTTGAATTGTTTCCACAGTATTACAGGATATTCCATGTAGTACAGGGGCAGAGTATGCTATTCTTAGTCTAATCATAACCGAGTGAATGCGTAATAAAGAAGAGGTTGAACTACCCCATCTCACTCCAACAAATCGACTAAGAATGTTGATTAGGGAGTTGACTTTCTCCTCTAATGATTTTATTTGGGGAACCCATGATAGCCGTCTTTCTATAATAAAACCCAGGAACTTGTGTTGTCGTACAAGTTGCAAACGCCGAGAGTCTAGCACGAGCTGCAATCTCTTGAGGCATTTTCTTGTAAAAGGAAGTACAGCAGTTTTCTCAAGTGAAATAATCATACCTCTACTTTTCAAAAAATCATTAATCACTGTTAAACTAGCTTGTAACTTTTCCTGAACGGCTTGAGTAGTCGTGTCAGATGCCCATATGCACAATTCGTCTGCGTATAGTGAATAATACAAGGTAACAGGCAGGACATGGGGTAATTCAGCCATAACACAGTTAAACAAAAATAGACTAAGTACACTACCTTGTGGAACGCCTTGATTCAATTTATGCTCTGTGCTTTTGCCATCAGCAGTTTCAATATAGATTTTCCTGTCTCTTAAGAATTCCGCAATCCATCTCAGTGTTCGGCCAACTATGCCCAACTGAATTAACCTATGTAGTACGTGAGTGTGGCTTGCTGTGTCAAATGCAAGCTTTATGTCTAGAAACACTGCAATGGTGATTCTTCCACAGCTCCTCTCATGATCTAAGTATATAACAGGATCTTAAATAGCATCCATCGTAAACCGGCGCCTGCGGAAGCCAGCCATATTTTCGGGCAGTGCGTTGGTGCATTCTGTCCACCACTGAAGCCTAGCATCAATCATCTTTTCCATAAGTTTACAAACACAATTTGTCAGGCTTACAGGGCGGAAAGAATCTAACGATAAAGAAGTTTTACCCGGTTTCACTAGCGGGACCACTCGCACAATTTTCCAAGCAGGGGGAAGACATTCCGATATCCACGCATCATTCAGTAATTTTAATAAAGTATTTGTGTCTACAGGACCCAGGTTTTTCAGGGCAGCATATGTGACCCCGTCAGGTCCAGCTACTGTCCTCTGGCGGCACGATACAAGTGCGCTCTTTTATTCTTCTAGTGAAAACGGTTGATCTAGGTCATGATGATCGCTTCTTATAGAAACATTGATCGATGCTTTGACTTTTTCGACTTTGACTTCTGATTACTTGTTTTCTCCCACCAGAGGTAGTGGGTTCGAGTGTCTTAATTGCTGCTACTTAATTAACTGTGCCTTAACTTCGCCCTTATTAATACCAAAGGTCGTGGGTTCAACTCCCACATAAGCTCGAGGTCGAAGTTTGAACCCATCGAAGGTCGTGGGCTCGAGTGCCTGAATTAGCTCTATGTTAATTAACTTTGCCTTTTTTTGGCGTGATGAGTGGCATCAGAGCCAGCTGTGGAAGAAGACGATGAGCGCGAGAGCAGTGGCACGAGTGCGTCTCTGCGCGAGGCGAGCGCACATAACTATGTACCGCACGCCGCATTTTCGAGATAGAGAGAGAGAGAGAGAGAGAAAGCACTTTATTCTGGGATAAAAAAATGTATCGATGTCCTCAGTCCAGGGCGTCGCTTGCGGCATGCTTCAGCGCTAGGCCAATGAAGTCGGCAAGGAATCCTTGGTCAGCCACTCAGAGGAAGGGGTAGGTGGGAGGGATTAAGGTTTCGGTAAGGGTCGCCAGTCAGCCTCTAGAGTCTGTAAAGGAGTAGGTTTATCTAGGTCAATTACTCACAGGGGACCCTGATCACGAGAAAGAAATTTACAGAAGAATAAAATTGGGTTGGAGTGCATACGGCAGGCATTACCAAATCCTGACTGGGAGCTTACCACTGTCGTTGAAAAGAAAAGTGTACAATCATTGCATTCTACCGGTGATAACATATGGGGCAGAAACTTGGAGGTTAACAAAGAAGCTCGAGAACAAGTTAAGGACCGCACAAAGAGCGATGGAACGAAAAATCTTATGACTAACGTTAAGAGACAGGAAGAGAGCGGTGTGGATCAGAGAACAAACGGGGATAGCCGATATTCTAGTTGACATTAAGCGGAAGACATGGAGCTGGGCAGGCCATGTAATGCGTAGGATGGATAACCGGTGGACCATTAGGGTTACAGAATGGATACCAAGAGAAGGGAAGCGCAGTCGAGGTCGGCAGAAAACCAGATGGGATGATGAAGTTAGGAAATTTGCAGGCGCAAGTTGGAATACGCTAGCGCAAGACAGGGGTAATTGGAGATCGCAGGAAGAGGCCTTCGTCCTGCAGTGGACATAAATATAGGCTGATGATGATGATGATGATGATGATGATGATGATGATGATGATGATGATGATGATGATGATGATGATGATGATGATGAAGGGGGGGTGGTTTTGGGTGGCATTGCCATAGGATATGTGATGTGTTGGGAGGATAGACACCACAGTGGCTACAGCGAGGGAGGTCGTCAGTAAGTATGCCTTGGAGGAGGATTTTCCGCGCTGGAGTGAGCAGGGAGGGTGTTCGTATGGGCTTGTTGGATGAGTGCCCTGTGTCCTTGTAATGTCTTGGTGTAGCGCAGGGTGGAGGCGTTGGTGGGACGAATAGATTTGGTCGGGGCATGTTGGGAGCCTGGTGTATCATATCGCAGGCAAGCTGATTAGCTCGTTACTGGGAGATGTATCGCTGCTACTACCGCTTGCAGTTCTGCTGTGGTCGTATCAGTGTATGAAATTATTTCACTGTGTATCGTCCGAAGGGCACCGCTATAGCAGTGCCTTTGTCTTGGACACTAGCATATGTATAGTAATATGTGCCATGTGGGTTGCGCCATATGTATCTTTTGAGGTATGCTACTCGCTGTGTCCGCCTAGCCTTATTAATCACAGGGTGCATGTGCCTAGGGAGTGGTGCGATCTTGAGCAGGGACCTTTGCCTCAGTTTGTGAAGGGTGATTATTTCGGTCATGGTATTGCGACATCCCCTGTCGGTAATCAGTTGTGTGCACATGCTGACAGGGAGTGCCAATGCTAGCTTGGTAGCCTTGCGAATTAACGCATCGATGCATGCCGTATCTTGTTTGCGGCAATTGGTCTAAGGAAAAGGATATCGAAGCTTGGATATCAGTAACGCGTCGCAAAGGTGTAGCATGTCTGCTTCATTTAGGCCCCCGTTTCTAATAGATACCCTTCGCACCATGTGAAGGACTTGATCTCCTTGTCTAAGCAAGTGTTGTATAGTTGTATAGTAGCGGCTGAGCCACCGCCTGAGGCCGCCGTCTGTTTAGGCATTTCGGGCTTTCGCCTTCATAATCCCTTGCCTTTCGCTCCTACTCCAGGACGTACTCATCCCTGCGCATGGATGATTCCTGGCCAAACGCTACCCCGAGCCACAACAGTACCTAAATATGTGCAAGGTCCTGCTTTAAATATATGACTATTTGACGCATTTGACTATTCCGCATTCCATTCCATATTAATTACTTGCTATTCGTTTCTTATTCGAAAAAGTTTCTTATCACTCCAACTATTTGTTGTCTACCGTTTATGGTACCCATTATTACATAACACTAAACAGCACAATTTCAGGAATATGTTACCTTTCATTCGGTGATGTTTGAATAAGAGATATGAAGGGGATCTCAAGAGTCATTATGCTTCTGGTTCTTTATGTTTTAGGCTTCGGCAATACTAATTAGATATGCCGACAGAATCTGCAGATTAACTAGAGCAAGCACGGTGGCTTTCATAATAGTGTATATGAGCAGTTGCATGAAACGTTCGGCTCCGTAGACTATCCTACTCAGTGGAACGGGAGTGTACTGCGCTCACCAATTGTAACTGTGTTGATTCTTTACCATTGATAAAGCATCGCAAACAATCCAGTAAACAGTTGAAGAACTGTTGTTGAGCGCACGCCACCATAAGCACACTAGCGTGCCTGCTGATCTGCTGTACGTACTCGCTGATCTGAGCGGAACGGGCAGTAAACGTCAACGTAACGTTATCTAATACTTCCCTGGATGCTGGCTAACGCCTACTGTTTCCTGTCGGTCTCATCTCGTGCACGACCGAGGTGCGACACCTGCAACGCCATTGGCGGAGCTCATATAATGCCAGTAGTGTTGTGAGACACCTGGTAGCTGCCAGGACACTGTTCCTTCTACCCAGCAGGAGCTGCCTTGAGTACTGCATCGCGCCTACACCTTTCATCCACGTATATAGTTAGAGCACCGTCCGAAAAGTCCAAGGGCAGCGCTAAACCATGCTATCGCTGTTAATGCTTAGCTCTTCGGGCGAAACTGCCATTCCTTGTTCAACAAAAGCAACAACTTGATCGCTCTTGATGCTCAAAGTGCCTGTAGTGCCAGAGCCGATACTAACTATACTTCAGAAAACTCCATGGCAGATAGTCTTCTGATGAATGCTAAAATAGCGGTTTATGACAATTAAATACAGGGCGGGCACGGCAGCGTTTCACGCCACCATTTAAAGCGAGAAGAGACAATGTGTTACAGCGCGAGAGAGGCTGACTTGTCGTTCGTCTTCCAAGGCTGTCGTTGAAAAGCATTTACCGAAAACCAATTAGCCTACCAACAACCCATTGAGAAGAGACACATAACATGCTCTGTAATAAGCTGTCAAGCGCCGTTCCAAAACGAGTTTCGTGCGTCGTTGAATGCTGGCGTAGTTGGTATCAAATGCCAGTCAAAGAATAGCCACCAGCGCAGCCTGCGTCGTAGCCCTGGCATTGCTTTGAAACATAATAATCGTCTGCTTTAAAATAAAGCTTACATACCTAGTTTGGTTCAGAAATCAAATAGACTTAAACAATTTGTTTGTTCTGAAGGTGCTCTTCTACTTTGCCAACAACCGCGCTCGTCGCTCTCCCGCACCGTCTCTTATCTCCCCACGGCTCTGCCCTCGCCGCTCAGTTTCCGTTGAAGCGATAGACCGCACGTACCTTCGCCGCTGAGGCATATGCGCTTGCTGCCAGCGTTTTGACAGTCGTTGTCTGCAGTCATTCAGTGTTATCTATTCATGTTTGTTTGTGCGCGCTCACACCACGCTTGTTCATTCAGTTAGTAATAGTCGGGCCGCATTTTCCAACGCACGCCACGCATGCAATGCTGCCCGGATCGGCAGTGCAGAGCTACAGGTGTGTCCCTTCGCACGCGCTGCCCACGGGAAGCGCTTCTCATCAACACCACCGTTTGACAAGCGCCTTCTCGTGGTTATCGAGTCTCTCTTCATGTCCGTCTAATTACGCCGCAGCACACCTGCTTAGTTAATCAGCTCATGTTTACTACAATTCATATTGCTTACCAAAGCCGCTCACCTTACTTCGTATGACATTGCTGTGTTGCTATCGCATTCATTGCTTCGCCCTTAGGGCGAAACTGTGACATTTTTTTGATGTTCTCCACCACAAAGGATCAATCGGCTTCAATACGATTCTACCAGCAGTAATGATTATCGTATAGCGCTGCCTCGTCTGCCCTCCGGTAAGCTCATCGCCGACTCCGTTTCTCTGCATGCAGATCTCGCTTGTAGATCTCGCAGACTTTGGAGATGCTCTCCGGAACGTTATCATTCTCAAAGGCATAAGCTCGATCGGTCGCTTTCAAATCTCACATGTGCGGATGGTGATTTGCAAGACAGCGCTAGCAAAATCAAGCTAGTCACTTGTGGTGAACAGCGAAGCTCTGCGAACGTGGGTGTATAGCGTAGTGGGTATGACGCTCGACCTCGGACCGTCGTGAGTACCCGGGTTAAAATCCCGCCTCGCCAAGAAAATTTATATTGTTTTGAAGCAAGAGCTTCATTACGCTACCTCGGGCAGCCGTCGGCGACTCAACACTTTTCACCTTGAGAGCTAGAGGTCAAACCACAAGAGAGCATTAAGGCGCGTTTATAGTCCGACGTTATTGGCACACGGGCGAGCATCATCAGACGCCGGGTGCGTCAGAGCACATTGACCGCGCGTCCCGTTACGTTGGCGGCGCCAGTAGGTCGAACCATTGGTCGAACTATAGCCGCTGTTGTTCTCGCCAACGTGACATAACGTGTGCGCGCGTTCACGCTACGTTGGACTATATTTAGTCCTTTACGGAGCCCTGAAAGGAGACATTGCCGCCGTTACTAGCTAATATCAAGCTAGTCACTTGTAGTGAATTTCTGGTTCGATGCCGCCGCTGTGTTGTGATAGACCCTGAGCCTACAGAAGTTAAGGTGAAGCTGCTATGGCTGCCTGAACGCATGGAAGATATTTGCATACGTGAAGCTCTTCAGTCATTTGGGAAGATTAAAGCCATATCTGCAGATACTTGGAGGGTGTCCGATATGGGACAGATGCTCACACTTAATCGAGGCGTCGTAGTGCCACTCGCAGATGGAGTTTCCGTCAGCGGCATTACGCCTGACTGTGGCCTACAGAGTACTGATTCCAGGCAGGCCACCATTATGCGTACGTTGCCACAGAGTCGGGCACATTCGCCGACACTGCTGCACGCCGCGATGCGAGGATTGTTCGGACACCCTGCAGAAGAATGTGTAGTAACATACGCCGGTAAACTATGGAATCGCACAAGACCACCTGAAGATGCTTTGCAAGACCATATCGTTGATGCTACCGAGGTCCTAGGTGCAACGGGCGACCTTCCAGGTGCTGTGGTGCCCGACGCCAATGCTGTCGACCAGGCATTGGGAAGGGAGTGCACAATTGCGGTGATGGCTGAAGACAAGGCAGAAAATGCAGATATGACGCTCCTCTGTTTGAAGGAAACGCCCACTGCTATTGAGCTAACGGCGAGGAAGCAGGATAATCTCAGTCAGGGCTACTCCTGCTGAAACTTCGGAGACGCAACCACCTAGTGTACAGCACCTTCTTACAGCACGCACTGCAGACGTACTGCATCGAAATACCTGCAACTGAGCGCTCTGCATCGCGCAACACTGTTACAATTGAAGAAAGTGACTCAGCAAGCGGTCCTAGACACTCACGTCGCCGGAGACCATCAAAGCATTCGGGGAGGTGCGGACGCTCTTCATCAAGGAGACCTGGAGTTGGTACGGGGGAGGATTCATCTCCGCCTTCCTCGCCAGATCACCGCATGTAGTAATGCGGCAGAAGTTGTAGTCGCCATGACGCTGTCCCATAAATTTATTTTTGCAACGGTTGACCTATGTGGCCTCCGGTCTCATTAGAAACAGGTGCAGCTACGCCGGTTGCTGTTCAGCCGACACTTTGACTTCGTAGCCGTTCAAGAGACGAATATTGATAGCGATAAGGAGACTGAGAAGGCATTGAAGCCATTTCTCTCTGTAGTTAATGCATTTGTGTCGCACGCTATGGGCCTTTCGGTGGACTAATTTTTGTTTCTCAGGAAGAGTTTACCCTGTTCTGCTTCCGCATTTATTGTTAATAGTTGGGGCCAATTTCTTCAATGCGATTTTATGTTGCACGGCTTGCCATGGCGCCTAATCAATATATATATATATATATATATATATATATATATATATATATATATATATATATATATATGCGTTGAATGATGCACCACGACGCAATAATCTTTTTGATAACATAGCTAGGTTACTTGACTGTGACCGTAACGCTGTGTTAATTGGCGATTTCAATCGTGTGTGTAATCCAAATGGCCGTACTGGGCCTAGCCGTAGTGACAGGAGTGCTTAAGAGCTGTCTCTTATAGTTGAGAAGGCTGGACTGATTGACACAGGGGCATCGAGTAGCCACCCCTCTTATACCCCCCCCCACATGCACAAGGTAGTACCCACACACGATTTGATCCCATTTATGTTTCATCAGTTCCTATATTCCCTGAAATATCTTGCAAAGCAGAACCTGTTTCATTTTCAGATCACTGTATTGTTACCGCGCAGATTGAAAAAAAAAACACTCGTTCAAATTTAAGACAGAACTGGGCGCTCTGGAAACTTAACTCTTCCCTTGAGATAGATGGGCACTTCATTTCTAGTGTGCGGTTGGCACTCAAAACTTGTTTGGCTGCTGATATGCCTTTTTAATTGCCTCTTGGGGGCTTTTCAAACAATAAGTTCGGTCAATTGCAATAGAAACTGGATCTGTAAAGTCGTTCTATAGAAATGTTGAAGAAAATACTTTACTGAAAAGTCTTCATAATCTCTATGATCTAGAATGTGAGACAACAGGCTTTTATGTGGACGAAATTACTAAAGCTAAATGTGCACTTCCGGAATATGACGTAATACGATACAGAGGGGCCCGTGTTCGATCGCGTAATAATCGTACTTAGCATTCTGAGGAACCCACACGTCAAACTTCACTTGATGAATACCGCCATGCAAAAAGCAGGCTGATGCCAGATATTTATTTGAATGGGTCTTTGCACTCTAATACAAAATAAATTATGTCGGAATTTGAGTTTTACTACACGGCATTGTCTAACGCCCCTTCTGATAAATAAAATGATAATATGGTAGGACACTTTCAGTCCTTTGTAACCCATTTAACTGAATAGGAGTGTGCTGTCATTAGTGGTTCTTTCACTCAAAAAGAAGTATAATTAGCAATTGAACAATGACCGATATCACAGACGCCGGGTCCGGCTGGCATTTTAGGCGAGTTTTAAAAAGCCTTTAAATGCCTACTTTCTCCGTGTTACTCGAGACTTTCAAACTTAGTTTTAATCTGAATACTCTTCCTCGGTCATTCTGTACAAGCCACACAGTGTTCATTTCAAGATACACCGACAGAGAGAAACTGTGATCTGCTCAAGCCTACAGACCTATTACACTGTCCAATGTAGACTATAAAATTTTTGCAAAGGTATTATCAAACAGACTACAATATGCAATGTCGATTCTCATTGGTTCTCACCAAACCTGCCGTCTGAAAGGCCGCTCAATACAAACAAGCATACACATCGCCCGTACAGTATTGGAACATTGTTCCAGTTCTTATGATCAGCTAGCAATGCTACAAGTAGACTTAGCTAGGGTTTTGATAGGGTACGTCATTCTTTTCTCTTTTCTCTTCTCGAGCATGCTAACGTCGGCTCCGTTATATTTAAAGATGTGAAATTGTGCTATAATGATTGTTCAACTCGTTTGATTGTCAATGGTCACATGTCCAAGCCTGTGTCAATTCATTCCTCTGTGAAGCAAGGTTGTCCCTTGTCACCATTACTTTTTGCCCTTTACTTGGAACCACTCTGTTTAAACGCAATTCACTCTAGTAATATTCATGGTTTCAGTGTTTTTGGAACAAAGGTAAAAGTGCTGGCATATGCAGACGACCTCGCTTTCTTTAGCACGGACAAGCCCAGTATCACAACTGTGGTGTCTAAGAGGAATTTGACGCAATTTCTGGTGCACGAATGAACTGTGCTAAATGTTTGGGGCTTTGGTTTGGCTTATGGATCTTTAAACGGACACATTTTGCTGGTATTGAATGGACTTGTCAACCACCAAAATACCTGGGCGTTCCATTGGATGCATATAAGTCAAGTGCACATTACTGGAAAGAACGTGTACCAACCTTAAGACGCTATGCCCAAACATTCGTTCTGCATAATCTCTCAGTCTTTGGCAGAGCTAAAGTGTGCAATTTATTTTTGGGAACAAAATTATTCTATTTGCTGCAAATAATTCATTGTTCCAGGGTTTACATACAGCAGTTTCACCCAATATTTGCTACCTTTATTTGGTCATCATCTTATGAGCCAATGAGGCGTGACAATATTTTCAGACCAGTTAGTGCAGGCGGTATTGGCCTGGTTCACCTTTATGTTAGACAATTAGTGCCTCGTTTAATCTTTTTTTGGGGCTGTTCTGACCCATTACTTCGGGCGTTCTTGGAAGTTAATCTCGTCAACGTTTTACCAAATTTAGTAATTTCGGCAAATTTTGCGTCACATCCATATTTGCAGGGATTCATGCGTGAAGTGTGCCTCTCAGTGCGCTTTCTTGCAGTGCGATTCTCAAATGAGTACTTATTCTCTATGTCAAGAAAAAATCAGTATAAAGATCTAATTGATATACTTTTTAAACCTCCGTTATACCAATCGCTGTACATTGGCTTATCTGGAGATGACGTCCTTGCACGGGTTTGTAAAATGCCTATTCCTCCTCACATCAAAACATTCTTCTTCAATGTGCACACTGAAACGTTACCTGTTAAAAACTGGTTAAATAGGAAAGGCATCTTTGTATCTTCGAATAACTGTCGTCTTTGTAATGTACTGGAAACTATAGAATACTGATTTATCGATTGCAAGGACGCCATATTGTTTGGGACGTTCTCCCAAGGACTTTAAAAAGGATCTTGATATAAATGCTTATACAATACGATATCTGATACAGCCTAAATGTGAAGATGTGCCTTATGACATGCTCCTACTTATGGCGGTGCAGTTTATGGGAAAATGGCATGCTAGACCGGAATGCGGAACCAATTGTATCTTCGAAGTCAAATTTCATTGGGATGATTTCACAACTGAAAGACGTTTATGATCAGAGAGACTCCCAACCAGACTGGTATCCATTGTTGATGCAGTGTATCCTTTTGTCTTCTTTTTGGATAACTGCTTACTGTAATAATTACACTGTGAAGTGTTTGTTTAGTGTTTGTAGAAGCAGCTATGACAGTTTTGGCCGCTATGAAAATATTCGTAATAAATACCATGAAAGAAAAAGAAAGCTGGTGTATAGCGCAGTGGTTATGACGCTCGCCTTGGGACTGTGGGTACCCGCGTTCGAATCCCGCCTTGCCAAGAAAGTTCATTTTGTTTTATGTCTCTCGCTCTCTACCAGTCTCTCGTTCTTTCTCTCTCTGCACGTCCTCTCTCGCCACTCTCCGACCACCTGTGGCTGATCAACGCTCGCCAGGGTTCAACGTCGGCCTTAAACAGCTCCGCTGTTAACATATATATATATATATATATATATATATATATATATATATATATATATATATATTAACAGCGCCACTGTTTAAGACGGACGTGGAACCCTGTATATATATATATATATATATATATATATATATATATATATATATGCAGTCATCCTCTTGCTCCTGGAAACTACACTGGTGGTCTAGCGAGAAGTTGAATTTCGCGTCACGTTATCGAAATCGTTTATGACTGCCTTGGGATGTTCAGCTTGGCGCGTCCGCTGATCTTGGTCGTGATGTTGTCGTTGTTGACTAACTTCCAGACGCTCTGCTGCACCTCTTTCTCACCGGTGACGATGACATGGCCGATCTCCGACGCCTCCTAGACCTTCGTGGCCAGGTAGCGGTTCACGACCTCGACCATGCGCTCCAAGGAAAGCTGGGCAGTCAGCCGACAAGTTATTGCCGCACCAACAGACATGTGTCGTGGCGAGTAAATTCGGCTAAGGTAGGAGCTCATGGCGATTACAACAACTGATGGTGATCCTCTTGCTACCAAGGCTGGTATACCAAATGCACAGGGATGCTTGTGCATGTCGAAGGTTATCTCGCTTGCGTGTTTCGCGTACCAATGAATGCCTTTGGCGACCATAGAAGAAGTAGTTTCATGAGTGGAAAATGTAGAGAGGTCGGCCGGAAAATGAAGCATCTGGCCTGTTACTCTACGTAAGGGAAGGGAAAAAGGGGAAGAAAGAGGGTCACAAGGGGGGATGATAATCGGAGGAACTAGGTGAAAGGACACATTGTATAAATGTTATCACAAGCGTGAGTCCAGGCCCGTGTCGCCTAAGAAACTTGAAAAAGCACGCATTGCCTCTATCGTCTGCCAACTCTGTGGCCCTGCGCCTAGCAAGAGGTTCTCCGACAGTGGTCCGACAGTGGACTGGAAGGGGGAGGCGAGGAATCCTAGAAGAGACCTTCGTTATGACAACCTGAAGCCATTCAATAAAGATGTACATGATGTGGGCTCTTGAGTGGTGTAGTGATGTTGATCACAATCATATGAAGCCGAGAGTTTGTTATTGCTACACATACACGCGCACACGCACGCACGCACGCACGCACACAGACACACACACACACACACACACACATATATACACACACGCACGCACGCACGCACACGCGCGGGGAACGCGGTGTGCCTCCGCCTGCCATCATCATGTTGATCATCATCATCCTATCTAATCTCCTATGCAGAGCTAAAGCCTGTGCCGGCGATCTCCATTTACGACTGCTTCAAGTACGTTCACTCCGTCCTATGGCTGCAACCTTGCTGATCATGTCGAGTGCACGGCGCGCTGCAGTGATGTGCTGCGTGCCTGCGTGTGCTCACTTCTGCGTACTTGATGGCATGGAGGAAGAGCAGCGAGATGGCCATGGTGAAGCAGACGATGAGCGCATTGTTGTCCAGGTTGCTCTGGCTCGCGAGGAAGCGTCCGCACGGGAGAGTGAAGGTGAACATGCACAAGGCGACCAACACCACGTACTGCCGGTTGTAGTTCTGCATGTTCATGGTGCGCTGCCCGTACGTGGATATATGCGCGTCCGGTACACATGTAGCGATGCTTTAGCTATCACTGTTGATTCGTGGTATGAATATTCAAGATTATTTCAGTTGTTCCGCTGTACCTTGCCCACCCACTGCTGTCTGATTCACGACCAGGGGTGCAGGCTTCGTCAGGAAGAATGCTCTGCCTGTCTCCACGCCTCGTTGGCATGCTGCACTGCACTGTACACCAGAGTTGCGGAGTGGCAACTCCGGACTTGGAATGTTGGAAGTCCGAGAACGCACTCTCCGGGCTAACACGCCGGGGATCCGCGGCGCGGTGGACCCAGACGAAGGTGTACCCAGATTGTTCCACTCGCGGAACTAAATTGGCTATTCTGAACATACAGCATGTGTCTATCTGTGCATTGGAAGTTCATGTCTATACGTTGTGCTCGAAAACACGCAACAATTCTCACCTATAACAACACGAGCTTTTTGCTCTGTATACGCATGCATAGCTTTGTAACAATGCGCACGAGGCCGGCCACCACAAGGACGACCGCCAGCGTCGAGCTGGTGGTGACGGCCTCTTAGTACGCGGGCTCGAGCAGCTCGACCACGCGCTTGCGCAGCGGCCGACGCACAGCCTCGGACCCGCTGAACGTTTCCTTCATGAGACTTTTCTCGTGAGGCGTGCCCAAGTTCTTTTTCTTCAAAATGTAATTGGCAGTGTCTAGCGGTGGTCTGGAGTGTCGACATTAGTCGACAAGGTTAGACATTATTTGTTTGGATACAAGTTCACATTTGTGACACATAATTAAGCGATTGCCTGGATGTTTTCGGAGCCGTGCCTAAAGCACAAATTCGCACGGTCGACAATTCGCCTTCAAGGGTGCACCTACGACGTGCGACATTCAGCTGGTGCTCTGAAACACGTCGCCGACGCTCTTTCCCGAAAATCGGGCGTGGATGGCTCGCAGCGAAAGAAATATGGCTGGATATTATTTTCCCAGCAAGACATCTCTAAGGCCCAACGCGAAGACTTGAATGAAAGCGTCACTTCACTGGCGCTCGCACCGACTAACTCCAAGTTAGTCGGTGCGGTAGGTAAATCTATACCATCGCTACTGGCAATAGAATCGGCGAGACGAACAACACCTCCTAGTCCTGCCCGCCGCTTTGCGCTCCCAGATATTTACGCGCTATCCATGACACACCGGAAGGAGGACACGCCGGCCAAAGAGCCACGCTCGAAGGTTTTGCGTTATCTTCGTGTTCTTAGGGTGTTTTCAAAAAAATATCATCATTCACTGTGTTTATATATCTTGGCTAATTAGGCTTGGCTAAAGGTTAGGCTAATTATGTGCTTTAAAAATAATGAGTGCATACTGGTTTCGTCCATATTTTCATGCGTTATGCGATCAGCGTAGTTGATTTTGCACGTCTCCTCGGTCGAATAAACAAGCCCAGTTTACACATGGTTAAAGTCTGAAGCATATTGTGAGTCTTATTGCGAGACGATTATATAGGAAGCTCTAAGCAAGGTCTCGCAAGGTCATTTTTCATTTTTCGGTCCACCTAAAGAAAATCAATTTTCCGCTCAGAAATCCGGCAAAATAATGCTACAATCCTAAAATATACCTAGTAATGTCTGTATTATCCATGAGTCATGAGCGTATATGCTGTATGTAATTATTAAAAATTAAGATAACGCTTAAATAGGAAATGCAATCTTGGTTTTGTAAAAAGTGTCAAGTTTGGATTCTCTCGCTGCGACACTGAATGTGAAGTCGTATCTGCCTGTGGATTGTGTCGCGATGTTTGGTGCAGCGGCTATTGCCCTTGAACACTATCGCCAGGTGCCAGACGCGGCACGATCTTGTATACGCCTGCATAGCTGAAAATATCTTTCATTTTACTTCAATCAATAATGTGTTTGTGAGCTAAGTCTCACACTTGTGTGTCAACGGCGTCAGTCTGGAGATTTCTCGAGTGTAGTTTAAAATAAACGCTCACTACAGTACTTTTTTAAGCTTTCTTTTTTTCTAATTTTGAAATCTTGAGGTGAGCACTTCCCGGAATATTTTGTTTGTATGAAAACGCCTTCGCTTTTTAAGGCGAGCTTTTAAAAAAATTACGTCCCCTGGATCTAATTTTAAGTGCGTAAGCATTTCTATGCTTACCCAAAAAGGAAAACATCCGTGCGTTCCAGTGGCGTAGCCAGAAATTTTTTTCGGGGGGGGGGGGGGGCTCAAGTTGCAACGCGGCCTCCTCCTTATAAAAGTTGTCGAGGCATCAAATACATCAATAATAACTGCATTGCCATTGTCAATGCCATTGTATATTAGGTGCTGAAAACGAGTTATTTAACGCTACGCACAGTCAAGACAAGTAAATTATGTGTTTGTTTCGTAAAAGAATAGCTTCGTATGTCCCAAAAATTGTGGCAGTAATAGCTGATATCAGTGCTTCCGCGTTTCTTTTTTTTTTGTTCCTGGTCTATCTAATAAGCAAAGAAAATAACACGTGAACTTTAGAAGTATATCAGTTCGAAACCAGCAA
The DNA here is from genome assembly GCF_013339745.2 of Dermacentor silvarum. Taxonomy (NCBI): domain Eukaryota; kingdom Metazoa; phylum Arthropoda; class Arachnida; order Ixodida; family Ixodidae; genus Dermacentor; species Dermacentor silvarum. Next base: position 71,697,433 of record NC_051159.1, read on the forward strand.
AGCAGTGCATGCAGCTGGTATGAAAAACGTAAAGGCCATCAAATGAACAAGTTGACAAATATTTTGATGAATGTTTGTCATTTAACAACCTCGTTTACATTTTTGTACATATGCAACGGTCAGGGAAAAACCTCAATGACGCTGTCCTTCGTTGCAACGGATTGCGCAGCAGCAGATGTTACCGCACGTATATTGTAATTGCACCGAAATTATAGTTGCAACAACGAGTACATATAAAAAGCAGAAGTTCCGCAAAATATACATTAGAAATGCGAAGATAGAATGGAATATACAAATGGCAAGAAAGTGTCGCGTGAAACCAAGTTCACTGCTTGTATACACAAAACCTCGCAACAAGATATTTAAATATACGTATAAGTCTGCAATAAATCTACGTATCTAAGGAAACGTCATTGTATATAATGCGTCAAACAAGACAAATAAACATGTTGCGCAGTCACAGACAGTAAACTTCACGCATACGAGTATAAAGACAGACGATCCCAACCTTTAATAATAAAATTCTGATTCTGATTCTGATCCAGACAAGAACAAAACTATGATCTCAGAAATTGTGATATGCATTTGGGCCATGCTGCGATCGCGACAGCACCATGTGGCTAGAATAAGAGAAAAAGAATGCAGAAATCAATATGAAAATGCGTATTTTAACTGCCTGCACAGCGGCAACAATTATTCTGCACCCCAAGTCAAAGAAGGCTATTGCTTCGTTTAAAAAAAGAAGTAAATCCATGTAGCTAAAAAGGAAAGAAAAGGACAAACGAAAGCCACAGATGATGCGGCAAGTTGATTTACCCAACATCCGAGTGCGTTTTTGGGAAACGCCGCGTGTGCCGGGCTTTCAATGAGCAAGGTTTGTCAAAATTGGTTATTGATGTCCCCGTAATTTTTGTATTCCCAGGATAATTTTGATTATCATGCTAACTGTTACAACAAACGGTGAAAATTTCTGTGGTTTTAAAAGCTAATGAACAGTCATACGTTTTCATAATTACGAGCTTATATAGGAACGTGAAGGAACACATATTTTTACAGGCATTGATTTTTGCTGCTTCGCTATCTAAACGATAAACTTTACTCGGCGGGGAGGTTTAGTGAAGCGTTCAGTAACTTCCGACACGTTGATGGCGACGTCTCTGTCGGCGTATAGAAGCGCCAGCATAACCATGCGTTCCTCATTGTAAAGCGCAAGTGGTTTTTTTAGTAATCTCATGTTTGAAAATCTCTCTGCGCTGGCAGTGGCACTGGAAGGGCGACTAGAATATGCAGCAGTTTGTACTAGAGCACTGCACGGGCCAATTTTTTCAGCCCGGACCCGGCCCGGGCCCGTTTTTACGTTGGGCTGCCCGCCCGAGCCCGAACAAAACTTTCATGGCGAGACCCGGGCCCGGCCCGGGCCCGGAAATAATCTACGTTACCCGCCTGGCCCGGCCCGCCACCCCTTTACCTCAGGCCCGAACCCGGCCCGATACCGAAAAATACATGTTTGTCAGAGTTCAGACGCCCGAGAATAACTCGCTGCACGTTACATGCACACCACGAGAAAGCCCGGCCCGGGCCCGGGTCAAAAAGCACACGCCGTTCCCGAGCCCGGCCCGAGCCCGGCCCGAGCCCGGCCCGAGCCCGTGAAGAAACTGCTCTACCCGGCCCGGCCCGGGCTTTCGGGTAAGCCCGAGCCCGTGCAGTGCTCTAGTTTGTACACATGTACATATAACCTGCCGTCTCCATGAGAGAGGGCATCTATTCCTGTGCTGAAACCTAAAAACACTTCGATATCGTTTCCTCAGCACCACGCTCGACAAGGTAGACAGCCGTCCTCTTACGGAAGCCACAATTCTTGGTCCCTGGTCCCAGCCGACGTCGGAACGAACTGCTTTAAAAGCGCTATAACGCTTTTTAAAAGAAACAGGACTTAGTGACAAACTATAGAATGTGCGGACTGATACGTTTCTTTTAGTTTTCTTTTTAATCTTCTTTTGTTTTCTAATATTTTCTGCCCTTACCCCATCCCCCTGTGCAAAGTAGCCAATCGGACACTTAACCTGATTAACCTCTTTGCCTTTCACCTCTTATTTTCCTTCCTTTCTTCATTCGATATCGTTGACATCCTTGTTTACGTACCTTGCACAAACAGTAAGCTGTTCGATTCCAGCAATATCCGTCGTTTCGTCAGCAAGTACGGAGAAGCAGCCTGCAGCGTTCACTTTTGCATCTAGGCTTTCTTTGGTAATTTCACCACAAATTTCTATAATTTGGATTGGTACATCTGGTTTAAATACGAGGCATTACTGGGGCAACTTTCCAAATGGTTCTTCAGATGTGTATCTCCACAATCAGCTTGCATGCGAAGAAGCGTTCTGGAAATACCAGTAATTTCAGCGGGGGCTTTACTTAAATCCATAGGACCAGTGTCCCTATCGCCACGGAGAGCAAGACCTTGCCGCCCGCAAAAAAGAACTGTCTCAAATTAAATAGGCCGTTGAGTTTCTTCTGTTTTCTCTTATTTTACTTTGCCCGCCCTGGTCCAGCTTATCGATCACATTGGACGCGCTTTCTGAAAATGTTTGGAGAAAATTATCAGATGCCAGCTGACAGTCGCGGTGATATTTAATATTTTCCTCTGCGTGGAAGATTGCGAGCACGTGCTTCCATTTCTGGAACGGCTTAGACACGCGCGTTCGAGTGCGTGCATGTTGGCCCAAGTTTATAAAAACATTAAACCCAGAAAGTTCCAGAATTAAAAATCAGAAGCACGCCTTTGGAAATGTCAGTGCACTTTCGCGTCAAAAGTGTATGAGAACTTTATACTCATGAAGTTTCGGAATTGAAATCCATGCGCTCCGTAGATTCTGGTGCCGCTGCGAGATGCCGCGACGCGCCCGCTCGCTATCGAAAATCCCTTGAAACTTTGTGCTCGGCTGGGGCTCCTTACGTTATGTGACTCTAGTTGTATGGGCGTTTGCACGAAATCCAGCCCGAGTTCGCAATTTTCGCGCCGAAATGTCCTTTCGAGTGTCAAAAAGACATTGTAGACAAAATCCACAATAATTTCCGGCGCCGGTGGTTGTTTTGGTCGGCGGTGCATGACAGCACGAAAAAATTTCGGGGGGGGCTGAAGCCCCATCAGCCCCCCCCCTGGCTACGCGCCTGCTAGTATACCCCTCACCTCTTCGATTATTAAAGCTGTTACTCACTCACTCCTATACGGTTTCGTCGGCTCCGTAAGCATCGCAGGCGCTCACCAACCGCGATAGCGGACGTTACATAACGCTAGTGAAGACGGACAGTTCGCCCAAAGACGAACAGTTCGTAGGGAACCAATAACTGTGCGAATGCAGTTCCGTATACCTAAACACGGCATCATGGCAAAGTGCCCGCCGTGCACCTCGGTGAGTCAACTTTCTCACACTGCGATGCCAACCAAACTCGTACCGTCTCAGCCTACCTGAGAAGGGTGAGGCCGTCGCGCAGATATGATGCGAAGCGCGTCACTAAAACGCGAAACCTCAGCGTCACGGTGTGCAATCGAGACGGCAAATCGTGCCGACTAGGGAGTCTACGTACGCGCGCGACTCCGTCTATATAAAGGCCAGGCCACACGTACGCTTGCCGACAGCCAGCTCGCGTCTACGCGCCTCGCGAGGAACGGCGCCTCGCATCTACAAGAGACGCGCGACTATAGGGTAGCGCGACAGCGCGTTCTCACAGCGCTCACTCATATAGACGCTGTGGCAGACGCCATTTCGTACTTTGTTATTGACAGTGCTCCAATATGCTTCAATATTTATAAACGTAACTGATGTATTTTTAGAGCTGTTAGATCAGCTCAAAAGGGAAAGAAAAACCACTTTCTCGCATAACAAAAATCTGCCTCGCTGAAAGTTGATTGTACCCCACAACGGTCGTAGCGATGATGATGATGATGATGATAAGTGGTTCTTGAGGGAAAGGGAAAGGTTGGCGCTATCTTCTGCAGCCCTTGAGGGAGCACGGCTCAGCGCCAACGGGGAGGGGTAAGTGATGCGGGGCAGTCCCAGCGCGGAATATCAGAGATGAGCTGATCGCGCCGCGCTTCGACGCTTACCGAGCTGTGCTGACAGTCCAGATATTTCCAAACTGCAACTGAAAGCCCCCTACACTGCCGCGCGTTCTTCCGCCTTCTTTTAAATGAGAAGGGGGCGTTGACAGGGTCCAATAACAGATGCCGCCTAAAACGGGATTTCATATATGATGCGGCCATCCACCACCACGCTAGACTGCGAAGCACAACCTCTAAAGTATACTTGCGGCCATCACGTTGTAGTACTACCAGCAAGACAAATAACTTGCGCATTAACGCAATCAGCTTATCATAACCAGCCGTGTGAACGGGACTTCTCAAATGGCGCCCGTGAAGACACAACGAAGACCTGGCAGTCGCCACTCGCGGTGCGCGATCGCGTAATCTCGCGCGCGAGCAGCACAGAGCTCCCGCAGCAAACTGTGACGCAATGACAGCACACGACGCGTTAAAATGTAGAACAGCGCTGCCGCGAAAGACAAAGCAAAAAAAAAAAAAAAAAGCCAGTCAGGTTGTGTATAAGCAAGCGCTCTGCAGGCGCGGCAGCGCATTCTTAATTGCTCGAGACTTTCTCGCCGCATCTCAAAAACTCAAACGCATCGCGCAATTATCTCCCCAGTCACGGGACATTTGCCACGCACAGTGCACCGCGATGCCTCCCTCACATCCTCCCCTTGACTTCGCAAAAATTAAAGAGAAACGAAACAACCCGAGATTTGGCCACACGCCCGCGCCTCTGCGACAACACCCACCGACTCCGAACCACGAAAACAAAAAGAAGTAGAAGAAGAAGAAGAGAGATGGAGGAGGCGGGTTTGAAAAGCTCGATGGCGTTGTTCGAGTGGGCGGTGATGAGAAGGGAGGGCGGGGAGAAAGCTCGCAAAAGCTCGCGTGTATATATACAGAGCCGAGCGAGATCGACGCAGGAAGGAAGCGGCGAAGCCGAGACGCGCGATACTTTGTAGCAGGGCTCTCGAACTTACGCGACGCAACGCCGGAAGAAGGCGTGCGACGCGCGCGCCCCCGTACGAGGCGGCGGCGGCGAGACAACGACGCACCCTTGGCGGCTCCTCCCCGGCACTGCTAGCGCGCACACACACAGACGCGTACAAACATGGCCGCGTCGCGACGGCGCGTGCCACAGCACGGCCCGGCGCGTAAACGGGTTCGCCGTGAGTCTGCAGGCGATCCCCCCCCCCCCCCCTTACGACCCTCCCCCACCGGCAGCGACCAAGGCTGATTAAAAAGGTCGCGCCGCTCCGCGGAATATGAGCGCGCCAAGAGCGACCCGAACGGGGCGCCGACGTGCGCTGCCTTCAACGCAGAGATCGACATCGGTCATGCGTCGGTCACCTCATGACCTCTACCCCACCAACTCCCGCCATTTTTATATAACTGTACTAAGAACACACATACTCGCAAAATAAGAAAAAAAAAAGTATATATAAAAGGAATAACTGATGAACAGTCACAACAGCGCTAATCTTAATTCAACTACAGATGACGCACAAGACAGGAGATTCGCCGTAAAAGATTAACGCGTGAAAACTTGCATGAAGAAGGAATATAAAGAAACGTTACCTTAACATCAATAGACGCCATGGCGAAGCATCTCAGCAGAACAAAAAGAAATGGAGAGAAACAAGGAATGTACGCAGAAAAAGAAAAACACGATATGGATTACAGGAATGTGCAAGTATACATGCATACATCAATATGAACACGCATTCAGACAAATAATACCTGGGAATCAGGCTGAAGCAATTCAGAGGTGACAAAGGCTATACCCAGATAACATTTTATCAGGTACTTGATATCAAATACAAACTACAGTGAATTCCAGCACGTATAGCGAACAAGCGAAGCGGCGCGGTGAGACGGCTCTAAATAATAGAGAGTTTTAGAATAGGGGCCCCAAACGTTTTGGGGCCCCAAAGAAATAGCGTCGACACCACTGCGCATGCGCGAGACGCTAACTGCGTTTGGGGTTTTGCGTTGGGCACCCTATTTCGCCGATTTAGCGGGAGCCCCAAAAGCAGCCCCAAAACCTTTGCGTCAACAAACATGGCGGCACCCATCGAAGCGGCGGCTCTCCGAGTACCAACTCGGCTTGATTCGTGGTAACGCGGGAAGTTAGTAAGCTAGGAGAAGTGACTGCGGTTATCGCTTTCTCTCAACTAGCGTGTGTAATGAATATTTTTGATTCATTAGACGCCGCTGATTCTGAATTCGATCGTCGATTTCATGGCTCGTAGGCCTAACGTGGATTAGCTTGGCTGGTGAAGGCACGTCAAGTTGGTGACTCAAAATTAGGCGGCAATAAATCGTTTGCTGCTAACAGAATAACATCTTAATTGTAATTAAACGCAAAACCACGAAAGTCAAAATTACTCTTCCTATCATAAAATGGTATAGTTTATTTAATATTTATGATAGTTTTCTTTGACACCATAGTGGCGCTGCAAGCGCAAGACGCTATTCACAAACGCAAAGCCCTATTCTAAAACTCATCACTCTTGCATGCCCCAACGCTAACACCCGCAAAGCTCTTTGGTGCCCCAAACGTTTGGGGCCTCTATTCTAAAACTCTCTAATATGGCAGCCGATCGACTTCAGACGGAGCTGCCAGCTGGTTTACTCTAAAGTATAAACCGCATTCACGCGATCTTGCGCGCGACAGCGACAAGCGACGCGATGGAGATGGCTGTCGCGGTCGCTCGTCGCCTACAAGTCGTACCGCATGCGAGCGACGACTTGGAGCGACGTCTCCCCGGTGTTGCCGGTATGAGGGCAGCAAATACTCGCCGAAACTGGCGTGACGCTTGCTTTATTAATTAAAGTTGATGTGTTTTAGTGTAAAGAGCAGCATAAATATTTCTAAGGGTCTTGCACTACGTTATTATCCTTGCACGTATCAAAATCTAGCCGTTTGCTCGTTCCGTGCGACAATCGGTAGTGCTTGACTGATGTATATCCAGTTCCGGCTTCGCGCTATTGGCTAGTCGCTCATAGCACTTCCGGGCGACGAGCGACGAATTCTAGATTTCTAGAACCGAGCGATTGAGCGAAAAGACCGAGCGATCTGTTCGCGCGACGACCCGTTTCGTCGCTCGAAGCCGTCGCTCGTCGCCGTCGCGCACAAAATCGCGTGAATGCGGTTTGGGCTATATGAATGCGACAAGTGTCGCATCGTATCCAAGTGAGAAGGCTGCCGCCCTGTGCTTTCCCTCACTGGCGGAACGCCAATCGCTCGACGCAGGTTCCGGCTCGTTTCGGACGAAGGGGAATGCGCCACATGTGAATGCTGTCGCATAAGTATTAGCATGCTGCGCTAAGAAATGCGACGCACTACTACGACGCACAGTTGGTCTCGCCACCCAGCGACGGGTAACGTTACAAAGGCTGAGTGAGGTCACGCTTCCTCGCAGCCGTGTTCGACGCGGAAATCGGCGTCAATGCCTCGGTCATCTCCAACAATACGTTTAGCGTTTTGCCGTCAACTATATTTACGCGCCTAATGCCATCGTTAGCCTACCTACAAAGACACGAGAGAGGACACAATTCGAGAAGATACAAGCATTAGGGAAAAAAACGACCGCGTCGGCTTTTCGAACAGGCTCTGCAAGACCTTCAAGCAAGTATTGCGTGCGGACTGCATCTTCAAGCACTTTAGCGCAGTTCCCAACCCCACCCCCCAACACTCCCACTTCGCGGGTGCAGTATACGTAACGGTAGAGCGACAGCGCTACGCTTACATACTCTACTTACATACTCTACTTACATACTCTATCTTACATACTCTACTTACATACTCTATCCGTATCACAGCTTATAGAGTGGACACCCTGAGGTGTAGGACAGCTGTTGGAACTGGCTGGCAAAATAATTCGGCGGTCCACGTGGAATCAATGGTTTAACATTTACAACAGTTTGTAAACGAAAGAAAAGTCGCTAGATGATCGTATGGTAAAGTAACAAACACCCGTCCCCGACGAACCACATAACGATCGCGCCACCACCCCGCACCCGTTTTGGTATTGTGCACCGCAACACTTCTTGGATCCCCAATAAGAAAAATGTTTGATCTCTAGACACTGAATGCTGGTGTGAACATGCAAGGCAAATATTATGCAGCAGGCAGCCCATGATCTCGCAATGATCTCTCGCTCTCTCAAGCGGCTTTCGATGCGCCCTCTTTACGTATACCCCACCTATGACGTCACAGACCCGCGCGACCACCCATGGTCGCTAGTCATTGGCCGATTGCTCATGATTACGAGCTACTCCAGCGCAAAAGCGCGCACGGACGTCCCTCTAACGCATCCAGCATGTCCTGCAACCACTCCTTCGTATAAATGGACCGAGGAAAGAAGAAAAAGAGAAAGCAGCAGTATAGACCGGGCATTGCTATCGGCGCCTGCCCAGCTGAAAGGAAACGCTGCGTCGAGAAGTGGGGAAAGTAAACATTGCGTTTTTCGAACATTTCTGAAGAAACATGCTCATTGAAAGGCATCGCCACTTACACCAGTGTGCACTCAGTTTTGAAAAAAAAATAGTTTTGGAAGGAATGGAAGGGGCCAGGCCGTGGGCTTTGTAACTGCCTCACCTGTCTGTAACTGGACACCAGAACTGACTCGGGGTCAAGGAAACGAGAAAGCAGAGGGAAGAGAGGAGGACGGCACTAAAGGATAGACAAAAATATTATATGGCTAATCGACAAACATGTAAAAAAACGCTATAATACAAACGGAAAACGCGCCTTTGTAGAAGCGGGTCTTTGATCCCTGCCGGCCGTGGATGAAAATCGTCTCCGCGGGTTTGGATCAGGAACAGGACCCCCAACAATGCCACCCCCCCCCCCCTCTTTTTTTTTTTTTTTCTTTTTCACGCAGACAATGTGGAGAGCCAGACCTGCTCTTCGCAGAAAAGAGAGGAACCTGAAACCTATCGGTACAACTTTTTTTCTGTCAACGCGTACGCAACAGCACCTGCTAAAACCGATACCACAGCTTTTCGTTAACGACAAATCGGCCGTATAAGGCCGATCTGTCACGAAAGCAGTCCGGCTCTCACGCTTCACTGCTTCTATCCCCGCATAAACTGTCACCGACTTCCGGCGTCCGGGAAACTGATAGACATACTCACGTAGTTTCCTTTCATGTGACATTCGGTGAAGCATTCGGCGAACAGCGTGTGTACGCGCGATTGTCAAACTAGCGCACACATGTCAAACCTTCGGGAACGACACGGTGTGTGTGTGTGTGTGTGTGCGTGTGCTTTTGTCTAAGTCGCGGAAGTGGTTACACTACACAGGAGAGGGCCAGCAAATTTTCGAGAATTCACGAACGCGGGGTCGTCTGCTGCTGCGCGTGCACTCCTGCGCACACGCGCAAGTGTGTTTGTTAGAAAAAAATATAAAGAACAAATGATCGCCGATGGTCACTGACCAAGTCAGCTTTCGACTTGGTCAGTAACCGCAACTCTTTTTTTTTTTTTTTTTCGAACATGATAGCTGACCGGACAAGTGTTCGTCGAACTCATGACTACACGGTGTGTGTGCGTGTGGTTGACAATGCGTGAGTTGTCACGTCGTGCTTGACATTCGAGGAGAGTCAGATATATTGTTTCTAAATATTATTTTATCATGGTTATAGAGGAGGGAAGGCTGGCCGGGAGAACATGTGCTTCAGACTTGTCCTCTGTTTTCGCGTCCTTGCCTTACCAAAGGTCCGCTAACGATAAGATGCGCCTTTGTTTATGGTATTCTGGTCTAATTTACAAATCCGGCTCGGCACTCTTCTTCGGTGTCCCTGAAAAATAGTGCAGGAGTATTCACAGACAGTTAGTTCTCTCATCCCATCCTCTGTCCGAACGTGCGGAGAGAGCAGTGTATACTATAGATGCACATGGAATGAAACGCGATAAGTAAACTAAGTAGAACACTCTATATGTGCAAGCACTCCAGAGTGACATGTCATGTCGCAACGAATCTGAGCCCGTATTCACAAAAAGCTCTTACGCTAGCTTTTTTTTTTTTTTCGTAAGAGGAAGTGCTATAGCTAATCGTGAGCTGGACACATTATTATCGAAGGCTGTTGGCCAATGTCATAGCGGTACGGTAGCTAGCTGGGCGAGTCGGTCCATCTGCATTATTACTTACAGCGCGAACAAATCAAACACTGACAAAGAAGAGCGCTCGTGTTACATCTCTCTTCTTCGTCCGTGACCCGCCGTACTTGCTCAGTGGCTATGGTGTTGGGCTGCTGAGCACGAGGTCGCGGAATCGAATACCGGCCACGGCGGCTGCATTTCGATGGGGTGAAATGCGAAAACACCCGTGTACTTAGATTTAGGTGCACGTTGAAGAACCCCAGGTGGTCGAAATTTCCGGAGTCCCCCACTACGGCGTGCCTCATAATCAGATCGTGGTTTTGGCACGTAAAACCCCATAATTTAATTTTTTTCTTTGTCCGTGTTTGATTTGTTCGCGCTGTAAGTAATAATGCAATGGCATAGAGCACTTACGAACGAACAGATTTGTGAATTCTTCCCCTGATCGATAAAGGTGATGCGGACTCTAGTGTAGGAGCAACAAATTACGCCGGATGTTACACGAACTGCAAACGGTAAGAAATGAAAGTATGCACATCATAGTTAGCCCTAGATTGAGAGGCGTTTCATTCCGCAAGCACTGTGCGTATACGCATAACGGGGACTCTAAAAAGTGACAATGTGCGGAGTCACGCAGTTCCGAGGCCATTATCGTAAATTATCAACTGTCGGCACGGGTCCTCCTCAGCTTGCCAAGACGCACGCAGTCCTCGAAGTAAAACATTCCCACGCTGTGTGGGACCGTTTACGGAATGTTCTCGAGAGGGAAGATGGCAGCGAAGTCGCGACAGGCTGGCGGGCGCCAAAGCAAACGCCTTCTGCTCCCGCGAACCGAACCGCGGAAAGCTGCAGGCCTGAGCTCTTCCGCTTGCGCGGTGTCCATAAACCACGGCTACCACCCCAGCATGCAGCCACCTCCCTCCCTTCTGCCGGCGGCAGGGCTATAATTCTCCGCCGCCGGGTCACCCCCTCCTGCTTTGACAGTCGCTGCTGCGCTTTGTAGATACGTCTGCGTAAACGACTCTCTCAAAACTCCGCTATAACTCGCAGAAAGCGAGCAACGCTTTCAACAGCACTCGATAACTAAAGAAATTCGTCGCCCCCAAAAAAAAGCCTCGAGATGACGACCGGCCACCTGTGGACAATTAAGGTATACGAATACTGGCGCACAAAAGAGCAAAGAATATACAGTTATACTCTCACAGCAATGCCATTGGGAGAGTAAACTATAAGAGGGGGGGGGGGGGGGGGGAGAGGGGGGGGGGGGAGAATTTACTGACACAACAGAGAGAGAGAGAATATTCAGCAAAATGTAGTGACAAAACTGAAAACACATTATTGTTGTTTTATTACTGTATTATTGTTGTTGTTGAATCCTTGCTCGCTATTTAACAATCAAGACAATACACGGGCACGCCAAGGACCCATCAGCCATGTCTCTGTGAGCTGCTCGGTTTACGGTATATTTCTGGCGAGCTATCGTAGTAGCACCCGCTGTGGGGCACCTGCTCCTTCGCAAGTGACCCGCAAGACAAGTAGTACTATTAGTGGCGTTGTTGTTGGCCCTTTATATATATTGACGTTGTAGAGCAGCATGCAGAAAGAGGTCCCAGAGTATAATACCGAAATGAGACCTCTCGTTAGTAAATGCATGAAACGTGTTTCTACTGATATCATACACGCAGTCGCTGGAACAATGACGTTTAAACAGCAAAATAAGTAAAAGAATAAGCGGAACGAAAGAAATTAACATTTTCCTCTATGTTTTATTCGGAAGCCCTCCCTCGACCCTAGGCGCCAAGCGTCCGGCCTATATCATCCTTACGTAAGCCAGAGAGGGAACAGACGGAGACCCCGACAACAAAATTCCCGAGCGTGAATTCTTTACCGCGCGTCAGTTTGCCCAACTCTGACGCCATACGCGGACCCCAGAAAAACAGCGTCACGACGCAGAGAGCAGTCAAGCTCGTCGAACCATCGACGTTCTTTTTCTTCTCACCGTCCCCTAAAGTGGCACACAGCTGCCGCTGACCGCGGCCGAGTCACGCATGTAAAGCGCGATTGCGCGCACCGACTAACGCTCTCGTGACGCGCGCTCACCGCTGCACCGGCAAGCAAAGCAAGGCAAGCCAAGAGAGGAGTTCGGCGTTGCGACACTACACACACGGAACGAGCACCGCTTGCTTGCATGCGCGCGGCGTGGCCTCCTTGTGTTTCTCCTCTTCGGTCGCCGCCGCGCACTGCCGCTGTATATGTGGCTCGCCGCCGCGTTGACAGATCGCTCGCGTTTCGGGACAACCCGCGTCACGAGGGTCGCGCCGCGCGACACACATGCCGGTCGCCGCCGCCTGGGCGGATTCGTGGGGAAATTCCAAAGGAGACGCTGCGCGCGCGCACTGCTGCAGCAGACGAGACGGGAACGTGTCTGGAGGGACGGCCGGCAGTCCACGCGGAAACGAATGCATCGTATGTAGGTCAACGGTACACTGGGCGCACTGTGCGTACGCGCGCTTTCTTAAAGCCCTGTAACGTCGGATGTAAATAAATAAATTTAAAAAAAACGCTGAGTCTGTTACCTCGAAGTTCTGATCTGAGCACAAGAAACATGACGCACAGCCTATTAGCGCATTCATTTCATCCGCCCAGCTATACGTATTGAAACTTCGTTGACGCACGCTCCTCCATTGTCCGCTGCTGATCGCCCCTTGCGCGACACCGACTTCACGGAAGGCTGTTTCACGGCAGGATTAGCGGCGAACAATGGGCGAGCCGTCTGTGCATTCTCTCGAACACGTAGCCCACTCTCGTTGCTAAGTGCCCAACAATATGCCCGAACGCGTTGTTTCGCGGTGCCCCTCTGACGCCCTGAATGTACGCAATGTGCCTCGAGCGGTCAGTCGCCCCGGCAATTTTTCGTGCCTTCGTCGACTTCTTTCGCGCTCGGAAAAACACCTTTATGTAGCACGTATTGAGCACCGGAAAGTTGTATTGGGAGCTTTTCATGTTGCTCTACAACTTTCTCATTGGCACAATTTCAGAATTGATTAATCAATTAAGACTAGTGATCTAATTAGGCGGAATGCAAGAAATAGTCTCCAAGCAACGGCAAACAACATTACCTTGGTTCTGTCAAGCTACGTGGCATTTGCACATTTTTAAATCTTGGTGCATGGTAGTTGGGACACAGTGTACAAGAAGTTCTCACGTGACGTCACGTACGCCCTTTTTGTTGTCCTATTCGTAGCTTCCACTGCGCTGCATAAATATAGAGAAAAGCGGATCGAGATGAAGCGCAGCTATTCGCTATGATAGCTGTACAACGATGGCGTCAGTGCATACCGTCATCGGAACGGGGGTCAGAGCTACGGGGAATCGGACCCGCGACCGCGTTATCGGAAGAGAAACATATCGATAGCCGCTGGACCGTTGCAGCTGCACCAGTACGGGCGCCGCGATGCAAGCGACGAGCTCGAAAGAACTAGCTTTCCGAAAAAGTAAAGAGAAAAGTTGAACTGGGGCGCTATTCCGGATCCCCTGTCAAATTCTCGTCTTCTCTGCTCTGTCCGGCTGACAGGATCTTACGCCCTCTCCGACTGGTTGAAAACGCCAACATGACGAAATTCGACAACTTCCAGAATAGCACCCTTGGACTGGTATAGGAAACACTTCAGCTGTATCTCGAATAGGCCAGTGTCAGCGTGAGCGCGCTTCCAGTTAACTGTTACTATTTAAAGAAATGTAATACCAACCATTCGCAAGTAAACCACTGCTTTAGTGTACTTAACCTGCACAATAATAATAATAATAATAATAATAATAATAATATAATAATAATAATAATAATAATGTGCACAGCCCTGAATTTGCGGAGGTAACGTGGCTGTCAGTGACGTCACGGGTGCTGCAGCTCTGACGCTAAATTCAGGAAGGGTAAGTTTCTCTCTCTCTCTTCGTTGTTTTGGTTCACAGCTGGACAATCCACTTTAACCAAAGAAACGAAAGACAACCTTCTGCCAGTGTGTATAATCTACTTGTCTAGACCGATTTAGCATTTCAAATAAGCGTCCCCTTAAAAGCTGTCGGGGATAAAAACGCGTAGGTCGCCCTAATGTGTAGACAGCGCAGAGAGAGGGGGGCGGGCGACGGCGTGTCGGTCGCCCACGGCGTTTGTCCGTCGCCCGCGCGGCCGGCGACTTCCCGCGCGAGAAGAAAGAAACTATACGCGCACACCGTGGGCGCCGTCGCGGCAAGAGAGGGCGCGCGCCCTGCTGCTCAGGGTCGGCGACTTGTTTGCCTCAAGAACGACGACTCCGGCCGGCGGCGATAGAGCGTCCGGTTGCTTATGAGCTCACAGAAAGAAGGCAAAAAAGGCCGCCCACCCACCCGTTGCGGGCGAGCGAACAAACAAGCGGCGCTTACACAACCGCTTCTTCCCTTCCCGCCGTCGCCAACGATCGCCACGTCGCAGGCTGTTGTTTGCAACTTACGCATCCTGTGCGTCAGATACGCGCACGCCGCCGCTCGCCATTCGACCGAAAAAGAAGAACGCCTTCGCCGGAACACAACGGTGCATGCGTCGGCCCGCGACAAGTGCAGGAGGAGCAACGAAAGGCGAGACAGTGTCGGCCGTGGCATGGTTCGGACAGCGAAGGCCCTGCGGGCTGCGCACGCCGCGTCCTGCGCGTGAGAGAGATGGCCCGCAGACGTAAGAGCAACATGGGGTGATGGCTGTGTGAAATCACGCGTTTTAGCGCAAAGGGCGCAGGGTCCGAAAAGACGCGAACGACACCCTTTCGCGGGAGGCTCGAGTTGAAAGTCGAGCCGACACAGTTCTGCCGGGCCCGGCCACGTTCAACATGAACTCCCAGCTGGCGAGACAGCGAGACTAAAGGCGCCTCTCTATTTAGGCGAGACGAGGTCGCAGAATCGATGCGAGACAATAGAGCGTGCGAACGATATTCCCGGTTCCTGGCTGCGCATCGCCGATTCGACCCGACGCGCTTCGCTCTATATATATATAGGCGAGTCGACGTGACAAACGTCGGCCTCCGAGATCACGGGATCTGAGGCTGCGCAGCAGTCGGCACCACATCTCAAGATCACATAGAGGGAGCCGCCAGTCGCGCTCCCGGCATTTCCAGAAGCGATGTTTCAAGGAAGCGTTGAAGTTGATGATGCTAATAGATGATGATGATCGGCAGCAACAGGCGGGGCTGCTATACGGTTGCGCGTGGCGTACGCGTGAACGACAGCGCGCAGGAAACGCCTCGGTCTCGCCGGACGTCTGCAACAGCTGCGGTGAAATGGAGACCCTCGAACACTTGCTCCTGCGGCGCAGTGCTTTTAAGGCACATCGCCGGAGGAACTCCTGAGCGACAGCCCCGAGGCGGCGTTAATTGGCCACGCGGTCCCCCTCGCGCGCGGGAGGCTGCTCGCAAGACACTGCGCGACTTCCTCGAGCGAGCAGCCTGGTCTCGCCACCCGGCTGCTCCACGTGACCTAACAGTGTCAGTGTGTGGGCCGGGTGACAAAACGTCTCGAGGAAGTCACTCCACAAGCGAACTATGGATTTTCTTTTTTTTTTTTAAGCTAA
>NC_051159.1:71713317-71797817 GCF_013339745.2 Dermacentor silvarum
TTCGGCCGCGCAACGCTATAAACAGCAAATCTGGGCGATCGTAGCCCAGCATTTTCCGGAAGTGCGCGCGAACTTTTCATCTAATTACTCCATGATGGTGATAATTTCTTTTCGCGCGTCTCGGACTTACGGCCGTCACTGCGCGTTGCATAGTGCAGCTTG
Source organism: Dermacentor silvarum (assembly GCF_013339745.2). Taxonomy (NCBI): domain Eukaryota; kingdom Metazoa; phylum Arthropoda; class Arachnida; order Ixodida; family Ixodidae; genus Dermacentor; species Dermacentor silvarum. The sequence continues at coordinate 71,713,480 of NC_051159.1, forward strand.
CAATACCGACACCGCGTTCCTAAGAGACCCGCTCCGTGAATGCGTCTCTCTCTCGCTCTCATAGCGCGCAAAACCTATTCACCTCTTGGATTGCTACCTGGGCACCGGCGGATGCACATCGCGTCGCATCATGCTCTGCTAATCCATCCTCGACCACCCGGAATCTTTGAACATCGGCATGAAATCATACAACCATCGTCACCGGCAAGTCACCAGCTTTTACTTGACACCAATATTTCCGGGCTCGGCTCTTTTCTCACCCCGAGACGGCCGTTTGAGATCCCTAAGCGGCGGTCATAGCGTTAAGCCTAAACGCGCCACAGCGACAGCGGCACGGTGGACGGGGACGCCGCGTCGCCACTCGACGCGCACCCGACGCGCCCCGCAACGCAGCTCCCTGGCTAGGGGCCCAAGCCGCGGAAATGGCCGCGAGCAATTCCGACCCGGCAGGCCAACTGGACTGCATGGATGCTGAATACATGGAGCCTGAGCGCGACATCGGGCCCTGCGACTACCGCCCCGGCCTGAGCGGGGCAGCCGACGCGTCCAATGATACACTCCCTCAGCCACCCGTGCCTCACGCTCCATGGTACCGGATGGTCGACTCTCGCCGACGCAGGGTTGTCGCCGAGAAGTCCTCGAAGACACCACCCGCCCCATTCGACTCACGTGAACGTCGACAAGGACCCGGCTGGCCCCGCCTGCCACGTCTTCCCGAAGGGGACCACAAGGTGGTTCTCCGAATAAGAGGAGGCATATCACTACAACAAGAAGCGGTCTTACCGCTGCGAGCCGCGATACAAACTGCACTCCGAGCCCCGATGCCTCTGGAGGCGCGAATACGAGTACGCAAGGAACAGAACATCGCCCTGGTCAGCACCCCGGACCCTGACCTGGCCGAACAGCTTTGCCACATTCAGACGATCCTGCTCGGCAGCAAATCGTATCAAGTCTCTGCGTATATGGCTTTACCGGACAACTCCTGCATAGGGGTAATCACAGGAGCCCTACCTATACCCACTGAGGATGCCCTCATGAACGAAACGGTCACCTACCCCCATGCTATCAACATTATCCAAACCCGACCCTTCGGAAAGAACGAAGCATGCCTCTACACCTTCGAGGGAAGGCGAGTTCCCAGCTACGTATAATTTCAAGGCGTGGAATTTCGATGCAGACCTTTCTGGCCAGTCACCCAAGTGTGCCACTGCTGCCTCCGAACCGGACATCGACACGACATCTGCCCATACCTACAAGAACGGCGGTGCGGGAACTGCGGCGTGCTTAACCCAGATGAACACCACGAACGTTGCCTTCCAGGCTGTCTAACGTGCGGATCCGATGACCATCCCACCATCGACTTGGGTTTCCCTGCTCGTCAGAGGGGGCTCGGGCCCCGAGTGTTGAAAGTGGGGTGTCAGGACCCAAAGGGAGACAATACGACTCCACCAAGGCGGGATACCAAGGTTTTGACGACAAACCAACAACATGACGACATTCCTAAGAATACCTGCAGCCAAGGACCTCAGAGCACCGCCTTGGAGTCAACAGCCAAGGACCTCAGAGCACCGCAAACCTTGGAGGCTTGGGCTGAAAAGATACAACACGCGCTCGACAGAGCTGGCAGAAAGATTAAGAACACCCAGAATGCCCACAAGTAGACCCCCACCTCCTCCATCTGTGGGAGGCTCGTCGAAGCTTCTCCAAACGATGGAAACGCCAGAGACTAAACCGCAAACTTCGCCTCCGTATCGCTGCAGTCACGGAGGAGGCTGCACAATACGCCACGTACCCAGCTGGCTCAAACAAACTGGGCCAACTTTTGCAGCAGCCTGAAAGGAACGCTGGGCACAAAACGTACCTGGAACATCCCGAGGGCTCTTCTCGATCCCACTTCCACGAAAACCCACATGAACACTACTACCCATGAGCTCATTTACTTAGAGGAGCGAAAGGGCCCGGATATTATGGCGCACACCAAAACTCTATATTCCGCAGCCCTTACCTACAAGCCCGAACGCATCCCCTTTAACGCCGCCTGCTCCGGACGAAAACCTGGATGCAGATGTCACACTCCCGGAGGTGAAACAGGCCCTCGCCTATATTACCCGGGACACGGCACCAGGGCCCGACCGGATAACGTACAAAGTCCTTCGAAATTTAGATGACATATCTCTGCAGGAGCTCACGGATCTCTTAAACGAGCACTGGCGAAAGGGCACCTTGCCTGGCGATTGGACAACACGCCCAGATTAATCTTATTCCCAAACATGGCAAATCCTTACTGCTTCAGAATTTACGGCCTATCTCGCTAACGAGTTGAGTAGGCAAACTTTTTGAGCACGTGATAGTCCGGCGACTACAACCGCATTTAGAAGCTAAACGTTTCTTCCCCGACACTCAGTTTGGGTTTCGCCCCAACCTATTGGCGCAGGATGTCCTCCTGCACATTAAAGAGACCTTATTCTATCCCAAACGACGGACGGCACGCACGAGAGCTATCCTAACATTATACATACAAAAAGCGTTTGACAACGTAGGACACGAACATATCCTTAGGACCCTTGCCACCACAGGATGCGGCCGTAGGTCAAAGCTTTTTTGGAAAATCGCACCGCCGAGATTAGATTAGGTCCACTTACATCCACCGTTTCTGCACTCCCAAATAGGGGCACACCTCGGGGAGCAGTCATATCACCACTATTAATTAGCGTAGCCATGGCCCCACTTGTCAGAGAGCTCACAGATATACCTAAATTGCACCACGCGTTCTATGCTGATGATATGACTCTATGGGTGTCACAAGGCTCCATTGGGGAGGCCCAAGATGTACTTCAAACAGCTATCAACGTCATTGAACAGCATATTAGCATAATGGGACTCTTCTGCTCACCAGAAAAGTCTGAATTGCTCACGATTAAACCCTACACGTGCGACCCAGGCATAGACCTGTTCGTACACGGTCAACCAGTACCTAAGATTGATAAATACAGGATCCTGGGTCTGCACATCCAATCTAACCTAGACGCACGTTTTACACTGAACCTCCTCGATAAGCAAATAAAGCAAATCTCAGGACTGGTTCGCCGGATTGCGTCACGCAATCACGGTCTGTCTGAAAAGGACACCATGCAAATGATTGAAGCTTTGGGGGTCAGTCGCCTCGCCTACCACCTCCCGTATCATCATCTCACTTAAAAACAACTGGATCAGGCTAATAGACTAATCAGGCGGGCGGTTAAGACCGCACTGAGTAGAGCACTGCACGGGCCGATTTTTGCGGCCCGGGCCCGGCCCGGGCCCGTTTTTACATTGGGCGGCCCGCCTGAACCCGATCAAAACTTTTATGGCGAGACCCGGGCCCGGCCCGGGCCCGGAAATAATCTACGTTACCCGCCCGGCCCGGCCCGCCACCCCTTTACCTTAAGCCCGAGCCCGGCCCGAGCCCGGCTCGAAACCGGCCCGAACCCGGCCCGAGACCGAAAAATACATGTTTTTCAGAGTTGAGAAGCCCGAAAATAACTCGCAGAAAGCCCGAGCCCGGCCCGGCCCCGCGTTAAAAAACCCGAGCCCGGCCCGGGCCCGGGTCAAAAAGCACACGCCGTGCCCGAGCCCGGCCCGAGCCCATGAAAAAACTGCTCTACCCGGCCCGGCCCGGCCCGTGGGCCGGGCCGGGCCCGGGCTTTCGGGTAAGCCCGAGCCCGTGCAGTGCTCTAGCACTGAGGCTACCGGTGCGCACTAGCACTACCCGCCTTCTGCAAGCTGGTCTCTATAATACCGTCCAGGAAATCATAGAGGCACAGAGAAGTAATCAACTCCTGCGCCTCTCCCGAACAACCACTGGGCGAAACCTACTCCGAATTCTGGGGTGCGAGCCAAGTGGCACGATCCCGAATGAAGAGCCGTGGTGCCCCATTCCTGTAAGACTCGCGGCTCACATGCACCTCAAACCGTTGCCACGAAACATGAATGTTCAACGCTACCCGGGCCGACGCAAGGCGCGGGCCGATTACTACGCGCGGCGTTATCAAAATCACGAAGACGTCCTCTACGTCAACGCCGCGGTCGCTCCGTTCGAAGGAACGGCCACGGTTGCTGCCATGACGGAGGACGGACGCATTAACATCTCCGCCTCGGTTAAAACAGCGCGCAACGACGTTGCTGAGGGGGTCGCATTAGCCCTAGCAGTGGCGCATGCGGCCGCGGATTCTACCTTTACAGAAATCTGCACCGATTCTCAAAGTGCATATCGTTACTTCCTTCAAGGCATAGCGCTTAAGACAGTCACACATATTTTGCAAAACATCCCTCCGCTTCCCCATCCGGTGACCATCACGTGGGTGCCTGGGCATGAGTGGGTGCCTGGGCATGAGTGTGTCCCCGGGAACGAGCGCGTTAATGCGCAAGTCTGAGGTCTTTCCCTCCGGACTCTGGACGACCACTCACCCAAGCCCACAGAAAAATCAGGAGAGGGGATCTACACCTACCGCCAGATTGCCACGTATTACAGGAAAGGTAGACGATAATTACCTGCCCCTCACCATTGCCTTACCCCCCATCAGTGTTCAATCTGGCGCCAGATCCAGACCAAGGCACTTATTTCCCCATATCTGGCACATTTATTTTACCCTGGTCTCAATAATCCACAGTGTACCAGCTGCCAAGCGCCCCGGGCAGATCTTTTCCACTGTTTGTGGAGCTGCCCCAAGCCCATGGCGGTACAACCTATTCTAAACTCTTCCTTTTCCACGTGGGAGGCCGCTCTTCGGGCCACTTGCTCGGATGACCAGCTCTGGCTGGTGGACCGGGCCTGCCTAGAGACGTCGGCCAGAGGGCTCCCGGACATATAGGGGCCCAACCAGATTTGAATAGATGAAATAAAGTTTTATCCATCCATCCATCTTCACCTCTTAGAGCACGAGCGTACGAACGCGCCAGCTGTGCACGAAGACGACGACGCTCGAACGCAATCATATAGTTCGCATAAATGCACACTCTGTAAGCGCCGCTGTATAGCATAGTGGCTACGGGGCTCGCCTTGGGACCGGGGGCACGCGGGCTCGAATCCAGCCTCGGCAAGAAAGTTTGTTTTATTTTCTTTCTTGGTTGTCTTTGGTACGGCTGGCTTAAACAGCTTCGCTATTAAAATCGAGCAGCGAGCGACTGACCCCAAAACAGTCGTTTTTCAACCAAAACGACCATCTGCCACCGCCGGTGTGACTGCCCTTAGAGGTTTTAAATTCGAAGCATTTCTTGGCGAACATTTGCTACTTTGACCGTATCTGTCTGTCTAGCCGCCTACGACTTTGTGCTCTCATGGTCGTTTCGTTAACTTGGTATGTAGCAAAATTGACCTACTATGACAAGAGTATATGAAGAACATAATGATAGGTCATGACATAAATGTCATGTCATGACATGACATTTCATGTCAGTCATTGTCATGTAGGTCATGACAATGACTCAGCGAAAAAACATTAACACTAAAAAAATGAAATGGGTTTGGACGTGGGTACTAAGTGAAGGAAACACTACAGGATGCTGGTAGAAGTAATAGTCATGAACATGACTCAGCAAAAATGACAATTACTCAGCGAAAAAATATTAACACTCAAAAACCACTGGAATGGTTTCGGACGTGGGCACTAAGTGACGAAAACACTAAATGTTGATGGTCGAAGTCATAGTCATGAGCATGACTATGACTACACCTAAGAGACCTTAGGGCGAAAGCCTTAAGGTCTCTTAGGTGTAGCTAAATAGACTCCTGAGGACTCATGACATGAATGTCACGACATGCGTGTCATGTAGGTCATGAAAGACCGCCTACGTCTTCGTGCTCTCATGGTCGTTTCGTTAACTTGGTAGGCTATCCACCCACTGCTTCGCACAACATCGATTCCCACAGGGCGTAGGATCTGCCGGATTTTTTCTATACAACACGTCGTGGATCCGTAATGAGAGGAAGCGCTGCATCAATGGCAGAATAAACACGCCGAGTTAGGAAACGCCGGCAAAGGAAGCATAAGGTGAAGGCGCGCGAAACTAGCACATACTGCCAGTTTCGCCCGAAGGCGAAGCCTTCAAAGCAATAGGTATAGGCGTCTCAGAAAGATATCCTAGGGAGCCTATATACAAACGGCGTTGTATGTAGGCTCCCTGAGATATCCTGGTGACAACCGCCGAAAGTGGCGTTCGAGACATTGCATATCGATAGTGCATGAGATTAGGCCGAAGCAAAACCATCGGCGTTCGTCAACGCCGAATGAAAGGATTAGATAGATTTACCTAGACGTTTATAGCTTGTTCCGCTCAGGCCAATGTATGCACCACAGTGTGCTTTGCCCATAGCTGCTCATCAAGAACGATAATGTGCGTGAGCAAAGTGCTCATGTCAGCAACAAAAGCCAGAATAGTGCCTTGGCTCCGGGAGAGCCGATTGAGCGCAGCGTTACGGCGCGTCCACCTGGCTTCGTCACTTTTGCAGCCACATGCACTTTAAGTATCTGGAGACCTAACCCTCCACGCTCAGGCAGTGCATGTATACAGCGCGGCAGCGGCGTGCGTAGAGTCACACTAAGTGGCCGCGCCTCGCGCCACCGTCGGATCACCTATCTTCTTCCACCGTGTGTTATAGTGAGAAACTCTATGGCGAAAGCTATGCACAGTGTACGGGCGGCGCGCAGCAGACGACACGCCGGGATGACGTCATGGCGCATGCGCAGTAGCATGCAGCTGGTGGGAGCTCGACCGAGCCGCCGCCGGAGGCGCCTGCTGCAGTCACGGATAGGGTGCCTCGATGCCAGCGCCGCCGTTCAGGGTGGTGCCAACCTTTGACCGCCCCCGCGCCGCCGCTTTCTCGCTGCGACGCCATATTGTGTCACAGCGAGCCGTTGCGATTGCTTGGTGCCGGTGCTGAGTTCGAGGCACAGTGCGCGCGGATGCTTCGCGGACGCTTCTACTTGCTAGACAGTGTTCAGCCGCATGACTGACAAGCTATCAAGTGCATCGTGTCGACATGACGGGCTGTTGTGTTCCCAAGTGCGCCGGATCGACGCGTAAAGGACTGGGTTGTTTTCGCTTCCCCCGGGACCCAGAGCGACGGAAGAGATGGGAAGCCCAAGTAAAGCGCGATCACTGGAAGGCAACGGGTAACTCCTGCATTTGCGAGGTAAGTGTCAAGAATGTTTAGACTACCGCACCGTGTTTTTCATTTAAATAAGAAAGTATTCTCTGATCCTCGCTCACGTACCTACGTTCGCTCACGAACTAAGTAAGCACTGCACCGATGCTGTCTGAGTAGCGTATGGTTTGCAAGCGCGCGTCGCATAGGCTTTTTTCGTTTTGATGGGCGCAGTCTGTACCCTTATTTTAAGGACTGACGAAGATGCTTAGCCGCGAAATAGTCTTACATTAGCTACGAATCGTCACGTAAGCCACCTATTTTCCTTTTTCATGGGAAGCACACATCGTGTGTGTCTCTTGTTTCTTTTTTTTTCGGTACTGGTTATTTGGGACTAAAGAACGCAGTGCTTCGTCTGGGGAGATCGGCTGTTTTGTACGTGGTAAGCGAAACATTGTGATTTTCTCTGATTTCTCAGGAGATATCTTGCGGACCTCAGGGTGTTACGTTACATAGCTGATTTTTTAGACTTGTACATATTTGTAGCGTGGTGATCGTAAGCCGATGGTCATTCGTGCTCATTCCCGATCGTAGTGGGTACTGTGACGGTCTTTAAATACTTGTGCACGGTATGCCCAGGTGTAGTAGAGTTAAGGGGCATCATGGGACCGAAATGTTTCGGCGCTTTCTGGCATGGTGTCTGTTGTAGCCTGTGCATTTCTTCGAAACGTGTGAAGCGAGGTAATACAGCATTGCTTCTGCTAAAATTTATTTTTAAGCACTGTAATGGGTTCTCTGTATTTACAAGGCAACTTTTCATATCAATAATCACTTTTGTTGTTTTACCTGTACTTAGAAACACTTTGAAGAGGACCAAAGGATTATAAACAGGAATAAGGTGCCTCAGAAAGGCTGGCCAACGTTTCGATAGGAGGACCTATCTTCGTCAAAGGCGGCCTCGTCATCCTCGGCGGGTTAGTTTTAAAGGGTTAGTGGAGTGACGTCTAGTGGAGTGGAGTGGAGTGCTACGCTACTCAAGTCATGCTTTCAACTCGTATTGTGACCTGCACACTGACCGGCTCTTCAGGGACCCCAAACGCACGCCGACCACGACTACTCCGAACGCTCACTCGCCTCTCGATCCCCCAACCCCCTCTGACGGTGTTTTTTTTATAATTTTTTTTGCCACTTTCTCGCTCTCCCGCTCTTGTCCCCTCGTCTTAGAAACCGCGCCTAGCCAGTCAAGCGCCGGCGCTCATTTTCTTTTAGTCTCTCCCTTTACAGATAGCCACAGCGGACATCGACGTGACGTCACTCCACTAACCCTTTAAAACTAACCCGCCGAGGATGACGAGGCCGCCTTTGACGAAGATAGGTCCTCCTATCGAAACGTTGGCCAGCCTTTCTGAGGCACCTTATCCCTGTTTATAATCCTTATTCCTCGTGTGCTACTCCATTAGTCAGCCATCTTTTTTTGAAGAGGACCAGTACGAGGGAAATCGACAGGATGGGTGCCGTCTGTTAAAGTCAACAGCCCTACATCATCATGGACTATATTTTCGAAGTGAAAAACATTGCTAATCTGTAAGTTTCATTTACGGTTTTTGTACGTGATATGTATGCAGTGTTGTTTATTTTTTCAATGTAGTTATCAGTGTTCTAATGGTTTTTTATGAAATGTTCTGTACTCGCCATCGATGTGTTTGGCTGATGTGACGTATTCGATGGTAGCTGATGTATGTATTCTGGCTGGATATCTTGATTAATATTACCCGCGGTTGCGTTTTCTTGTTTGCATTCTTGTTTTCGATTTATATTGTGTGTAATAAGGTTTATGTACTCACTTGAACCCCCCCCCCCCCCATGTAATGAATAAATTAAAAAAACTCTCCCTATCCCGAATTGTGTGTGTCGAGCCTACCTTGCGATTTTTTTTTATCTCGTCTTTCAACATAACCTTCAGGCGCCACACAGTACATATCATTTTTCATGTACATATCTCTTTCATGATTGACTGTACTAGACATTGCTAAGTAAATGTATTTTGTGCATCGTTTGGTTTCTTGTGTGTACTACGCAAGATTGACACAGACAAGTTACGTAACATTTTTCTCTACAGCACTAACTAAACCTAATTTTCACATCGCAGTTATTTTTACACCAGCTTAATCCTGTCAGCACACAGTTTTGTGGGCAAAATTGCACGTAGATATCGTCAAATAATTGCAACGAACGCGAAGAGCACGCGCAACGCAAGGGAAACTAACCGCCGTGGCCGAGTGGCTGGCTACGGTAAAGGAGGCGTGACGTGTAAACCAAAATACAACAGCGAAAAAGAAAAACTTCCACACACAGGGGGTCGCAAACCTTATATACCAAGCATCGAAGCGAAAAAAAAAATAGTGCGTATTTTAAACATACACACGGCATATTAAATGTGATTGAATTAGGCAACTTGGGGCATGTTCCCGGCGCCATACATTTACGTCTTCGACCTTCGACGAGTTAACGGCTATTGGTTATAAAGATATGCAGGTGGGACACCGATAAAAAAATCCTCATCAAGGCAAAGCACTTGGAAGCGCGCCGCGAGTAACACTTTATGAACGCAAGCGTAGCTGAGTTAGAGTACACTCTAGCTGAGTCTCAGCTCGTGTGACACAATATGGCGGCGCCAGCGGGTTGTCTCCACCCTGGACGGCGGCGCTGGTCATCGAGGCACCCTAGTCACGGACACCGCGAGCGTTCGGCGCTAATGCGGCGAAATGGAGAAGCGCGGATGGCATCGGCAGCACCTCTGCGCATTTCCTCGTTCGTGCTGCTATAATTTGTGTCTCGCTCTCATTTTCTCTTTCTCTCTCCCGAGCATAGAGTGCGACGCGCGCACTCTCTCTCGCTCTCATTTTCTCTTTTTCTCTCTCGAGCATAGCGCGCGACGCTCCGCGACGTAATTGCTAGGCAACGAAGCGGGAGGCGGCACGTATTACGGCCAGCTTAAACAGGTCCGCTGTTAGAAACTGCGAGGAATACTCATTCCGGCAGAGCACGTGTACAGCTAACATGAAGAGGCCGACAATAGCAAAACTTGGGTAAAAATGCCTGCTTATTTTAAGGGCTTGTGGGGCGGGGAGAGGATGTTATGTTTCAAAACCCGATGATTACCCACACTTGTGGGTAATCATAGCTGACGTGAAGCATTGACAACGACAACGATGTTTAGCAACGCACTCTATAGCAGCTCGTCGCATGGTATCCTAACAACACGCGGAGGCGACATGGCGCGACGCTGAATGCGAGACCAGGAATGGCAGCGATGTCTGATACAAGGCGCGTCGCAGCACTGGCATGATGAGGGATGTCGGCAACGGCGTGACTGGCGTTGCCCCTTATTGGTGGAAGAGATGAGACTGACGACGGATAACTGGTTAGGCTTTGGGAAATTAGATTTAGCTTCACGTTTGCTGTACTTACCGCTCAGACCACTGTGTGCTCCGCAGTGAAGCGCAACAACTCAGCAGGGACGCTACTGCGTGTGCAGACAACGCGCATGACAGCATGATGGCGGAGGCGTGAGCCACCCCATGCCATCGCAGTAAATTGGTTCTGGTAAATGGTTCTAACTGCAAGGAAAAACTAAACATTATATTAGGTACAAAAGCAGTCAAAAGCTCGAAAGCGCATATTATAACTTGGACACGAAAGTAATGGAGGGAAATGCACTGCCATAACAACCCTGCGTAGCCCACGACGAAGCACTTTTCATACATAAATTTAAACCCCACAAGAACATTGCAACTGTAGTTAAGTTGGAAGCTATCGATATGCACTGCAGTGACCATAAAGAATCGTTAATGTGGTGCAATTAATAAAAAAAATGCGAAGTTACAGAATCACAACCAAATTTTCAGTGAAGTCGTTTGCTTGCAACAGTTCCTATAAGCGTTTCAGATGCCTGTAAATAAATAACATAATTGATCACGTTGCCCCTATACGACTGATCCTTTTGAAACCTTGCCCATGTATAACGCTTTTGAACGCTTATAAGAAATTTCTACAAAGGCAGGAATCATCGAAACAAAATTTATTTCACCTAAATCATTTGAAATAATTCCCCCTGTCTCCCCCTTCCACCTCTCTGAAATTCGATAAATTTGTTCTGAGTGGCATAAAATTGACATTGTTCACAAGACACATTTATGAAGCTCCTTTTTGCTTGTACGCGTAATTTACTGCAAAGGAACTAATTTACTTTGCCTACACACTACCCATAAAGCACCCCTTATTTCTGGCAAATATAAAAAAGGTATGCCTTGTTTAATCCTCTGACGACACCAGAGAAACCCACTACGTCAGTGGTATGATCGCCTGAAAATAGAAAAAAACTAAGATTCAGTAGTTCTTTGTGACGCTTCCAATTAAGCCACTAACGTGAAACTTTTCTCAGAAATTGCACTTAACATGGCCCTCCATCATTCGAAATATAAACATAGTCTAACCTACAGTTACGTAGGGGCTTTCGGAAGCGTTGGTAGTAGTGGCCCTATGACAGTTTCTAACGCTTTATGAAGAAATTCTTATTTTACAAATACTGCAAATTATCCACAACCATGTAACTTCGAAGATAGATTTGTCATAGCCGTCCATAAATTTTCACTAAATGGGACCTCTGTGGCGCCTGTAGTTCAGAGTACCAGTATAAATCCTGCGCCTCTCTTCAGACTCTTTCATAAAGTACGAAATAACTTGCATACGTAACAATGCCCCATTCACCCAGCTCACTTAAAACATTTCATAGGCATTACTCCTTACCTGGCCCTTGTTGTCACCGGATATACTGTTGCACAAAGAGTGTATATTTACAAATATTTACAAGTACGCCCAGTAGCACAGGCGGAAATGCAGCCAGCCAAGTTGGCGAGGATCAACCTCCACCTCTTCTTCGTCGGTGCCGGCCTAATGCTCTACGGCGTGCCTCATAATCAGATCGTGGTTTTGGCACGTAAAACCCCATAATGTAATGGCCTGTAGTCGTCTTCTTCTGTCTCGCGGCATTACCCCCCGGGCGAAAACACTCGCACCATTCGGGTAGGTTAGAGTGCAGCATCAGCGGACGGGTTATACGGCTTTAGCCGAGCAACGTGAGTTGCGCCAGTCTGGACCGGCGCAGATGATAACATTGGCTTTGCCGGTGCAATCTCATAAGCACGTCGGTAACTTGGCGCAGAACGCGATAAGGACCGTGGTAGCGTGGTAGAACCATCGCTGAGAGACCAACGCGTCGAGTTGGCGACCAGAGGAGCACTAAGAATCCAGGAGCGTAATATACATCCTTGTGACAGCAATCGTAACGTATCATATCTGTGACACCTGTGACATCGTAAGGGAGTCGCGCGCGACATGACCCGTAGTGTTCGCCCTTGCGATGGCATGTTGCGCATACTCCGATGGTTGTCGTGGAGCGATTGGTAGTAAAGTATCCATGGGTAGTGTCGGTTCCCGGACAAAAATAAGATAAAACGGTGAGCAACCTGCCGTATCGTGGCATGACAACTTATAGGCGAGTGTAACAAAGGTAGCAAATGTAGCATACCAGTCGCGGTGGTGGGTGGATGGGTGGGTGGGTGTATTTGGGGAACATGTCGATTATGGCGCGATTCGGGCATTTGGTGACGCCGTTTTTCTGAGGGTGATAGGCGATGGTGACTTTGTTTTGTGGAACATGAGCGTAGAAGGTCATCGATGACACGGGACAAGAAGTAAGGACCGCGATCGGTGAGCAGTTGGCGAGGAGCTCCGTGATGCAGAATCACACCGTGGTGAAGGAAGCTGGCAATATCGGTAGCACAGCTGGTTGGAAGTGCGCGCGTAATAGCGTATCGCGTGGCATAGTCCCTCGCGACAGCGACCCATTTGTTCCCTGATGCTGATGTAGGGAAATGTCCGAGCAAATCTAGACCGACGTGAAAGAATGGCTCTACTGGGACATCGATAGGCTGGGAAGGCCGGCGGGAAGCGTCGGTGGTCTCTTGCGTCGCTGGCACAGTTCGCAGTGGCCAACGTACTTCTGTACGGAGCGATAAAGCCCAGGCCAAAGAAACGACGCCGCACACGATCATAAGTGTGCGTTACACCAAGATGGCCTGCTGTAGGTTCGTCGTGAAGCTGCTGGAGGACTGTAGAACACATGTGGGTGGGCACCACCAGCAAGCACTCAGGGCTTTTGGGGCATACACTGTGGTGGTATAAAGTTCCATTATGTAAGGTAAACAAACATCCGGAGCAACTCGTCAGAGGCCCCGCAACTGAGACGGTTGATGATGGAACGGAAATCGGATCACGCCACTGTTCATCGCCGTAATGAAGAAACTGAGAAATAGGAAGAAAACAGGCATCGGTGTCAGGGTTGGTGCTGTCTCGTGGATCCACGGGATACCGGGACAGGCAGTCCGCCTCCTGATGTAATTGACCAAACTTCTGCACGATAGAAAACAAGTACTCTTGTAACTTTAAAGCCCAGCGTCCGAGACACCCTGTAGGTTCTTTCAGCGAGGAAAGCCAGCAGAGCGCATGGTGATCATTCCTTACCGTGAATGGGTGGCCAAAGAGGTACGGCTGAAACTTGGAGATGGCCCAAACAAGGGCAGGGCATTCACGCTCGGTAATTGAGTAATTGCGTTCTGGGACAGAGAGCAGGCGGCTGGCGTACGCTATAAAGCAGTTACGACCATGCTGGCGCTGGGCAAGGATGGCTCCGGTTCCTTATTCACTGGCATCCATGCGAACTTCCGTAGGAGCAGATGGGTCGAAGTGCGCCAATAGAGGAGATGTCGTCAGAAGGCGAATAAGCGCAGAAAATGCATGAGCTTCTCGGTGGTCCCAGAAGAAAGGCGTGTCTTTCTTGATAAGTTCGGTGAGTGGACGGGCGATGTCAGCGAAATTTTTGAAAAAGTGACGAAAGTAGGAACATAAACCAATGAAGGAGCGAACATCGTTAGTTGAGGAAGGTACAGGGAAATGCTTCACGGCGCGCATTTTTTTCTGGGTCAGGTCGGATTCCTACACCATTAACAAGGTGACCGAGCACCGTTATTTCGCGACGACCAAAGTGGCGCCTGGATGAATTAAGCTGAAGACAGTCGCTGCCGAAGAGTTGGAGAATGGGCGACAGGTGCTGAACATGGCTGGCAAATGCCGTTGAGGAAACAATAACGTTATCTAGGTAACATAAGCGAGCCGACCATTTGAAGCCACGAAGGAACGAATCCACCACGCACTCAAATGTGGCTGGCGCATTGCAACGACCGAAGGGCACAACTTAAATTGGTATAGCCCGTCAGGTGTCACAAATGCCGTATTCTCGAGGTCTATATGGTCTACGGCAACCAGCCAATAGCCACACCGCAAGTCGATGGACGAAAAGTAACTCGCTTCGTGGAGGACGTCGAGGACACCATCTATGCGTGGCAACGGATATACGTCCTTTTTAGTGATCTTGTTCAGGTGTCTGTATTCGACACAGAAACGCCAGGTGTCGTCTTTTTTCTTGACGTGCACAAGTGGAGATGCCCATGGGTTAGAAAAAGGTTCAATAATGTCTTTTGCCACCATCTTGTCGACTTCTTTGTGTATAATTGCCTGTTCAGCAGCAGAAACGCGATACGGACGGCAATAAATAGGGTTTCCGTCGCCGGTGTCGATTCGGTGCATGAGAACCGTTGTCTGGCCAAGTGGGCGATTGACGAAGTCAAAAACATTCCGGTACGACGCTAAGACACGACAGAGCTCATCAGTCTGCGCAAGTGAAAGGTCCACCGCTATCATTTTGTTGAATTCACTGGTGGGCAAGCTGATGGATCCTTCTGCGTAAGTCGGACTTGAAGGGACTTCAGATGTTAGCGTGGAGATCTGACACTCGTTGAGGGATAACAAAGATGCAAGCGCAATCCTGGATGGTAAAGCACAGGCGGATAAGCCAAGGTTGGGCGCAGGCAGATAAGCTGCGCTGTTGATAATTTTGATAACTGTGTGTGGTAGGGTCAGATTGTGTGGCACGACATCATCAATAACAGGGGATGCAACGTAATCCCCGTCAGCGACAGCAGGAGAGGGCGTCAAAAGAACATAAGTATAATGGATTGGGGTGGCAATCGCACGAACTCTGAAGAACACAGTTGCGCAGGCTTTGTAAGAAGAATCTCGGGGGCACAAGGGAGTTCAAGTTGAAGGACTCCGGTGCCGCAGTTGACGAGGGCTGGATGTGTGGACAAAAAAGCCGGCAGATCCCACGCCCTGTGGCAATCGATGCTATGCGAAGCAGTGTGTGGGGAGCTTACCAAGTTAACGAAACGACCATGAGAGCACCAAGACATAGGCGGCTCTTTCATGACCTACATGACACGCATGTCATAACATTCATGTCACGAGTCTCAGGAGTCCCTTTAGCTACACCTAAGAGACCTTAAGGCGAAAGCCTTAGTCATGCTCGTGACTATGACTTCGACCATCAACCTTTTTTGCCTTTTCCTTCACTTAGTACCACATGCGAACTCATTCCATCGTTTTCTTAGTGCTAATTTTTTATTGAGATTGCAATTATATGGACACTTCAAGCGGATTTCTGCCGTCGCCGTCGCCGTGCGGTTCCGTATAAATTCCAAGGGCGATAATACCATCGCCTCGCGCCGTATGTGCCAGTGAAGGCGCGCGGGGGGGGCGCGCGCTGCCACGGAGAGCGAGCGCACGGCGGAAAGCAAATGCGACTTTCGTCGAGCGAAAGGCCGTGGGGGTATGGGAGGGAGGGAGGGGGGGCGACGGTGTGCTGAGGCACCAAATGCGTATCTTGCAACAAGGCGCAAGGGGAATTGGCGACGCAATTTCCCACGCGAAAGGAGCAAAGCGGAAAGGCAGCGTGGGAGGGAGGGGGAGGGGGGCGACATCTACTCTGCCAAAAAATGTGTTCTTGTACTTTGCGCCGGTTCGGGCTGTCGGCGTTGTCGCGCGCACCATATCTTGCAAGCGATCTCCACACGGCTCTGACCTTTGTATGGACTGTGCTTAAGCCGCTCAGTTTCCATTGAAGCGATAGACCACACAATCCTTCGCTCGCTGCGGCCGCCGCGCTTCCCCACGCCCGAGTTTTGACAATGGTCGTCTGCGGTCATCGAGTATGATCTATACATGTTTGCTTGTGCGTGGTGACACCACGCTTGTTAATTCAGTTAGTAAGTGAAGGTGTCAAGTTTATGCGGCCGATAAAAATACCATTCCTACTCCTTATAGCACTCTAATAATTTGCTATCGCAATTGATGCGTCTCCTTTCGGGCGAAACTGCGACATATTTTTTTTGGCTGAGTCATTCTCATTCTGGCTGAGCCATGCCCGTGATTATGACTTCTACCATCATCCTTTAGTGTTTCCTTCACTTAGTGTCAACGTCCGAACCCATTCCAGTAGTGTTGAGTGCTAATCTTTTCCTCGCTGAGTAATTGTCATATTTGCTAAGTCATGCTGGTGACTATGACTTCTACCATCATCCTTTAGTGTTTAACTTCACTTAGTGCCCCCGTCCGAACACATTCCAGTGGTTTTAAGTGTTAATCTTTTTTCCCTGAGTAATTGTCATTTTTGCTCAGTCATGGTCTTGACTATGACTTCTACCATCATCATTTAGTGAAACTTCACATAGTATCCACGTCAGAACCCATTCCAATGGCTTTGGAGTGTTAATCTTTTTTTATGAGTCATTGTCAATTCTAGAGGTTCTTGAGTGTTAATCTGTTTTCGCTGAGTCATTTTTCATTTTCGCTGAGTCATGCTCATGACTATGACTTCTGCCAGCATCCTTTAGTGGAATTCCTTGAATTAGTACCCACGTCAGAACCTATTTCAGTGGTTTTTGAGTGTTAATCATTTTCGCTGGGTCAACCTACATGACACGCATGTCATGACATTTATGTCATGACCTATCAGTTAATTTCGTCATACACTCCTGTCATACTATGCCAATTTTGGTACCTACCAAGTTCAAGAAACGACCATGAGAGCACTAAGACGTAGGCGGCTGCTTCATCGCCTACATGACACGCATGTCATGACATTTATGTCACGACATATCATTTAGGTTTGTCATACGTTCTTGCCATAGTATGCCAATTTTGGCACATGCCAAGTTAACGAAACGACCATGACAGCACAGAGACATAGGCGGCTAGACAGACAGACAGACAGACAGACAGACAGACAGACAGACAGACAGACAGACAGACAGACAGACAGACAGACAGACAGACAGACAGACAGACAGACAGACAGACAGACAGACAGACAGACAGACAGACAGACAGACAGACAGACAGACAGACAGACAGACAGACAGATAGATAGATAGATAGATAGATAGATAGATAGATAGATTGATTGATTGATTGATTGATTGATACTGCTTATGTAGCAAGTGTTCGCCAAGAATGCTTCGCATTTAAAATTCAATGGCCAAGATAACGTCGTATGGGCACTGCTCAAGCACACGAAAGTGAGCGCTCGTCCTATGGCCATATATATTTACGGAGGTAGTACACGTTTCTACAACAGTAGGTGTGCTTCCATGCGCGACTCTTACTGTACGTTGCACGGCGGGTGTCAGGGCTTTTTATTACGATAGCAATTATACGGACACTTCAACCGGATTTCTGCCGTCGCCGTCATCGTCGCCGTGAGGTTCCCTATAGATAAAATCTTCGCCGCGCGCCGTATGCCCGAGCGGAAGCGTGCGGGGACGCGCGCTATCACGGAGAGCGAACGCACTCAATCACCCACGCGCAAGCAAGGAAGCGGGAAGCCAGCGCCGGAGGGAGCGCGGGGGGGGGGGGGGGCGCACTTCTACTCTGCCAACAACCGCGATCGTCGCTCGCTCTCCCGCACCGTCTCTTATCTCCACACGGCTTTGACCTTTATGCGCCGTGCATTTGCCGCTCAGTTTCCGTTGAAGCGATAGACCGCACGTACCTTCGCCCGCGGCGGCGTATGCGCTCGCTGCCAACGTTTTGACCGTCGTTGTCTCCAGTCATTCAGTGTGATTTATTCATGTTTGTTTGTACGCGCTCACACCACGCTTGTTCATTCAGTTAGTAATAGTCGGGCCACATTTTCCAACGCACGCTACACATGCAATGCTGCCCGGATCGGCAGTGCAGCACTACAGGTGTGTCCCTTCGCACGCGCTGCCCACGGGAAGCGCTTCTCATCAACACCACCCTTTCAAACGCGCCTTCTCGTGGTCATCGAGTCTCTCTTCATGTCGGTCTACTTACGCCGCAGCACACCTGCTTACTTAATCAGCTCATGTTTACTACAATTCATATTGCTACCAAAGCCGCTCACCTTACTTCGTATGACATTGCTGTGTTGCTATCGCATTCATTGCTTCGCCCTTAGGGCGAAACTGTGACATTTTTTTCAGCTTCTGATGAAGACTAGGGCTCATCACTGAGATCGGTGCACCGGTGTCCATAAGGACCGTAACAGTAACACCGTCGACTTGGACTTCGAGCAAATTAGAGCCGGTAGGGACAGTCAGACGAGGATTTTGAAGCCGGGTCAAGAGTGCAGCGTCACATCCGGGCGCTGCACTCGTTAGTTTGCCGATGCGCTGCGTCCAGAGTTGGCAGGCGACGGGAAACAGCGGGCTTGCGGCGAAGGGAATCGGCGGGCTTGCGGCGATTATATCACTACCACTACTACACGCTACTACACAAATCACTACCACAGAATTCTATCCGAACCACGGAAACTCTATCGCTGCTACACAAAGTAGAGATAGTGTTTCCTCTAAGCTTGCTAATCTTGCTTTCGCTGGCATATGTAGTTAAGCCAGGGCCGCAGGCAAAATATTGCGCTGCTTCTAACACATAATCACAAAGCTCCAGAGCCCTTTCTTAAAGGATTTATTTGAAAGACCGTAATCAGCCCTCCCAATAGTTTCTTTGAATATTATTACAAGCATGAAAGCATGAATAATATATATATAATATTCAAACATGAATATTATTACAAGCAGGCCGACCTAGTCAAGTTGACCGAATGGTGCCATCTATGGCAGATGGAAATTAATATAGGAAAAACAAAACAGGATTTGTTTTCCAATCTTACCAATACGCCCCGTAATCTTTATACGATTGACAATACTCTGATCGAAAAGGTTGAGTGTTTTAAATATTTGGGAGTATTTTTCACATCTGATTTAACTTGGGACAAACACGTAGATTATTTCCCGAAAAAAAGCCTTTAAAAAGCTGGGCCTGCTTAGGCACCGACTATCACTCGCAAACTCGGAAACAAAAATGCATGCGTACACATCCCTAATAAGGTCTTCTTTAGAGTATGCATCAATCATATGGCATTCAAAGAACGCTAGCCTTACAAAACGCCTGGAATCGGTTCAAAATAAGGCTGCTAGGTTTATTTTATCTTCGTACTCAACATACACCAGCGTTTCCCTTTTAAAGCGCACACTTAATCTTTTAAACCTTGACACTAGACGCAAGTTCTTACGTTTGTCTTTTTTCCTCTCTTTATATTTTGGTGACTCTGGATTCGCGGCTACACGCATTGTTCCTGCGCATCATATTTCCACACGCACCGGTCACATACTCAAGGTATCGCCTATTTTTGCAAAAACAGTAAAGTATGAAACTTTCCCCATTTTGTTATCAATTAAAGAATTGAACGCGTTACCTGAAAGCGTTGTGACAATAAGGGAAACTGATTCTTTCCAGACAGCCCTACTTGCCCAACTTGAACATAGAAATGTGCAGTAATTTGGATGCAAGGACTATGACGCGATTCATGTAAGTTTTGTTTTTAGCAGAATACATAATTATTGAAATGTGTTATGCCAAGCCGCATGTGGCATTGCAGTGTTTTTTCTCTCTCTCTCTCTCTTTTTCAACTGTACGATGTGCCGATTTTCTGTGCATGCCTTTCTCTTTTCTGTTGTATGCGATGCAAACTTGGATTGTGTAAATTCCCCGCCTATTTAATGCTCCTAGGAGCCCTTAGGGTATGTAAATAAATAAAAAATAAATAAATAAAACCTTGTATAATTTGGGTATGTGCCACAAGTTGTAGTGGGACACGGCTTAGAGAGGGCGGAGGAGGAAAATGTTCGCCAGGCCATAACGGAACCTCGGCTGGAGCTCAAGACCGTCGGTTGCGTCGTGTCGCAATAAACCTGCTCTTCATAGAGAGTAACTATATATACCAGGCGGCTTGTATAGTTCATTAAGGACCTCGGTGACATTAGTTACATTCTTCATTAACTCTTTCCTCACCACTAAAAATGTGCTCGTTTTCTGTACTTTTATGTAAGTTTTTGTTCAAGAAATAGCGGTCGCAACGTAAACCGTGATAATTAAAAGTGTAGCTTAATCTATGGTGTGGTAGGAGGACGACAATTTAAGGTTTGTGCTCGGTGTGCGGGGCCGAGAGGGGAAATGCGCGGGCTTTTCCGTGCTTGTGTTCGGCGTGCGGGGCCGAAAAGCGCGGGAGTGAGCGTCGCTGGTTCGCGTGGTCGGAGCGCGTGCCGGGAGAGACCATCTGGAACGACGGGGCAGCCAGGCTGACAGAACGGGCAGTGCAGCGAGATGGAGCGGACCGAACGCCGGCCCACGTCCCGGCATCCCGGTCCTGCACTGCGAACCGGGCGCCGCCCCGGCTTCTACCATCGACGCCGGTCCTGCGGAGCTGGGCCTCGTCCCCGCTCACACGACCGCTGCCGTGCTCCAGGCTCGGGCTACGTCCCAGAGCCCTGGTCCTGTTCCGCAAACCGGGCGCCGCCCCGGCTTCCACCCCACGGCTGTGCTGGGCTTCGTCCCGGCTCTCATCCCACCGCTGTGCTGCCGAGCTCGGGCTATGACCCAGAGCTAACGCTCCGGAACCGGGCTACGTCCTGGTGCCACCCTGAACTTCAACCGCCACCCGTATACCCACCGCCGTCAGCGCCAAGTCCGCCGAGCCGTCGCCACGAGGCCGGACTCCTGTTTAGAATTGTTAGTGCTCGCGCGTGACACTTATCCAGCTTATCTGTATAGTTCGTGTTCCGTATTCGTCCCATGTGCCGTTCGTGTCATAATTACGTCTCTTTGTGTCTCTGGTTGCCTTCTTGTGCGTCTGGCTGACCTGCGCCCGCAACATAACCATCACAATGGTGTTTTGAATGGGTGTGAAGCAGTACTATTTGTTTCGACAGTGTTTGGGAATACTTGTGTGAAACTTCAAAGAAGCACCTCAAGGAACATAAATAAAAGTGATAATGTGCTATTTTAGCATACGTATTGAGCCTTTAAGGAAACTTTAAATATACAAAATGTGCGCCAGGCCATTAGTTTCCAACTTAGAGATAAGGTTATGCAAAAAGAAATTACATATAATGCAGATTTGTTGGCGTCAATACTAGCCATAGTAATGCCCATGCTATGTGGGAAGCAGTAGCTTCACAAATCTGAAAGCGGAGAAGTTCTTGTACATTTTTTTTATTGTACGCGAAAGTGTAGATGCCCCGTTTGTCAAATCGGCGAGATTACGTTTGTCGCCGCGAGGGAAACGAATGCCGGAGGAGCAAGTTGTCTGGAGGTGAAAAGAATCGCCGCGTTCGCGGCCTTTCCGTTTGTGCTTTGACGCCGCGGTGCTCACTGTGCCTTTTCGAGTCGTCCATACGCTTGCGTGTAACCCGCGTTCACGAAAGGAAACGTCGCTAACTTTTTTATTCATTGCAGCAGGCGCCTGGTTCGTTATTTACTGCATTCGTCTGGTTTGTGAAGCAATCGCTTCATGTTAGGGAGCATGCGGAAGCCTTCTCGTACTTGATCATTGCGTTCGATCAGCTTTTCTGCGCAAGCAAGAAGGCCTAGTGCGCGTTCAGGTGGTGCTAGAGCCTACACGTGTATTGTACAGTTCCTGTACAGTATTGTACAGTAATGTGGAGCATTGCCAATATTGTGCCGTAAAGAATTAGGGCACTTGCACAGGTGATGTTCGAAATGCAAGGGATTAGATTTCTAGTAAAGCTTCGGTGGAAGGTCAGTCTGAAATCTACTGCATGCCTTTGTGCAAGTGAAAACCCCACGCGACGGGACGTATTGCTCGTAATAATTTGCATATACGCTTTCGAAACGCTCATAAACAAAAGCAACGAACGAAAACACGAAAACAACCGAAAAGGGTATTTTAAAAGACCGTCAGAAGTGTACTAGCGTAGAGAATTAGAGCGAGCAAATGGAAACTCTTTGGGAGGCACGCACAGGCGGCCCAGATTCTCGCATACGATAGCCGCAAGTACTGGCACTGGCGTTATGAGAGAGACGCTCAGACCGCTCTTGGGGCTAAAACTTGTGATACGTTACCGCAAGCGTGACTACAAGCGTTATCACACAATTTCCGGTATATGCGTGCACGCCTGTAGTCGCCGGAGAACTCGTACATGCATCAGCGGGTGCGCCGACGTGCTTTCCTTTGCTTACAAGTCGAGGGAAGCATGTCGGCGCGCTCGCTAATGAACAATTTATTCATATTCTTTCTATTTTATTTATTTAGGCAGACTATTCATTTCTGAATGTTCCAAATCACGACATTTGTAGACAACAATTTACAATAGACAACAACAAATTTCTCTACCAGGGAAAACAAGGCAGAACGCGTCTCTATGACGCCCTGACTGCTAGGCCCTGACTGTGCCTAGCAACCAAAGAAAACGCACAGCACTGCAGACGGTCTACAATTCAATCTCAGTCATGCAGTGCAATACGTAATATACAGTTAGCATAACATGCAGCGAAAACAGGATGCAAGAAATTGGATGCAGTCTACAAGGAATGCGTCTAAACGATAATAAAGTTGGAATATATTAAATATATTGAAGCAGAAAACAAACAAGCGTATAATAATAATAATAAAGCATGCCGTGGTGGCTGAGCGGCTATGGTGTAGCGATTCTGAGCACGAGGTTACGGGATCAAATCCCGGCCGCGGTAGCCGCATTTCTATGCAGGTGAATTGCAAAAACGCCCGCGTCCCGTGCACTGGGAACACGTTAAAGATCCCCAGCTTCTCAAAATAATCCGCAATCCTGCACTACGGCGTGCCTCATAATCAAATCATGGTTTTGGCAAGTAAAACCTCAGAGTTTCATTTTTTTTGTATCATAATAAAATATGTGCTAGGCGCGTTCAGTTATTTACACTTCACTCCACAGGAAAAGACGTTTAACATGCTTTTTCAACGAGAACAACAATTCAGCCGACTAATTGCGGGCATGAATTTAAAAGCTCGCGTACGCGTATCTGGTAATTGACAGACTGGCACCCGTAAGATATCCAAACCATATTCCTAACGTATCCTACATCTCTTAAGGCATACAGAGTCTGGACTGCGAAATGACGCAGGAAATTCTGTTTCATTGATTTAATACCATGGTATATACAATTTGCAATATTTGGGCGAAAAATGCTCGTAATATATAGCGTACCAAACTTTTTGAAGAAAGGTAATGCCGGCTCGTGGGCCGAGAGCCTCTTTAAATTATCAGTGGTTTGTGACACGCCAAGCTAGAATGCAATAGTGCAGCTATTGGATGATTGCATAATATAATGGATGCTTGAACCATGTTGGTAGGATATATCTTAATAAGCTCAGCATGTCCAGTGTCTCTCATATTAAATGCAAAGCATTTCTTGGCGAACATTTGCCACTTTGACAGTATCTATCTATCTATCTATCTATCTATCTATCTATCTATCTATCTATCTATCTAGCCGCCTACGTCTTGGTGCTCTCATGGTCGTATCGTTTACTTGGTATTTACCGACATTGGCATAGTATGACAACAGTGTAAGACGAACATAAATGATAGGGCATGACCTGAGTTTTATGTCATGCGTGTCATGTAGGTCATGAAACAGCCGCCTAAAATGACAATGACCCAGCGAAAAAACCATTAACACTCAAAAACCCCTGGAATGGGTTCGGACATGGGCACTAAGGGAAGGAAACACTAAATGATGACGGTAGAAGTCATAGCCATGACCATGACTCAGCAAAAATGGCAATGACTCAGCGAAAAAAGATTAACACTCAAAAACCATTGAAATGGTTTCGGATCTGATACTAAGTGAAGGAAAAAACTAAACATGATGGTCGAAGTCATAGTCATGAGCATGACTAAGGCTTTCGCCTTAAAGTCGTAAAACAGCCGCCTAAGTCTTGGTCCTCTCATCGTACGCTCCTTGCACACTGCTTTGCGTAACATCGATTTCCACAGGTCGTGGGGTGTGTCGGCTTTTTTCTAAATACAAACGTGATATATGATTAGTCCAGCTCAAATTTTCTTTGAAAATAAACACTTAAGGACTTGGTCGAAGCAACACGTTCAATTATTTCCTCGCGAAAATCTAACTGGACGTCGGTGTTATTCGCTTTATTTCTTGATCTAAATTTAATACAGTCTGTTTTGTTTACATTGAGCTCTAAATGCTTGCACGATAGCCATGAGGACAGCGCTTGGAGCCATTCATTACCCCTAGACATCAGATTCTTGAGATAGCTGTCATTGAGAAACACGTTCGCGTCGTCGGCATAGAGAACGATATGAGGTGTCAAACATCAGAACAAGATCCTTTATATAAACAAGAAATATGCGGGGTCCTAAGATCAATCCCTGCGACACGCCATGTTTTATTCTTTTTAGGACTTGAATGGGTATTACCCATACCTTTATCAAATGGGACCATAGCGTTTATAAGATAACTTTAATTTATTTTAGTGCGTTACCATGCACGCCGTATCTTTCGAACTTGTCCAATAAAATATCATGCTTTATAGCGTGAAATGCTTTCTTGAAATCTGAAAGTATTCCAACAGTGTACAGCTTATTTTCAAAGTTCTTAATTATTTCTTCTTTAATTCACGTTAAAGCCCTCTGTACGGATTTATTTTTTTGGAAATCTACATTCACACAATCTGCCTTCTGGTCACCTCTGTATCCACAGCCAACACTATCCGCAGCGACCCCTGCACCCTACGCAAAGTTCTTGTCAACACAAAAGCGGCATTTACAAAACACGGAATCGCATCTCTCATTGCGTGAGACCACAATCCTTGGCGCGCTCTGCGTTCGGTTCAGGAATCACCTCTGCATGCAGTGCCACATACCGAATGCCTTCTGAATTACTTGTTCGTACTTTCCTCCGCTTCCCTTACTCTCCGTGCTTTGCAAACTAAGGTAGGCTGGAGGAATTCACATTAAAAAAATTGCTTTAGTCTCGCACGCGCTTTTAAACGGCACCGTTTAGTTATGCGCATATTTAAACTCGGGCAACATCAGCATGCCTATATTTACGAACGCGCGCCGCTCATTTTCGCCAAAGTGAATCGAAGTTTGCGCACCTATACAGCGGCGCAGAGGGGGAGACATGAACGAAAGGAGACAAGTAACAATATAGAAAAGTAACAGATATGTGAAAATCTACCAAACAAAAGGATAAGAAGGAGGGGATCGGCGCGCCCGTCGAACCGCTTCGATCGCGCACACAGGGCATCGTTTCCCTCTCGTGCTGCTAGTGGAGAAAAAGCTCCGCAGAGCTGTTCTAGACAATCCAGAGAAACGAGCTCGAGAAACCTCCGGGCAACGTTCCCTAAGCTGGGCATGCGAACTTTACTTCGAAGGTGAGAAAGAATGGAAAAGCGGGCGTTAAGGAGAGATACCGCAGCGTCGCCGTTCCGAAAAAGTGTGTAATAAATGAACTGAGAAAGCGCCTCTTTACCGGAGTATTGCGCATTCTTATACCTCGCAAGCGAAAAAAAAACACACAAAACAAATGGCGATTTAGGAGTAAATTTGAGAGAAATGCGTTAGCATTACGTGGCACCTCTTTTAGCTTCTGATGCCATGCACAATTCGCCATGGCCGACCACCACAGGTCATACGATTAACCGAATATTTACAGAAGCTATGCTCATGATGGGACTTTGCTTGAACGTCACTGTGCTCTGCTCAGTAATTGTTGTCGCTTTGTGCGGGCAATTTCATCGACCAAGTGGCGGTACACGTTATGGGAGACAATGTGAAATATGGCATCCTACCTTGTGCTTCAGTTGCTTCTGGGGAAAAAGAACTCGATCTAGTGTTGGTTTCTTAATTCATTTATTGACGCGTGAGCATCCAGACGTAATTACTTCGAGATAAGATAAGCGAAGATGGAAACTCAGGAAAGGGCCAACAGTCAGACATGCAGTCTGCCCTTTAACGTCGAGCACGTCTATGCTTCTAGCAATAAATAAATTTGCCCTCACTCTACATTTCAGTTTCCATGTGAGACAAACAACGGCGTACTTAAGAGACGCCTTAAAACTGCTGTTGTAATTTCATGCTGATACAGCCACCAAAGGGCAGAGGTTGAGGGAACGTCGCGAGAAATGGTAGAGTTACTGAAGAGATGTGAACGATGGACTGCCTTATGCAAAAGCCGCAAGTATATTCGCAAGTGTGTGCGCAAGTATGCACGCAAGTATGTACGCAAGTATCGATCCTATAGTAAAAAAGCCGGCAGATCTCACACTCTGTGGGAATCGATGTTATGCGAAACAGAGAGCGGGGAGCCGACCAAGCTAACAAAACGACCATGAGAGCACCAAGATGTAGGCGGCTGTTTCATGACCTACATGGCACGCATGTCATGACATTCATGTCGTGACCTATCATTTATGTCCGAACCCATTTCAGCGGCTTTTGAGTATTAATTTCGTTTCGCTTAGTCATTGTCATTTTGGCTGAGTCATGCTCACGACTATGACTTCTACCATCATCCTTTAGTGTTTCCTTTGCTTAGTGCCCACGTCCGAACCCATTCGAGTGATTTTTAAGTGGTAATCATTTTTCGTTGAGTGATTGTCATGTTTGCTGAGTCATGCTCATTACTATGACTTCTACCATCATCCTTTAGTGTTTCCTTCACTTCCAACCCACGGCCGAACCCATTCCAGTGTTTTTTGAGCGTTAATAATTTTCCCCCGACTCATTGTCATTTTTGATGAGTCATGCTATGACTGTGACTTCTACCATCATCCTTTAGTGTTTCCTTCACTTAGTACCCATGTCCTAACTCATTTCAGTGGTTTCTGAGTGTTAATCGTTTTTCGCTGAGTCATTGTCATTTTTGCGTAGTCATGCTCATGACTATGACGTTTACCATAATCATTTAGTGTTTCCTTCACTTAGCACGCATGATATAACTCATTTCAGGTGTTTCTGAGTGTTAATCATTTTTCGCTGAGTCAATGTCATTTTTGCGGAGTCATGCTCATGACTGACTTCTACCATCATTCTTTAGTGTTTCTTTCACTTAGCACCCCCGCCCGAACCTATTTCAGTGTTTTTTGAGTTTTAGTCTTTTTTTTCGGGTAGTCATTGTTATTTTTGCTGAGTCATGCTCATGACTATGACTTCTACCATCATCCTTTAGTGTTTCTTTCACTTAGTACCCATGTCCGAACCCATTCCTGTTACATACCGAGATAAGTTAACGAAACGACCATGAGAACACCAAGATGAAGGCGGCTGTTTCATGACTTACATGACACACGTCACGATATTCATGTCACGACCTATCATTTAAGTTTGTCATACACTCTTGTCACACTATGCCAATTTTAGTACACACCAAGTTAACGAAACGACCAAGAGAACACCAAGACGTAGGCGGCTGTTTGATGACCTACATGACACACATATCATGATATTCATGTCATGACCTATCATTTATGTTCGTCATACACTCTTGTCATAGTATGCCAATTTTGGTACCTACCAAGTTAACAAAATGACCATGAGAGCACCGAGACGTACATAGATAGATAGATAGATAGATAGATAGATAGACAGATAGATATTGTCTAAATGGCAAATTTTCGCCAAGAAATGCTTCGCATTTAAAAGTATACGCATGTATTGTACACGGAATAGTGTTCGCGCATGAGAAGGACGAAGTTGTTCCACTATCGGAATAGCGCGTGACTCGATGGCTGCCTCGTCATGTCCTTATCTGCCGCGGCTGAAACTGCCCAAGAAGGCTGGTTTGCAAGTGCTTCGGCCAACCTTCGCGACTCCCATGGTCACCATCGCAGGCCATGTCGATGCAAAGCGCTGCTGCCACGGTTTGTTTTTCGGCAAGGCGCTACGTCAATGACACTCGATGACAGACACATTCGTGTTGGAGTGACACTTCCGTGTAGTAAGAACCGATACATTCGGACTCAAAGCGAGAGAAAAACTATGGGCAGGTACATGTTCGCCATAATTGCGCCCAGTGCTCTGTCGTAAGAATTGAGACGTAAAAGAGTCGACGTGAATATGAAGAGGCAGACAACTAGTGTGGACGCGCGCTCACACACGTGACTGTTCAACCTGCAGTGAAGGTGGTTGCACAGCACAGTTGCATTTGGGAACCGTATCAATGTTCGTGTGATGCTAGCTAGGGTCCCATTACTTAACGCTCTTAGGCTAGCATAGAGGTTGACTTTGGGCGCTCTTTCCTATCGGTGCAGTGCGCCAACTTTGTGGGCTGTATGTTCGAGTGGGCGCATTACTACCTTGACTTCGGCACTTGGAAACTAAAGGATGCATTTACAGTGGCAACTGGCGTGCGACCGGTTGAAGAGAAGCGGTCGTTATATTGTCTGTTTGATTAATAACGGCCATTATACGTCGTTAAGAAAAATGTCGCCTGGGCGTTTTCTTCATTCGCCTCCATAAGGCATAACTTTTGTAGCTTCTGTGACGTACAGCTAACAGTACAATTTTTTTTTACTTCCATCGCTACGTAGTCTTCTTTTCCTTTATTATCTGTTGAGTTCATATCTTTCCTCTCTACAGTAATCCGCTGAGAGTAGAGAGTCAGAGAAAGCTCTTAAATCTATTTCCTTCAATTATGAATGAAACATATTTTTGCAAGTGTATGCGACGGCCTACATGGTCTCTGCCTGGAGAATGACACACAGCAACGAATAAAACGCCCTTCTTTGAGTGGACGTGAATATATGAGATATTATAACAGGAATTTAATTTCTTTTAGATTAAGCAGCAGGTAGCAAATTACTACCTCCGACGGACCTTTACTAACCTTTTCCTGCCTATTTTACAAACATAAGTGATCCATGCGAGTACGTGGAGGCTACGTTAGTAAGGACTACTACCTCGTCTTGGTCACTGCTTAATATGCCTCATAGTGACATTTTTTACCCAAATATAGATAAGCTATAGCTTCTTTCATTATGTCGGGTTAACAGTTATTTGCTACGTCGTCGCTCACCTATGTGCAGTCAGTACTCTATGAAAAAATGACTCCATGACTGGTTTTTTTATTCTATCACATGGGTGCTCACCGGTTGTATCTGTCTTTCCCCCAAGGTACGGCTATAAATCTTCCTGAAATCGTTCATATCCTTGTAAACATGTTTACTACGTTCCGCTATACTATGTCGAGCCCGTTGCAGGGCACGAGGCCCCGCAACGTCGTGCGTGGCAGAAGCTTCTACAGGTGGCAAACACTGCTTCTGGTAACATGTTAGAGTGCGTGTGACATTGTGCCAATGGAATTTTGTAAGCATAAAAGACAAGTGGTGCCTGAAATAAGTGGTGGCGCAATAAATGGCAGCTAAACAGGAAACACCCAGACATGAGGTCCCGTGAAAGGCCCGCCTCGTGGTGCTTCACTTACCAAAACTCATAAAGAAGACACTCCCATTCCGTATCTCATTGATTATTATACTGCAATAATTTGGGGATAAGAGCCTACAGATTTCCAGTGAAGGGCTTTAACACGAAGCTACTGAACAGAATATTTAAATTCAGGTAATACCTTTCTCGGCACTTGATTTTGCTTAAAGAAAAGGGATGTGTTCCGTAATTTGGTTGCTTTGGGGCTTTTTCATTTTCGTAGTTTCTTATCCTAAAGCGTCTGTGTCCCCTTCAACTGCGCATGTACCTTGAGCTTTGTTTACAAGGAAGCGGAGCTGTTACACAGATTAAGGCTTGCTTCCTTGCAAAGTTGTGACGTCATACCTTTTGCGGAATCATTTCGTATCGTGGAATGGACACTCACGAGGTATTGCACTCCTTTAGTCGGCGCACTTTGCGGAAGTACTGGCCCTCTTTAACCAGGAAAAATATACGGTACAGAATCCTTTGGGTTGGGAGAGCCACTGAGCCATTATGTAGAGTAAACACTGGCGGTATATAAGAAAATAAAGTACACAGCTAAGGGGCCGAGACAGTAACTGCAACTGCTGTATTTCTTTTTTCGTTTTTTTTTACCACTAATAAATGTGTGTACTTGAACGTTTTTCTGAATTTGGGGCGCATCTAAATGTGACCTTAGGCCGATACTTTCTTCTGCGAACTCTCATCAGCAGCAACCCGTAGTCTCTTGCCGACAGCCGTGAGTCGCACATCTGAATGTTCAGTTGAAAATGAGCATTTTGGGGGCTAAGCAATGTGAAAAATTGACAGTCACTTTAGCATACGGAAAACAGGCTGAGGGCAAAAGCGTGCGCGCTCAAGAGACATTATTAAATTAATTGACATTCTCATTCGAATGCGTTGTTACTTCTCATTACTTGTTTCCTACCGCCAAAGCTCGTGGGCTCAAGTGTCTTAATTGACGCAAGCTTAATTAACTGTACCCTAATTCTTCGCCCTAACTTGGTGGGTTCAACTCCCACCAAAGGTCGAGAATGCGACCAAAAGGCTGTGGGATCGAGTGTCTTAAGTAACTCTACGTTAATTAGCTGTGTCTTAATTAACTTCGCCTTAAAACCAAAAGTCGTGGATTCGACTCCCACCGAATTTTGTGGGTTCGAGTGCCTGAATTAGCTCTATCTTAATTACCTTGTCTTTTTTTTGCAATGATGAGCGGTATCGGAGCGAGCTGTGGAAGATGACGACGACGAACGCGCAAGCGGTGACACGAGCGCGTCTCTCCGCGAGTTGAGCTCACATGACTTTCTGTACCGCACGCCGCATTTTTCAAGGCCACCATCTGATGAGGCACTTAAGGCTTTCGCCTTAAAAAAGCCGATTCGAAGAATTTTCTGACAAAATTTGTAAGGGCTGCTTCACTTGGAATAGCATGAACAACCCTGAGAAAGTTCACCTTTGTGTACGAGAACTTGCGCAGACAAATGTATCCGCCTAGCAGAATAAAAACAGCCTTGAGGCAAGCTTTATTGCCACTTGTCAGGTTCACAGCTATTCAGCTTTCTTCTAAACAGCGATCACGATAACAGCCAACTAATAGCTAAGCAGGATAGTAAATTTGCTGCTAAAGTGCCGAAAAGAGGGTGAAACATTCGCTGTTATGCCTGTGTAGAATCAACATTTCTCTTAAAGAATTGCGCTTTATGAAGTTAGTCACAATAGGTGTATTTTTATGGTTCTCGTTGATCCTTTTCTCTTCGGCATTGTGTACCTTAAGCGAGAAGCACTGCTTAGCATGACCTGAATATAAATGCTGTCGTTTCTGTAGAGGCCATCTCTCGATTCTGGCTCTAAGATAACAGGATGGCGTCATCAACATATAAATTGCCATTTAACTTGTCACTTCCAATTCCCTGCCGTTTGCCTGAACAAGAATAGAAATAACTTCATTTCCAAAAGAAAACAAAGAAATAATATGTAGCGCGTACATATACATAGAAACGCTGCCAAAAAGCGCAATAAGACGAGAGACAAATTATTTCACACACCTGCCAACTCTTCCGATTTGTCCGGGAGGCTCCCGCATTTCGACGAATCCTTACGAATGTACGGACGCGTCCGTATCTCTGCCGAAGAACGTCCCCAACCCTATGCATGAGTATGCTTTGCCAATGGCTGGTTTCCTTGATTCTGCTTAAATGAGCTAGGATTTCTCTTATCCCCTCTAGAAGTGAAGACGAGGAAGGCGTCTCTGTCGCATCTGGTCTCTCTCCCAGGATGTCAGTCGATGACCTTTTAAAACTACGTCCTGCGCTGCACAAAAGGTGGCAAGCGCGTAAGCTGCTCTCTTCTAATTGCCTTTTCGTGTACCGGCCTGACCCGGACATGCCGATGAGGCGTGAGAAAAGAAAACGGGCAACACTTCCTTCTGGCTCACAGGAAGTCACGTGGTTTCGGTGTCTTGGGTGGCGTCTCACTTATTGATGGCGCTGTTTTCATCCGGACGGCGAGTAACGCGTGTCTCGCGCGTACCTCTTCCGAAATCGTCCTTTTGCATGTTATAGTTGTTCCTTTAATTTCTGTTTTATTTCTCCGTTTCCTCAAAACTACCGTCTTTTTTTCTGGAAGAACAAACTGTAACGTACCAGAACGTCGTGCACCTCTATTTTGATTGGTTCGAGCACTTGTTTACCGGCGTGCAGGCACAATATTCAATATTACCATTCCAATAAGTTTCTTTTCTGAGACCCTTCCGCTTTGTTTTTAGACAGTTTAATCTCAAAACTCATTGAAATGTTCAGATAGGCTGCCATACTCAATAACACCAACAGAAGAACAAAATACAGCCTTATAATTACTGTAATGAAATAAACATAGTGCAATATGTCTTATAACAATCTTATAAAATATTTCACAATCTCAGAGCGGAGTTATGAAAGTTACCTCTATAAAATTTCTATGCCTCCATCAATCGTTTTAAAAGAGCTCTCTGTTCTCATGTTAGCTTTGGCTTGTTTACAAGCCGCCATAGTGCTCCAAAGCAAAAGGTCATTAGCCACGAAGAGGCTTCTCAAAATAAGTGTTCTGAACTGGCGAGGGGATATGGTTTCCCGAAGAATCAAAGTTTATTGCTCCCAATCGTGTATATTAAACAGTGTGGTTTAATCAGGCAAATGCAGTTACGTTAATGATAACGCTAACAATGCAACGTCCGAGGAGCGATTAGGGAAGTGATGCCATTATGAAGTTAGCTGCTAGATCCCCAGGAAGGCCGGTTTGCACTGCGCCCCTTAATATACGCTCCTTCTCTCTGGAAATTCCAGGAACGCGTACGGGCACAGGCTAACGTGTTTAAGTGAATGTAGGCGCTGGTCTGCGCACACTAATCTACGGGCAGTTCACTTAGCGAGTTTACTCTCGTAATTGGAATTGCCTGGTGGCAGAAGCCATGACAGCCCGAGCAAGAATGTTGACGAGAATGCTCGCCTTGAACACTGCTTTTTGGCATCGTGAGGTATTGTTTCAAACGATGAGTGAGGGCGGCCTCTTTACCTGATCGAGGTACTTTGCTTCTAATCGTTGCCTTGTGCACTAAGCGCACCTTAGACCAGAACAGCGCATGTTCTCATGAACCTCTCGATGCACACTGTGGTATAGAACTTACATAAACAGAGATAATGTGCTTAAATGTGCTTCAGAAAGACTGGGAAACATTTGGAGAGGTGGACCTAACTTTGTCAAAGGCCCTTGTGGATTATAGGTCCACCTGCCAAAATGTTGGCTAACCTTTCTGAAGCAATTTATCCCTTTTTATGCAACTTGTTTACCACGGTGTGCTACACCACCTGTCGGCCCCCCTTCATCATTTTCGATCTCGATGCATCATGTAACGCATACATTTCATGTCTCAGCATCGTTATTATATGTACCACAAAGGCTCTGTAGAGTATGTTTAAATGAGTTAATGCATCTGGCATCAAAAGTATTAGGTACTGCCGCGCATACATGCAGGGTATACGTTTCCACGAGGTCGAACGTGCAGTTGCTCTTCGTCAATATGCACGACGCCATGCGTACAAGTAACTCGGATAAGCTGGAAAGAATAGGAACTATGCGTGGTTCCCACTCTTTATAACTAGATTTGTTACAGTAAACAACATTGGTTCTCATTTGTTCTTCAACGTGTTTTTATTAACTGTTCAGCCGGAATAGTCATTTCACAGAAAGACAAAACTAGTTTGGCTCTCCTGCTGTCACAGCGATCCACTGGAATCTTTCCGGACTGTAAGAACACGTGACCAATGCCTACCAACACATGGCTTGTTGTGCCACGACGTGATGATAGCTGATGGGAGCAATCTTGACTGGAAAGTATTTCAAATGTACACCGAAGGCAATACAATACGCACACGCACGCCGACACGCAACGAAAGTAAATCGCTCATGGCTTGCCGCACGTGCAGGTGTTGCGCGAATAGAAATTTGTGGTTTGACCGCAGACCCCATTCAGGGAAGAATTAGCCGTAGGTCAATATCAGAACTAAATGTGTGGTGATGATATATAGAGCTGCGACACAATGACTTTTTCGCTTGGCCCTCTCACGTGTTATGTGTACAGTTTCCTGTTGATATTTACAGTGTCGTTTAAGGACGACGCAAGATTTCTAAAAATCACCTCTCTAAACTACTTGAAAAAACACCCCCGTATAGCGAGCGCTGTGTGACCTGCAGATACAAGATTGTGCCTTAGAGATTTCCAGCTTGTTGCAATGCGTTACATTAAAAATATTCGGGGCGATATTACTGTTATGACGTTTTACTGATTGAATATTGGATTCCCAGCACAGATGTCCTTTTTCAAACATTTGAGTCGCGTTTGTGTCCCATTAACGCAGCATTAACAGCTATTCCTCTTTTACTAGTGAGTGACGTACGAGCACTCGCTATGCACTCACTCGTGCCTAAGTGCGGCGGATCTCCTATACTTTGCCCGAATTTAGACGCTTGCACATTCAGCCCGCGCTTTGTATCCTGCGTACACAGGGACACATCGGTTCTATACCAAGACAGAAATCGGGTCTCCAATAAAATGTTACTATATTGCAATCGTTTTTTACTACTGTAATTTCTAAGACATTCTTTTTATTGCGATAGCAATTATATGGACACTCAAAAGCAGATTTCTGCCGTCGGCGTCGCCGTCGCCGTCGCCGTGAGGTTCCGTATGACGTCATTTGGAGAAGAAATCGTCGCCGCGCGCCGAACGCTGTATGTGCGAGTGAAAGGGCGCGAGGGGCGCGCGCTTTCACGGGGAGTGAACGCACGGCGGAGAACAAACGCGCGTTCTGCGCCGTGCTCCCTTAAGGGCTGTAGAAGTAGGCGTCTCTTTCCTCCTTTACAATCACCATATATGTGGAGCAAACGCGCCTTCTTCCGACGCGCGAGAGGCCGTGGGGGAGGGGGGGGGGAGGGAAGGGAGGCAACGTTTAGCTGCGGCACCAAGTGCCTATTTATATCAGAGGCTCCGGCAACAGTCACCAACGCCGCACGCATTTTGAGCGAACGCGGGCAAAACGCCGACGGCGTCGACAACAGTTCTGCGTGTTGCCGGTGCTGCTGCATGCCGAAGTTTATACAGCTGATAAAGCTACTATCATTACTCCATATAGCTGTCTACAAATTTGCAATCGCAATTGATGCTTCGCCTTTCAGGTGAAACTGCGACAACTTTTTTTTTTCATGTGTATTGGGCGAGTGTAGCCCGCTCATAAATAATAAAAAAAAATGTCACAGTTTCGCCCTAAGGGCGAAGCAATGAATGCGATAACAACACAGCAATGTCATACGAAGTAAGGTGAGCGGCTTTGGTAGCAACAACACGCAGAACTGTTGTCGACGCCATCGGCGTTTTGCCCGCGTTAGCTCAAAATGCGTGCGGCGTTGGTGACTGTTGCTGGAGCCTCTGATATAAATAGGCACTTGGTGCCGCAGCTAAACGTCGCCTCCCTTCCCTCCCCCTCCCCCACGGCCTCTCGCGCGTCCGAAGAAGGCGCGTTTGCTCTACATATATGGTGATTGTAAAGGAGAAAAGAGACGCCTACTTCTGCAGCCCTTAAGCGAGCACGGCGCAGAACGCGCGTTTGTTCTCCGCCGTGCGTTCACTCCCCGTGAAAGACGCGCCCCTCGCGCCCTTTCACTCGCACATACAGCGTTCGGCGCGCGGCGACGATTTCATCTCCAAATGACGTCATACGGAACCTCACGGCGACGGCGACGGCGACGGCGACGCCGACGGCAGAAATCTGCTTTTGAGTGTCCATATAATTGCTATCGCAATAAAAATTCGGAGCATATCCACGGGGTGAATGATGATGAGTGGGCGAAGCTCCGGAGGGAATCATCGGATCTCCCGCTTAAGGGGACGCTAGCACAAACGCGTTAGAAACGTGCAGTACTCTCTAGTAAGGGGGAGCGGCCACAGCGTCTTTCGCAGCCATTTACACATGCCGGAACTTGCACCGCGTTGGCCGACGCCATCACATGACTGCTGAGAGAGTATACCCCCCGTATTCATAAACGCTCCTCGACTTGGACGCGCGGCGGCGTCGACGAGTACTGTCGCGTCCACATGTGCTCCGCGAATTTTCCTGCTTTTTGGTGGAAAATTGTGTGTGCGACTGGTTTCCACGATCATTACGGATCTGTGAAGTGGTCCCGCATCGACTGAAACTACCCACAGCCGTGAGTGACCGGAACTTATTGTTTTACAAGCTCAAACGTGCCTTCGTTTCGTGCGAGCTCGCTAAAACCAAAGCCGCCACGTAGGCGGCCGCAGGAACGCCAGAGTGTGCGGCGAACGCGCGCTCGATGGCTCTTGAAAATCAAGCCCCCGACGTAACCGCGCGTCCCGGACCCTCGCGGATGACGGACACGCGACGCCAAGACTTTGATAATATGGATTTTCAAGACTCCGCTGCTCAAAATCTCCCGGCACTAAAAGGACCCAGCGATCAGAACGCCGGTACAGGGAGCCAAAGTCAAATGGATGGGGGCTGGCAGACGGTCCTCACGCTTCGGCAGAAAAAAGCCATTGCGAAAGAGAAGAAGACCAAACCACCGGGATATTGCGGGACCTTGAAGCACCAAGAAGCTTCCGCTGGTCAAGCAACCGGAAAATCTAAACGCAAACCAGCCTACAGGCGGTTACCCCCACTCCCGAAAGACGATCTCAAGATAGTGGTGCGACCGCATCAGGGGCTACCGGTCAAGAACCTGACTAGTCCACTACTGGCGGACGCCGTGATTGCTGCATGCGGCGGGCAAATATCAGGGGAGCAATTTTTGCTCAGAATCAAGGCGTGCTCCAACATCTTTATCGTGTCCACGCCGCACCAGACAGTGGCGGACTACGTTAGACGCATTACAACGCTAAGCATCAACGGCCGGCCTCACTCGGTCAACGCCTATGTAGCGACAAGTGAAGGGACAACCAAGGGTGTCATTCATGGCTTGGACCCGCACACGACGCCTGAAGCACTAAAAGCAAACCTGCGCATTCGCACGCAAGGGGTCGAAATTCTCCAAGCACGCATGTTCCGTAACACTAAAACTGCCGTTATCACCTTTTTTGGACGGATAACGCCGCGGTACGTTTACTACAACGGCGGAGAACTTGCTTGCTACCCCTACAAGGTCACCACTCAAGTGTGTAAAGTGTGCCACCAAATGGGTCACCGATCGGACGTCTGTCCCCAGCCAGACACTCCAGTGTGTCATACATGTGGACAACAGGACCCTGTAGACGGACACGAGTGCGCTCCCAAATGTGCAGCCTGTGGCGAGGGTCACATGACAGGGGACCGAAGTTGCAAAAAACTGCCTCAAACCCCAAAGCAACAGACCTCCGAGGGCTGGCGTTCCCCGGACTACCCGGAAGGACCCCTCAACGAAGCCACCTCAACGCCAACGTTGGTTAAGTTCCGACGATGAAGAATCCGCATCGGATCCCTTCCCAGAGCTACCAGGGACTCGCCGTCGATCTAGATCGCGGACACCAAAGAACTCTAATGAAAAAAATAACCCAACTCATTCACAATCACCCAAGACGCCTAAATCTAGGGCTCCCGGCACTGCGACCAAGCAAGCGCCACAAGATAACACGGTAAGATGGGCACGAGTCGTTTCTCCTACTGCTCCTGTAACAGAAAATCCCGCATATCAAAAAATCATTAACGAAAACAAGCTTCTCCGCGAGAGCCTGGCAGAAATCAAATGAGAGTTGGCCTCCCTCAAAGCTAGCAGCGGCACTGAACCGAACAAAACAGCACATACTAAAGAAGCAGGTTCGCCTGTGAAGGTTATAACGACGCCTAATACCATGGAGGGCACACTCCAACAAGTAGTGCAACAACTACAAACTATGCAAAATTTTCAGCAGCAGATGTACGCAGAATTACAAAGCCTAAAAACTTACGTCGATGAATCTGTAGCCAGTGTAAGGACTGCGGTTCGTAAGCGAGCCAGCACCAGCCCGGGTACTCAGTCTAGCCGCCGTCCGAAACCCATACCGTCCTCGGACAGCGAGAGCGCTATTCATGGCGAGTAAAACGCGAGCACACCACGAATATCTCGAAGTCTGGCAATGGAACTGCCGCACCTTCCACAAAAGGGCGGCTGCTCTACAGCAATACATTAACACTGCGCCAGTCAAACCTGATGTCATTTGTTTACAAGAGATCGGTAGCAAGCCGGTCAAATTAACTGGCTACTACATGATATCCCACCCAGATTACCCTAAGGTTGCGACGATGGTGCTCAAGGACATAGCAACTAGTATAGATCATCTGGCGACTAGCAGCATCAACCACCAAATCGTAACAATACTACCGCAGAAGCACAGCAAAGCAAGAACCATAATCACGAATGTGTATAGCCCACCTAAAGAAAAAAGGGCTGATTTTGAGGCACTCATTCGGTATGTCAAGGCTCACTCCAGCACCCAGGATAGACTACTGCTTCTTGGGGACTTCAATGCCACTCACACCAGCTGGGGTTACCGAACAGACACCCCCAAAGGCCGGGAGCTCGAGCGAGCGGTCGAAGCATATGACCTCCAACTCATCATTCTCCCTCAAAACCCGACGAGATTAGGTAACAGCGTCAGCGCAGACACCTTTCCAGATCTTACATTCACAAACAATGTCGATGAGGTATTCTGGACCAACCTAGAAGAAAATCTTGGCAGTGACCATTTCATTCTCAGCGTGTCGGCAGGCTCTCCCAAAATTCGACGAGCCTGTGGGCATGTGGTGATCACGGATTGGGTAAATTATCGCAAAGTCCCCATGCCGCAGATATTACCCGAGAACGCTGAAGACTGGGCAACGCACATACGAGACGCTCATAAAGCAACATCTAAGCGGATAGCGCTCACAGCTGAAACGCCGGTAGTTGACAGCCATCTGCTGCATATGTGGGAAGGCAGAAGGGGGATAACCAAGCGATGGAAAAAACAGCGACTTAATCGCAAACTGCGCCATAGAATCGCCGAAATCTCCGAGCGGGCAAACGCTTACGCACAGCAGTTAGAGGCAGCGAGTTGGGCGAGTTTTTGCGACTCACTTCGCGAAACGTTACACACCTCCAAGACATGGGCAATACTTCGCAGCATAATGGAACCAGGAAAAACCAAAACGGCCACGAACCGCACCCTTCAAAAACTTGCCGGAGAATTTCCGGGAACAGAACAGGCCCTCCTCACTAAGCTCAAAGATAAGTACGTAGGAGAGGTAACCACTCCCCCATGCATCCTACCATACAAAGGGCAAGAAAACGCAGTGCTCGACGCACCGATAACTAAAGCAGAACTCTTTGCGGCAACGCAAGCTGCGAAGAGAAATACTGCTCCAGGACCGGATCAACTCACAAATGCTATGATCCGGAACCTGAGTGACGAACACCTAGAACAGCTTACTCGATATTTTAATGAACAGGTATGGGAGAGGGGCGTGGTTCCACAACAGTGGAAGGAGGCCAAAATTGTGCTTATTCCGAAAGCAGGAAAACCTCATTATCTACAAAATCTCAGACCGATATCACTAACCTCCTGTCTTGGAAAATTATTTGAGAAGGTGATTCACACGCGTCTCACGTCTTACATTGAAGACCGCAGCCTCTTTCCCACAAACATATTCGGCTTTCGCCAACATTTGTCAACTCAGGATGTTTTCCTGCTACTTCGGGAAGAAGTCCTTTGCAACACCACGGTTGGTACAGAACATCTCGTCCTCGCTCTTGATTTGAAAAGTGCATTCGACACTTTCATTCCTTTAAACCCCTTCCCCCGTGTAGGGTAGCAAACCGGACGTGCTTCTGGTTAACCTCCCTGCCTTTCCTTCTTTTTTTCCTCCTCCTCCTCCTCCATTCGACACTATGTCACATGAACTAATCTTATCTGAGCTGAATGACATCGGTTGTGGAGAAAGAATCTATGACTACGTCCGCTCTTTCCTGACCTCTCGCATCGCGACAATAGGTATCGGCACTACACACTCAGACTCTTTTCCCATGCCCAATAGAGGTACACCACAAGGGGCGATACTCTCGCCCCTTCTTTTCAACATCGGCATGAGGCGCTTAGCCAAAAAACTCGACGTCATACCCGGGCTCGGTACGCGTTATATGCGGACGACATTACACTATGGGCCACCAGCGGCTCTTTAGGACAAAAAGAACAAATCCTGCAAGAAGCAGCGACCGCTGTTGAAACCTTCGCTCGCAGCAGCGGAATGAGCTGCGCTCCCGATAAATCAGAATATATCAGGATCCGAGGTCGAGGCCGTCAAACTCAAGAGCCGGTAAACCTCTTTATAGGAGACAGCCAGGTAAGGGAGGTCCAGAAAATGCGAGTCCTCGGACTGTGGCTGCAAAGCAACAAACGAGTGGACCACACCATTAAAACTCTTAGAACTACGGTGAAACAGATCTCCCGCATGATTCGTAGAGTAACTTATCACCGAAAAGGTTTCAAGGAAACTGAGACGATCCGGCTCGTTCAGGCTTTTGTGCTAAGTCGTCTCACATATAGTCTCCCTTTCCAGTACCCCA
Source organism: Dermacentor silvarum (assembly GCF_013339745.2). Lineage (NCBI taxonomy): Eukaryota > Metazoa > Arthropoda > Arachnida > Ixodida > Ixodidae > Dermacentor > Dermacentor silvarum. The sequence goes on from NC_051159.1 coordinate 71,754,451, forward strand.
CGAAAACTGAACTAAATGCCCTAGATGCGTTGATCAGAACGTCGTACAAAGCGGCTCTCGGCCTACCACAGGGAACCTCCACTGAACGCCTGGTGGCCCTAGGAATACATAACAACTACGAGGAGCTATGCGCAGCGGTGCTTATGTCTCAACGGGAGAGGCTTAGCTTAACCTCCACTGGCAGAGCATTACTCTGCCACGTTGGTTACCCCGCTTGTCCACAGTACGCGGGAGAAGAACTGGAATCTCTACCTAAAATTCTTCGTGAAAAGATCACGGTAGCTCCAATCCCCAAAAACATGAGTCCGAAATACCACCGGGATCGTAGAAGTGCACGAGCACGCAAGTTAATGCAGCAATTCGGTAGAAATCCGGATACGGTCTACACAGATGTCGCTCGTTGCAATACTTATAAGTACGCCCTCGCAGTAGTAGGAGCGGCCGCAGATCAAGGGCTTCTGACTTGCGCCACGGCTCGAGTCGCATGTGCGAATACCGCAGAAGCTTCAGCCATCGCGCTAGCTATAAGAACTAAGGACGTTCTGGGAAAATCGTCGATAATTCTTACAGATTCCCAAGTCGCATGTAGATTATTCCTCACCGGGAGGATACCACATAGCACCACTCACCTATTAGGATCCAACCTAACGCAGAACCACATGATCATCTGGTGCCCGGGTCACATAGGACTCGATGGCAATGAGAGAGCGGACGGCGCAGCTCGTGCTTTTGTCAACCGAGCGGCCGACCACTCTTCAGAAAAACCCTTCTTACCGCGAGACATCCTTGAGTACCAACGGCGCGAGCGACGAAAGTACAGTCCACCACCCCCTGATCTATCCGGGCGGGACTCTTACGACTGGCGCCGAATACAGACGCACACATATCCAAATCTTTATTTGAAACATGCCATTCACCCCACATTCTACAGCGCTCACTGTCCGTGGTGCGGAGGCCAGCCAACTCTAGCCCACATTACGTGGGATTGCCAGAACAGGCCACCCAAAATTAATACACCGCAAATAGCCGGCAAACTTTCCGGAAAGGAGCAGTGGGAGACTTGGCTCACCAGCGAGGATCGGGAGATGCAACTAGCTCTCCTCGACCAGGCACGGCGGACCGCTCAAGCCAGTGGAGCCCTGGACTAGGGGCTCCACCCACCCGCTCCCTACACCTGTTATTTTTAATAAACGTTTTGATATATATATCCTCGACTTGAACTTGACTTGCCACCGCTTTGGGCAGCGCGTTCGAAACGCGTTGAAGGTAAGGCGGAGAGGCCACAGCGTCTTACACCAGCTTCTTACACGGGCCGTAACGCGCTAGCACAAACGCGTTAGAAACGCGCTAGAAACGCGGCCTTTCGTTAATGTTGGGTATTTATTGCCATCGTGGTGCGTGTGTCCATGTCCGCTTCGTGGCGTAGTGGGCTAACGCCGCGCGCTCGGAAGCGAGGGGTCCCTGGTTCGATTCCGCGCTACGGACACAACTTCGGAATTTTAGGGGCGAAGCTCCTTATGGTGTGGGTCTGTCCCTCCTCTGTAGTAGTAGTCGTCGTAGTAGGTAGCCACGTCTACTTTTATGAGAAAAAAATTTCGAAAGTTGTGTCCGTAGCGCGGAATCGAACCAGGGACCCCTCGCTTCCGAACGCGCGGCGCTAACCACTACGCCACGAAGCGCACATGGACACACGCACCGATGACAATAAATACTCACCATTAACGAAAGATTGCGCGTTTCTAACGCGTTTGTGCTAGCGCGTTACGGCCCGTGTAAGAAGCTGGTGTAAGACGCTGTGGCCTCTCCGTCTTACCCCCGTATTCATAAACGCTCCTCGACTTGAACCTGACTTGCCACCGCCTTGGGCAGCGCGTTGGAAACGCGTTGAAGGCGGTGGAAACGCGTTGAAGGCGGTGGCAAGTCAAGTTCAAGTCGAGGAGCGTTTATGAATACGGGGGTTATACTCTCTCAGCAGTCATGTGATGGCATCGGCAAACGCGGTGCACGTTCCGGCATGTGTAAACGGCTGCGTAAGACGCTGTGGCCTCTCCCCCTTACTAAAGAGTACTGCACGTTTCTAACGCGTTTGTGCTAGCGTCCCCTAAAGCGGGAGATGGTGCAATTATAATGAATGGCGCTGTTATAAAATAGGAATGACGTCACATATGGCACGTGTCATTGGTGGAAGTCAATCATTCCATTTAGTGCGGCGAGACTGGGCGACTTACACGGAATATTCACGGTTTACCGATGATTCCCTCCGGAGCTTCGCCCACTCATCATCATTCACCCCGTGGATATGCGGTGTTTTTTATTGCGATAGCAATTATATGGACACTCAAAAGCAGATTTCTGCCGTCGGCGTCGCCGCCGCTGTCGCCGTCGCCGTCGCCGTGAGGTTCCGTATGACGTCAATGGAGATGAAATCGTCGCCGATGATGATAAGTGGTTCTTGAGGGGAAAGGGAAAGGTTGGCGCTATCTTCTGCAGCCCTTGAGGGAGCACGGCTCAGCGCCAATTCGTCGCCGCGCGCCGAACGCTGTATGTGCGAGTGAAAGGGCGCGAGGGACGCGCGCTTTCACGGGGAGTGAACGCACGGCGGAGAACAAACGCGCGTTCTGCTCTGCTCCCTTAAGGGCTGCAGAAGTAGGCGTCTCTTTCCTCCTCTACAATCACCATATATGTAGAGCAAACGTGCCTTCTTTCGACGCACGAAAGGCCGTGGGGGGAGGGGGAGGGAAGGGAGGCGGCGTTTAGCTGCGGCACCAAGTGCCTATTTATATCAGAGGCTCCGGCAACAGTCACCAACGCCGCACGCATTTTGAGCGAACGCGGGCAAAACGCCGACGGCGTCGACAGCAGTTCTGCGTGTTGCCGGTGCTGCTGCATGTCCAAGTTTATACAGCTGATAAAGCTGCTATCATTACTCCGTATAGCTCTCTTCAAATTTGCTATCGCAATTGATGCTTCACCTTTCAGGTGAAACTGCGACAACTTTTTTTTCTCATTTTTCTCAGACTGGTTACACACTACTACTACGACGATGGGGACGAACGGGTGCCGCTATAACGAGCTTCGCCCCTAAAAACCTGATACGAACTGCGCTCTGAGAACGCTGTCGCAGAGTTTGTAAACCCTACGCCATTTGATAAACGTATGCTATGCTCTTGCGGCCTTCCTGCAGCAGTATCAATCTTACCTGACTTACAAGCACTTGGGAGCGTGACGTAAGCGATTTATTCTGCGTAAAGACAAGGAAACCAAACAGAAGAGGTAAAAACACTGATATAACTTACACTGTGGTGTCAGTTGTGTTCCCTGATGCACCCACTCTCTACGCCAGATCTCCTACCCACTCATTAACGTCGCCCATCAGCACCTCTTGCACGATCGGATTTATTCTAAGGAACGAGGTAAGTCCTCTCGCACACCATCCAATTACACGTTCCCATTCAAAGGGTGGCATTGTTCGGACTCCCTCACAACAATCGCTTTTTTTTTACAAGAAACAAGGCATGAACAATCACGTGCAACGCGCGAACGGAAACGAGCGCTAGCTTTAGTGTCGGTACTTTCACGAACGCGCTTGCAGAAACACGCACGTTGCTGTGCCGATCTCTGCGGCTGTTCGGAAAGAATGCGGCTTATCGGCATCGAGCTTCCCCCTTCTGTCAGCGTCTTTCTTTAGCACCGACAGACAGGCTGGAACAGCGGTAAGGAGTATGCCCGATCCCAGCCATCTTAATTATCCTCTCAAGATATACGAGCTCTTTAATCATCCCCATGGGGCAGTGCGGGGTAGTCAGGGAAAGAGAAAGCAATATCCGATTGGGAAAGCGAAGCGAAGACGCGCAGGGAACAGGTGTGTGTGTGTGTGGTGTGTGGTGTGTGTGTGTGTGTGTGTGTGTGTGTGTGTGTGTGTGTGTGTGTGTGTGTGTGTGTGTGTGTGTGTGTGTGTGTGTGTGTGTGTGTGTGTGTGTGTGTGTGTGTGTGTGTGTGTGTGTGTGTGTGTGTGTGTGTGTGTGTGTGTGTGTGTGTGTGTGTGTGTGTGTGTGTGTGTGTGTGTGTGTGTGTGTGTGTGTGTGTGTGTGTGTGTGTGTGTGTGTGTGTGTGTGTGTGTGTGTGTGTGTGTGTGTGTGTGTGTGTGTGTGTGTGTGTGTGTGTGTGTGTGTGTGTGTGTGTGTGTGTGTGTGTGTGTGTGTGTGTGTGTGTGTGTGTGTGTGTGTGTGTGTGTGTGTGTGTGTGTGTGTGTGTGAAGCGCGGAGCTTCATTATTGGGCTACTTTTTCTGCTGGCGCAAGAATCAGCAATTAGGGTGCGCGTTTTTGGTATTGAGTGTGTGTGCCTCCATCCTGCGGCTCCTGATTTTATTGCGATAGCAATTATATGGACACTTCAACCGGATTTCTGCCGTCAGCGTCGCCGTCGCCGTGAGGTTCCGTATTGATTCCAAGGGCGACAAAATCGTCGCCGCGCGCCGTATGCGCGAGAGAAAGCGCGCGGGGGACGCGCACTATCACGGAGGGCGAACTCCCCCGCGCGCTATCACGGAGAGCGAACGCACAGCGGAAAGCAAACGCGACCGTCCCGCGAAAGGCCGCGGGGGTATGGGAGGGAAGGAGGCGGGGCGGCGCTGTGCTCCGGCACCAAAGGTGTATCTTGCCACTCAATCTCCCACGCGAAAGCAAGAAACGGGAAGAGGGGGGAGGGGGGGCAGCTTCTCCTCTGCCAACAACTTCTTCTCTGCGCTTTGCCCGACGGTCGCCCGCACCATCTCTTATCTCCACACGGCTCTGACCTTTGCATGCGCTGTGCATTCGCCGCTCAGTTTCCGTTGAAGCGATACACCGCGCGAACTTGCGCTTGCTGCCAGCGTTTTGATAGTCGTTGGCTGCGGTCATTCACTGTGATCTATTCATGTTTGCTCGCGCGCGTTGGCACCACGATTGTTACTTCAGTTAGTAAGCCAATGTGTCCAAGTTTATGCAGCCGATAAAACTACTATCCCTACTCCGAATAGCTGTCTACTGATTTGCTATCGCAATCGATGCTTCGCCTTTCGGGCGAAACTGCGACATTTTTGTCGAACATTCATCGCCACGCTTTTTCTTTGTTAACGCCTGTCATTGCCATTCTGCAGTGCTCTCTTGCACGGGATGCACTTTTTGATTATGATTTATTTATATTGTTTCGTAAATGAAAACTACTTTGAAAGAAAGGGAGCCCACCGGGCGCGCTAACATTGAAGTACAATCACACTGACGCAAGCATGCAGCATATATGTCCCCCTTGAATGGACACGCTCATTAGAGCATGCGACGTATGCTCTCTGAAATATCCTGCGCATTCAAGCACTGTAATGGCGTCGCAACATAAAGAAGCTGTGCGATATCATTTGGTAACGTCTTGGCGAACTAAAGTCACATTTGGCTGATCATATATATATATATATATATATATATATATATATATATATCAGTCTTACTTTTCTGTACATATCTTCATGACGCCTACATCTTCCTCATCGGTATAGGTCATCATCCGCGCGCGTCGCGTCGTCTCCGTTGTGATAGCTCGAGCTCGCTGGAATAGTGCGGTTCCTCAAAAGTGGACCGCAACCGTGGGTTACTTGTACAGCGCTCACCTCGCCTGTGGCAAGTCATGCGTTCGATTCCCACCACCACCGAGCACATACTGGTTCAAATGAGCACAAGCGTACCCCGGCCTTGCGTTTGGCTTTCTGAAGGCTGATACACTTGGGAAAGTCCCTTGCACCCTAATTTCCCGTCTCAACCCTCGTGATCACAGAAGCAAAATGAATGTCGTTTTAGCTAGCTTTCGTCATCCACAAGATCAGCCGTGGGTGTCTTGTTACTGAAGTCCACTCGTTCATTATTGACCACCTTGCAGTGTTTTCAGGCCTCAAGCAATTAAGGTTACTGCCTGTTTTCGCGTATAGACTAAAACATCGGCGTAAATGTCAGATAAGAAACGGTGTTCCAAGGCGGATCCTAAAAGCCGCTCTGTTTGAACTCTAACTGTAAATAGCGAGCTACAAGTGACCACGAGAAAGACACCTGAAATTCGGAAAATGGGGTATTGACTAATGGTGTGCATAGTGACACAGAAGTGCCGCTCGCATAAAACGCTAAAACTTGTTCGCCTTTGTCCTTCTCGCTTGCATGAATACTTTCCATGGCACTACCCAATGTCCGCTCAAAAAAAAAGCGCAGTTTTGCCCGAAATGCCAAGCATCGATTGCGATACCAAATTAGTGGACAGCTATACGAAGTTAGGATAGTAGTTTTATCGCCCACATAAACGTGTAAACATAGGCATACTAACAAAATGAACAAGCAAGGCATCGTGCGCGCACAAGCAAAGATGCACGCATCTCACTCGATGACCGCGGAAACTCCATCGCAAAACACAGCAGTGAGTAAGCGCGACTTCAGTAGCGAGCAAAGTGACCTTCGTGCCGCCGCTCGCATCAACGCGAACTAAGCCGCGAAAACACAGCGCAAAGCGGAATTGTACCCGCCCCAGATGACTTTCAAATTACAGCGTCCGGGCGGGCGCGCGCGGCATAGAACGCGCCGTTCCCTCCCCTCCGCCCTCCCTGCCCTCTCCTCGGGGCCTTGCAGCCCAGGCGGGCACGCGCAGCCGCTCGGGCCACTCGGAGTAGAACGGCGGCCGCACCCGGCGGCAGCACCCGTCTGCATTCCACAGCAGCGGCGGATGTTTGACCAGCTTATCCATGGTATAAAAATAGAAATAACTAAGGAAACGTGAGTTATGTACATATGCAGGTTCCGATTTGAACTGCAGATCCTTCACCTACTACACCAACAATACGGTTGCCACAGCAGTACAAAAACGCACTTGTTTCGGCGATGTCTCCGTTTCCGAGCAAACAGCATGCTCTGTCTGAAGTACGTAATGACGTAAAAAATTTACAAAAAAACACAGCTTTTGCAAAAATGTCGCAGTTTCGCCCGAAAGGCGAAGCATCAATTGCAGTAGCAAATTAGTAGGGATTAGTAGGTACTCGAAGAGGCGGAATTACTTGCACAAGAAATTGAAATGCATAATCAAATAATTAACAGAAATTCACTAATTAAGCTTTTAACTAATTACCTGATCGCCCATATTGCAATTTACAAATTGTAGCCGTGGAGTTCTCAAGGCGGATCCACTTGGAACGAATTCTCGGGATGACACCAGTTTCGAGATACTAATTCCCGAACTTTGCGGAGAAATGCTTTGGCGTTCCAGTTAGGTTCTTAACAAAACGTCGCTTTTTGCATTGAAGCACAAAATTAACTGGAACGCCAATGCATTTCTCCGCAATGTTCGGGACTTAATATCTAGAAACTGGAGTCATCCTGAGAATTAATTCTAAGTGGATCTGTCTTGCGAACTCCCCGACTACAATTTGTAAATTGCAATATGGGCGATCAGGTAATGAGTTAAAAACTTAATTAGTAAATTTTTGTTAATTGGTCGATTATGCATTTCAATTTTGTGCACATGTCCGCCTCTTCAAGTAGACCAGCTCATTAACTAGAATTGGACTATCTGCCACAGGCAGCCTGAAATAAATTTTGAAAGTGTTCGCTGAAACACCCTGTATATTGTCGACTTTGTATTGTCGTACGCGCTCTGCCCGAACCAACCCATAAAGCGGAGACACCTTTTCACTGCAAATTTCTGCAAGTCAAAGCATAAGGTTTTGTTTATTGCAACGTTTTGCTATTACTATTCTCATAAGACTTTTGTGTCTACAAATCAGAATTGTACAACAACGTTACAATTTAAGACCAAATTCATTTAATTTAAACAGATGCAGCAAATGTCGAGTAATGGTTGGTCAGAAGCTACACAAAACACCGGTTCAAAAAAAAAAGGCAGTGTACTTTTTGTTTTAGCTGGTCGAAACCTGCCGAGCTGCTGCCGAAGCCGCCCGCGTTTTCCCGGCGCGAAAGCAGGAAACGCGGGCGGCGTCGACAGCAGCTCTGCGCGTTGCCTCGTTGGTGTTGCTACAATTCCTTTCACTCTCTATCTTGCTCTCATTTTCTCTTTCCCTCTCCGTAGCTCAAGGGCTGCAGAACATAGCGTCAACCTTTTCCTTTCCACACGAACCACTTACTCTCCTTAACGTTCTATGTCAAGGCAACATGTACACGGCACGGAGAGGAGGCGAGGCACACGGCGCTCCTCGAGGTGGTTGCTAGGCGATGCAGTAACGTCATAGCTCGGCGAGGTTTCGTGGCAGGCGGCACTTGTTGCGGTTAGCTAGAACAGCTTCGCTGTTAAAAGCTCAAGTAAACTTAAACCATAGCAACAAATTATTCTGCGAGTTTTTGGTGCTCTTCAGGTAAGCTACCACTACGGTTTTTCGACTTGACTTTTTTTTTCTTTTTTTTTTCCTTTTTTTTCTTTTTTTTTTTGCTGATGTGAAAATGTCAGGACTGCAGTTCCAGTACATGCGGCGCTCAATTTTTATGTGCATTTTTTCGCTCTCAATTTCACGTAGCCCCACACGCCCGTGTGTGCTCTCGGAGTTCCTGCCAGGGGGCCATGTTTACGCTTGGCCCTGACACTCGTAACAAGATTACTGCACCCCGTCCCTGTGCTGTAGGAGAGTGGGTCGACTTCTGACTGCGCCTTGCAGAGCAGGTTCTCGTCGCCCCCGAAAGAGCCAAGGCATGCTAAACACACTCGTGTTTAGAAGGCGCAAAACCCGCATGCGCTTTTGCGCGCACATTCCTGAGCGTGCATGTGCAACGCGCTGCGACTCAGGCGTCAATCGTCTAAAGAGCTACATTGCATAGGCATGTGACAAGCATGTCTGCGATTGACCGTTATGCTTAATCTTTCGTTCTACACGACCTCTAAAATTTATTGCGGTAGCAATTACACAGACACTCGACGCGCGCATTCGCCGTCGCTGTCGCAGCCACCGGGCTGTCACAGTCGATTGCACGGGTAGCGCATGGAGTGTTAGTAGATCATCAGGGATGCGGCAGACGTGTAATTTCTTTGGCTGCAATAGCGACGAAGCCAAGTGGGCGAACTTTATATTTTCCTTAAATGGTTCTGTAGCAGAAAGAGAGGCACAAAACTTTTTTTTTCGTATTGAACTTTAATAGGTGGACGAATGCCCGCTGGATCTCCGGGCTTCCGTCGCGCAGCCCGGATTCCCAGGAGGAACATGAGGGAGTGCTTATGACGATAGGGAAATCACGGTAACTGTGTCGCACATTGGTGGTTACCTTAACCAAGGTGCTGGGTAAACGGAATGGGGAAATAAAAGCGCAGAAGAGAAGACTCGGTGGCGCAGAAGTGGCGCAAACTTGTACGAGATGCGCTACGTGAAACAAGGTAGGAATTGTTCCCTTGCCTAAACGTGCGGCGGAGACACCGGAGCAAAGGCAGGAACGTCTAGCAAAGCGGTGTCGCCAGGAGGCTGAGCGACGTGCCCGACCATCTCAGCAGCAGCAACAACAAGACGCCGTCGATGACGTCACGGCTCGCCGATTGACTGACTATACGGTGAAACTTAGCGAAAGCGCCAGTGCGACTCGGACCTTCGAGGCGGACTTCGTAAACAATCCCTTTGGATATGTGGGCGACGTGTGTGAAATACTCTGGTACATGAAAGACTTGACGCCGGCAAGTAGTGCCAGGCGTGAAACGTTGAGTTTAGCCACGCCGCCTGAGTGGGGTGAAACCGTGGCGCCGGTTTGTACAACGTGCAAGAACTTTCTCATTAAGCAGGACATGCCACTCTTTAGTGTTAACAATGGATATCGTTACCCGCCCATGCCCCCAGGTCTACCGGTTCTGAACGATGTGGCCAAACGCTAAGTATATCCTGGCATAGCCGAGCTAAGCCACTGCGAATTATTTTTTTTTTAGTTTGGAAATTTTTATTAGCTTTCTGAATTCTAATCTACCGACCATGAAAGCTGCGCTGTTTTACTCTGTTTGTAAGGGGAAAATCGTGTATTACATGCACACATCCGGAACGTTTGCAGATTGTGAATGTAGTTTGTTTGCAGTAAGATGCAGTTTGTTTATGTGTGCTGAATAACATGTTGGGGGTACGCCATGTCAAACTAAGTCAAACTTGTACACGGCCTTTAGATAGAGAGAGATACAAAGGAAAGGCAGGGAGGTCGACCAGAAGAAACCAGGTTTGCTACCCTGCATGGAAAGAGCGAAAGGAGACTTAAAGTGATAGCAAAAGGCGAGTACCGAAACAGGAATCGCCGCATAAAATTGAAGTGTCGCAGATCACTATCACTGTCTATCTCACCGTCCCGTAGACCGCAGGAAGCAAACTAGAGCTGTGGCTTTCCCTTGCGCACCCGTTCGTTGTGACCACTCTCATAGTATTTTTTATTGCGATAGCAATTATATGGACACTTCAACCGGATTTCTGCCGTCGCCGTCGTCGTCGCCGTCGCCGTGAGGTTCCCTATAGATAAAATCTTCGCCGCGCGCCGTATGCCCGAGCGGAAGCGTGCGGGGACGCGCGCTTTCACGGAGAGCGAACGCACTCAATCTCCCACGCGCAAGCAAGAAAGCGGAAAGCCAGCGCCGGAGGGAGCAGGAAGGGGGGGGGGGGGGGGCACTTCTCTGCCAACAACCGCGCTCGTCGCTCGTCCGCACAGTCTCTTATCTCTCCCACGCGCAAGCAAGGAAGCGGGAAGCCAGCGCCGGAAGGAGCGGGGGGGGGGGGGGGGGGGGGCGCACTTCTATGGCTGCCAACAACCGCGCTCGTCGTTCGTTCGACCGCACCGTCTCTTATCTCCACACGGCTCTGACCTTTATGCGCCGTGCATTCGCCGCTCAGTTTCCGTTGAAGCGATAGACCGCACGTACCTTCAACCGCAGCGGCGTATGCGTGCTGCCAGCGTTTTCACAGTCGTTGTCTGCAGTCATTCAGTGTGATCTATTCGTGTTTGCTTGTGCGCGCTCACACCACGCTTGTTCATTCAGTTAGTAATAGTCGGGTAACATTTTCCAACGCACGCTACACACGCAATGCTGCCCGGATCGGCAGTGCAGCGCTACAGGTGTGTCCCTTCGCACGCGCTGCCCACGGGAAGCGCTTCTCATCAACACCACCGTTTCACACGCGCCTTCTCGTGGTCATCGAGTCTCTCTTCATGTCGGTCTACTTACGCCGCAGCACACCTGCTTACTTAATCAGCTCATGTTTACTACAATTCATATTGCTACCAAAGCCGCTCACCTTACTTCGTATGACATTGCTGTGTTTCTATCGCATTCATTGCTTCGCCCTTAGGGCGAAACTCTGACATTTTTTTGTTTTGAAAGCGACCGGCTGTCCAGTGTGTCTAACGCCTAGGTGTACGGTACAGTGAAAAGGAGCTGCCATGAGTCCATTTTGCAACGGTAAAGCTGTCTTTAAAGACAAATTTTCTTCAATGCATGAAAAAAGAAGATTTGATAGATAATTGAAGAAATAAAGATACCAGTGCCGTCACGTGAGTGTGACGTAGTCAACACAAGTCTTGTTTCCTTTTTGTATTTGAAATGTTTTGTCTGGATACGTTCTCATCACTTTCTAGGTAGAATCTTTGGTTCATTCAGAACGTAATAGTCATTATTCAATAAACAAAATGAGTTAACAAGTTCAAGCGAATGTTGTAAAAATCCATGACTACTTTATGAACCACATCCGGAAACATACAGGCAACGCCGACTCATCAATTTCGTTCTTGGATCTGCCTTCACAAGCCTCGCTGTAAAACTGGATTTTTGGTAGTCATGAAATGTGGGACATAATGAGTAAAACTTCATATTTTAACACTGTAGTGTACCTGCCACAGTAAAATTACCCGCACACCATCAAGTCTTGAAATATATTTGTCAAAGGCAATACCTTCCCGATCTTGTATGCTTGGTCCCATGGTTGTTACTAACAAAAACTCACTCCACTCGGATGTTATCATTCTTTTTCGTTGGATGCCTGCGTGCTATGGGTCGCTCTATGTGTCTCATTGATCTGCGCTGCGCTCGAATTGGTACCAATATAAAGTTACAGGTATGATTAAAAGTGTTCTTGACCACTCCGTTAGTTTCTTTCTCTTTTTTCTTCTTTTTTTTCAATGTTCAAAACGTGCCATGAGGTTTAGTATATTTATCAGAGCGTCGAACGACAGCAAAGACACATTTTACGCACCCAATTTCACTAAAGTTTGAACAAAAACGAGCAGGGCCACACAGTTGTTTTCGCTTTACACTGTCATGCCAGCATTCTACTCAGACTGCGCCTTTTATCGTTTCCTCCGATATTTTTTTCTAACGCGCAGGCTAGAAAACCGCACCAAAATCAATTCCTTTCTTCTCGATTTCCTGACACAACTCTCGTTGTCTACTATGCACTACGAATGACTCCCAAACTCAGAGGAGACAATGACTTCCCTTCATACGAAGTGTGGTTCAGGCAGACACCGTTCTTTTCTTTACGCACACCATCACACACAAGACATTACAAGAAGAGGCTCAGTTCCGATTTTTCGCCTTGCTTGCCAACCGCGTATCGCAAGCGCGCTCTCCCGTATACTGCACCATGTGGTCATTCGTCTCGACACGATCTCTCCACCGCAGGCCACAGCGTTCGTGTTCCGCGGTTGTCGAGAGTCAGTGCTTCATGTCGAAAGCCTCGCTCGAAGCGCGCTCTTCACTACACTCGCCGCAACGTTTTCTCGTCTCCGAAGAGGTATTCTCAGTGGTGATAGGGGGAAGAGGGGGGCAGGGGGGGGGGGGGGGGGGTGCTGTTGTACTGCATATATGCAGTATACCTCCGTCTCTCCGTCAGGACTTGCAGCGCTCGCCGGTGTTGCCCCGGTGCTGCTGCCTGTACGCACGCGAGAAATATTGTGTCAATACGGGAGCGGGGACTAGCGGTGCTCATCACACGCATCGCATACACAGCATTAGGCAAGATGAAATGTGTATAATACGTATAAAAATGTCGTTCGGTGAATCCCCCTACCTATATACTGTGTACAGCTATGTCGCCTCCTTCGGTCGCGCAACAGGGTGAATGTTGCCTTATTTGCCCTCGCTGATGATCTCCGCGTTACATTACCCCATCTCGCTCTTGTGCAGCATCCGCGCTTTTGTGCAGCTTCTGAATTCAGGCTCCTTGAGGCGTGAAAGGCGCCCATTTCTCTCTCGTTTGGGCAGCTTTGGGACTCTTACCCATGTCTCGTAATCTCTTTGATATTTCAGCCGTGGTGAGCAGTATTGATGCTTTATGTAATCGGCAAGTTAATCAGTCTTCGGACCCACTCACGTTGAAAGGACGGACATATTCAGTGAGGGTATAGTTATTTCTGTATTACTACAGGTTCTAAACATGCTCGCTCGAAGTGGCGTGTTAATAGTGAACACAGGTGCACACGCACGCACGCACGCACGCACGCACGCACGCACGCACGCACGCACGCACGCGCACACACACACACACACACACACACACACACACACACACACACACACACACACACACACACCACACACACACACACACACACACACACACACACACACACACACACACACACACACACACACACACACACACACACACACACACACACACACACACACACACACACACACACACACACACCACACACACACACACACACACACACACACACACACACACACACACACACACACACACACACACACAGACGGACAGACAGACAATCTGTTTATATATATATATATATATATATATACACCACGTTGTGGCATTGGGGTTCATTATATATAGTGTAAAGACGAAGTCAGCTTGGCCGCAGGCGCTCGCAAGGCGGGCGCTGGAGGGGAAGACGAGAAAGAAGGGAATAAAATAGCCGGCCCTGTGAACGGGTGCTGTGTCTGTCTCCTTAATTCCGTTACAATAGCGCAGCCGACAGCCACCGCTCCTGCTTCGACATGAGCGTCTGCGCCGGCCGATCTTATGCGACTGCGGCCCCGCGGGGCTCGGGGGCAGCGTCATCTCGCCACTGCAGCTGCATCCGTCGGGTTTTTGGCCGACAGGCTCGCAGCCTGCCCCGCTGTGGACTCCAGTTGCGAGCTGCTTTTCCCGCCGTAGGTCTCGGACTCTGCTTCGCCATCCGGCTCCACACCATCGCTGCCGGAGTTTGAAATGAAATCCCATGCGCTGCTGTGAGCGACGCGGTCACCGGGCTCCACACGAGAACTACAGCTCCTGACTTCAGGGCAGCCGTTGGCCGAGTGTTTTCAGGCGCCGCTGGAAGGCAGCGGGAGACCCACGGGAGACCAGAGGCCCAGGAGGCCATCAGTTACGGCGCAGACACAGCCGTACCCAGCTTCCAGCCTTGAAAAGCTCGCAACGCCGCCATTCACAATGGACATCGCAGGCCAATCAAATACTGCCGATGCTACGGCCTCTGAAGAACACAGTTCGGCTGCGCGCGACGTTTTGCCAACACCAGCCGGTTCGAGCGCTTTGAAGCACCTTCACACTGCGACCTACCGCAACCAGTGCTACCGATCCCGCATTGTGAGACAGACGATGGTTCAGTGTCCGAGATAGCCTGACCTGTTTTAGATGCGAAGCATCTTATGCTCGGGGCTATGTCACTCCCTCCCTCCCTCCCTCCCTCCGGAGTGCGGCGTCCACTTCCATTTCCGGTTCCACTTCCGGTTCCGCTTCCGGTTCCGGAAGCCAGCTTCCGGCGTTTTGCCCGAATGATCCCCAGGTGTTTCGGCCACTCATCATCATTCACTTCGTCCTCTCATTCTCCTCCCGCAACGCCGCGATCAGTGCCACGGGCAGCGCCAGCGTCAACGCCAGCGTCGGCGCCGTGGACAGCGCTGCGGAGAAGAGGGCTTGAGCCACTGCCACGAAACGGCAGCGGCGACAGGCCGATCTGAAAACTAATGGGAACTTGAGCCGACCCCATGGCGGCTTCGCATACTACTCAGGGTTCTCCTACGGGAAGATGGTGTACTTTTTCCAAATGCTACTACATAATCGTCGGCGGGACCTGCGATCCGAGCACAACAGTCAGTGCCGACCTCCAGAGAAGCTGGGTGCGCGCTGGACGGCTCACAAATGACGATTTGAATACCTGGACCGGTTACGTGGTTGCGCGGACAAGCGCGCCGAAAACTTGCAACGTGGCCGAGTATAAGGACGAAGTGAGCTTGGCCACAGGCGTTCGCAAGGCGGGCGCTGGAGGAGAAGACCAGAAAGAAGGGAATAGAACAGCCGGCCCAGTGAACGGGTGCTGCGTCTATCTCGTTGATTCCTTTACAATATATATATATATATATATATATATATATATATATATATATATTGTAGTGAAGAGGAATACCCGGCGCTGCAGCCACATCGCCAGTCGTCCGGGTGGCGCGAGCTCGAGATTGCCTGAGCTGTTCTGGTTGAGACACGCTGCATGCTGTTCTCTTGTCCTGTATTCATATTAGATTCTGGTGGAGGTGCTGCGGTTTTTCCCCAACCTGGCATTACGCATCCGAACTCTGCCGTCCGTCATGCCTGACGACCCCAGCCCGACATCCCCACCGGTTACTCCATCCATCGTATGGGCCGGTGCCCAGCGTCAGCGGGATCCTGACATCTCCAGCGGCACCGATGAGAAAGACGTTGAAGATTGGCTGGAATCGTACGAACGCGCGAGCAACACCAACAAATGGGACGATCCCTTCAAGCTCAGCAACGCGATCTTCTATTTATCGGGCGTCGCCAAGCTCTGGTTCAAAAACCACGAAGCCGATCTCCGCACGCGGGCTAGCTTCAAAACCAGCATCGTGGACGTTTTCGGTGGCCCTGGCGTGCGCAAACTTCGCGCTGAACAACGCCTACGAACCCGATCCCAGCAAACTGGTGAAACGTTCACCAGCTACATTGAGGACATCGTCGACCTCTTCCGGCGTGTCAACCCGACGATGGCAGAGGCGGACAAGTTACGCCACATCATGAAGGGCGTTTCCGACGATGCCTTTCATATGCTGCTGTCCAAAAACCCAGGCACTGTTTCTCAGGTCATTGAGCTTTGCCAGGGTTTCGACGAGCTCTGCAGACAGCGTCTTCTCACACGGCGCCCACCTGTGTCCGATGAAAGCCTCGCGAGCGTGGCCGCGGCTCCTGAAATGGACTCCCTGCTCTGCCAGATAAAATAGTTCGTCCGTGCTGAGGTCGCTCGTCAGCTTTCGCTGCTGTCCTTAACCACGCCACCACCCTCGCCTTTGCCGTCCAACCTTCGCCAGGTCATATATATATATATATATATATATATATATATATATATATATATATATACCTATAATGGACCCCAACGCCACAACGCGGTAGGTGCTTAGACCTATATATTAAGGCTGTACAGCAAGACGTTATGGATTCTTTAAAAACTGGCGCTCCCTATCGGCACAAACAATCAACCGACGAACTAAGTGCAACCGACAAGCTATCAAATAACCCTCAAATTATCATTAAGCCTGCTGATAAAGGTGGCCTTATTGTTATTCTTAATCTAAGTGGCTATGAAAACGAAGCTGAAAAGCAGCTCTCAGACCATAACTCCTACAAAGCCATCCCATCCGATCCTACAAACGAGTTCAATCTTAAATTGCAAGATACACTAGCGCTACTGGCAAAAAAAGAAAAGAAAGATGTAATGACAGCCCTTTCAGTAATTCCACTAAGCCCAGTATACCAAGCAGATTTTATGTAAAGGTGGACGTCGTGCGTATCGTTACCTCGCGCAACATTTGCAGTTTGTGTAGCTTCTATGTATAACCGTATCATTTTACAGTAGAATAATATTGCGCATGTGCAGCAACATTTCAGAAATGGTGAAAAAAGCTGCGAATGCTTTTTTACATGTCACTCTGACGAAGGCTGGCCCGACAGCCGAAACGTTTGACACTAAAAAACAACGTATTTACATGTACGTCGTGTTGATTCTTTGATGTTATATATGAATATATATATATATATATATATATATATATATATATGATTTATGTTGACACTTACAGGCTGTATTCACGCTTGCCCGCCCTGACGCCAGTGTAGCAGTTCTCGCAAAACGTTTGAAAGTTTTCTATGTTCTTAAGCCTTCAACCTAGATAATCTGCTAGCCGAGGCGATATACTTCAAGCCGATTCGGCAGTGATTCGCAGAGCAACCCCATGGAAAACAACCTAATCCAGCTTCCTCAAGTTCAACTTAATGGCTCCGATGTTTACATTCTTCCTTTCCTGAATATCACGTACGCGTTCAGGTTCCTATGTTATCGTTGCTTATGGGTAAACGGTAACGGCGTATAATTCCAATGAAAAGGAATCGATCTTACTTAAGAAATCAACGTAGCAGGCCACCCTTCTGTTCACGCCTTCCTTAACGTATCGCTCATACTCTAGCCGACCATGCGCAAAGTTTCCATGAAGCAGCGAGGAACTAACCTTAAAAATATGGCCCCCAATTCTCCCCATGTGGACCCCGCACACATTGTCCCTCTATCCTCTCGGTCTCAGTGCTCGTAGATAAGCCCAACCCTGCTCGGGCGGGCTCCCGCTACTTGAGCCAACCAAGGGTCATTGCCCGCAGTGCTAATGTCATTACTGCCGTCGAGGAGCAAACCGAAGGAGAGAAATCGACAGTGTACAGCGTGGTCAGCAAGTGCTGGGGGAGTGTGGGTTTCTCCGCATCTCACGAAGAGCCTCCGTGGTTAGAGTGGGAGGCTTGTGTTCTCTTCACCGCGAAATATCGATTTACATTAAACGAGTTAAGAGGGAACCGCCAGCCAGTCTTTGGTTCCTTGCCATCCCTAGGGATCACGGGAATCCCCACCGCCAAGGAGACGTAAGGGAGGCTGGCCTCATTCGTCTTCTGCCCTGCTACCGCATCGCCAAAGCATTGTACGAGGCACACGGCAAGTTATCTGAAGATTTGCCACTATCGCGATGACTAGGTGCTGAACTGAATTTCTGCGCACTAAAAGGGGCATAGCGTTGACGGCTCAATCTGTTCAACCGACCGGCTCGCTTCGGAAGCAGCAGCATTAAGAAGGAGCACTTGTTGTGGGATTAGCAGTGAAGCTGTTAGCCTGTAATTGGTGTCGATTTTCGTGGGCTCGTTTTGGGCTCACCCAAAAACAGTACCGCCACCGAGCGGTCGCAGCCACTCAGACAAACATCAAACGGCAGCTGCAAAAGGGTTTTGTCTTGGAGTTTCCATGTAAAAGAATTATGTTTTCTCGTATATTCTAGTTGCAGTCCGAAGCTATCATGTCTGCAGCTTGTGTGTAAGTCGTATTTTACGAATTGAATGACGCAATTTACTCTGAAAAATTCAATTGGTTCAATGAGGCACTTGCGCTTGGCGGGAGGCCTATAGAAGAATGAGGATGTATCGTACACGTGCACGTGCATGCGCGCGTGCCGTACGTCGCTCGTGGTGGTGGTGCTTCCCTAACGCCGTCTAACGTCCGTCCTGCTTGTCTAACGTCGGCAACAGCTTCGCTGTACATCCACTTTCACGGGGTGAAATGGAGGCGGATTTTATTTTTAAGAAATAGCTTAAAAGAGGCGTAATAAGGACGATGAGATGGATGTATTCAGCTTCCCATCGTCTTTCTAGTGCCTCCCTTTTTTTAAGCAACCGGCTTTTAGTTACAGTGAAGCACTGTGTTCCCGCATTTGTGTTTTTAAATCAGGTGAAATAAGTGTTACACGAATAGCCACCGGCTCGAATGCAGAGCTCGCGTTACGCCGTGTTAACCTTACCTTTTCTTTCTTGCTTGGACAAACACCACATTCGGGTTTTGCAGTTTCAGCTTTTTGTATGCGTGCGTGCGTGCGGGTGCGCGTGTGTGTCTGTGTGAGTGTGACCGATGATATTATTCAACTGTCACTTGCTCCAGTTATTTATCAAATTAAGGACATTCTTCTAAATGGTTACTGATTCATGATTACGCTAGGGAATTACGGCGCCAATGCAAAGAAAGGCACCACTCACAAGAAGACGTATATAGAAATAGCGTTAGCCCCTCCGCTAATTCTGTATGTCGTATTAGGGGCTGTACTTTTCCTTCTCTTCGCGCAGTAATTTCCAACCCTAATCTATAGTATTCGTGAGGTGCACGTGACGATAAAAACAGCTGATGACGTCAATCCCTGCAACAATTGATTGTCAGCTTCTAAAGAAATTACTCCAAAAAATAAATGTAAAAAAATGAAAGCAGAGCACAAAGACAACAAACGGAAGAATCCACTTTTTGATAGTATACGTGCATATCAAATGTTACATATCATAGCACGCGGTGTAAGCGGCACGTCGAGCATTGCTTTCCTGGCCTCTATGACAGCCTAAAAGGTAACCTGAATATGTACAAATCGTTTGTCTCGGCAGTGGTTGACCAAAATGCTTCATATTTTGGTATAACATATGAAAATAGAAGGTCCGGGTCTGCTACACGGGGTCATTTCTAGCTCTTGCTGGATCTCAAAATATGATCATATTCGTTTTTTTGTTAAGTTTTCCGATAACGAACGGCCCGCCTAAGCTGGTAGGAAATTCCTCGAAATTACACTAACTTCTCACCTCCAGAAAGCCCAGTATTAAGACGCGACAACATACACAATCTAGAGAGCTGTCGATGATTTGCTTCAATAGCGCCCACCATTTTCCATGTATTCCTGGATGCTTAGTGCAGTGTGCGGTAGAGAATGTTGTGTTTCTCTATTCAAGCATATTCAAGAAAAAGAAAACGTCAAATGAATGTATCAGTAAAGGTGCTTTTTTATATTCTTGATGGACTCGAGACAGAAAAGTAAACCACATTTCAAAATAAGGCTATGGAGACAAACTAATACAATGTCACAAGTAATCTTGAAAGCTCACCCATGGCTGGGTTAGCGTGTATCCGGAGTGCCCTTACACGAGTGGTTTCCTAATAGAACGTTGATTGCACTTTTCTTCTTGCGTTGGTTACTATTTCCAGTGCATAAAAGCATGCGAAGCGTATGTGTATGTACATGAGATTCGCTGCACTAAATGTGTCCTTAAACAACGCCTCACTTCATCAAAAGAAAAGAGCTAACTGTACAGTTCTGCAACCTCGAGCTCACAATAATCAGCCCCTTCACAATTATCTGCAATATACGGTGATAATTTTGGCCAATGTGGTCATTTATTTGTGCAGCAATAGTTTCGTTAATTTTAGTAAATGAAGCTCGGAAGAAAAAGTCCGATACCGCCATAACTTTCTCATATTTCAGAAGATGACTGAACTGTACTGCATCCACGCAGAACATTGAAATAACGGAAAGATGGGGATAAACGACAAGAAAGTTATATACAAGTGGTTAAATGACAAAGAAAATAAGAGGACATAAACAGGCAACTTATGTATGTGATAATGTATAAGAATGCTTAGAGTTCATAAGAATGTATATAAAAATGGAGTAGCAGTAATACAAAACTACAGAAAAACATTTCACGTAACATTCCAACATTCAAATATGCACACAATGTGCTTGTCGTCTAGACGAAGAAACGAGTATACTGTCTACATGAAGATGGTAATGACTGAACTTAAAGGCCGATCTCTCGAATGAGGTCACAGAACAAATACTAGAGCGAAAAGAATCTTCTGATTGAGTTATTTAGAACAAACAAGGGAGAAAGGAGGTGGAGAGGGTTGATTGTAACCGTCGTAAAGTGAGCACGGTCTTGGCAAGATCCCCTTCACCGTTCTACCGAGAAGAGGAAAGTCCCAGCCGTTTATACTGGTTGAATGCTAACGTCCTCGTTCGTGAGATGGTCGTCTTGCGGCAGCCGTACTGTGAGGAGAAACCGGAGCTCGAGGGAGCAGCTTGGGAACGACCCGCACTACACGAACATTGTCCGCCGCCAGCGTTGTCTCTTTCTCTAATGAAAAAACAGGCACTCTCACGAATCCCCATTTCTTCATTTTTTCTTTCGATTGCCCTTCATTCTCTAGTAGCCCACTTTCGCAAGCTAAACGACATTGATGCTCCAAGCTTTACGGCGTTGATGGCTGTTCTTTCCGGAGGAAGAGATAAACGCGGCATTAAAAGGGCGACAAAGAAGCTTTCGAGCAGCTACGGAGATTGAATCAGCGGCGCATATAAAATTGGCATCTCCCGTTTAACAAGAGGGGCGGAGAGCGATACAAAAACATATTGCCTCTGCTGCTTTATATGAGAAGCACACTTGTGCGCGCATTTATTATTGCGGCACTCTGAGGAGAATTGGCAGTACGCGTCGAGATGCCTCGCGAATTCAGAGACAGAATAAATGGTAAACTGAGTTTTTGCAGTGCGAATAGGCATGACATAAAGGAACACAAATGACATAGACAGCACCTGTTTGCATCGTTTGTGTTTCTTTATGACATGTTTTATTGCGCTACCAAACTCTCTACCCGAAAACGATGTGCCAACTATCCCGCGAACATATTCTTTTGAAGGCCAGAACGTGCAGAGAGGGAGAGAGAGCTCTTCAATGAATTCTGGAGAGGTTTTAATGGCAACACGTTTAACATCCTGCTCCAATTTGGAACGATGAAAAATGAGACGGTATAAACACAGTGTACGTCAAGGATACAGAACGTGCCCAAAAACAACCACAGCCCTCAACAAGCTAAAGTGTCTCATTGAGTTTAGAGTCTATACTTAAAAGGAAGAGATCGAGACACCGACCAAAAAAGGTTTAAATATATTTAAAAATACATTAACGTTTCGCCTCCCCCACGGGAGCCTTGTTCACAAGACATGACCAAGGTATTTGGCATAGATGGGCGGAAGATTTCCTTCGTTTCCATTAATAGTGTGCGCCATGGTTTGGATCATTAAGGATTAACGATAAACACTCATGGGAGTGTTTGTGAATAAACACTCCCATGGAGTATTTATTCACAAGTTGTGCGCAGCGATTTACGGATGCAC
Organism: Dermacentor silvarum; assembly: GCF_013339745.2. Lineage (NCBI taxonomy): Eukaryota > Metazoa > Arthropoda > Arachnida > Ixodida > Ixodidae > Dermacentor > Dermacentor silvarum. Next base: position 71,776,470 of record NC_051159.1, read on the forward strand.
CCGATTGAGTGGACTGCTATCAGTTTTCTTCCTATACGTTTTATAAGCAGAAGCCTACGGCTTGGCGGTACGGTAGAGTAACTTGCACTGCGTGGTCCCGAGCATACATACATCTAACGCGCATGCTTTTCCACAAGCAGGTTTCTGTAAACGTAGTGCATAAAATATTATTTATCACAGGTTAATGCTCAATGCAGGTAAATACTAAATAAGAAAAAGTTGCGTTGTTGTACTCTATTGAATTATGTCAACTTTGTAAAATAGGCTACTGCACGGCCGACTATCTTTTGAACATCACAAATAAAACCAGGAACTACGAAGTGTAAAGAACGAAGCTATAAAACAGTAGGAGAGAAAAATATCGAATCAAGAAAGCATTATACAATTCAAGCATATCCCTTCATACTTAATGCGTTCAGTCGAGTACGATTTGAACACCATAAGGTATTGAATTGACGTTTGCTAACTAAATTATACTACAGCTTATTTTCAGGCACGCCTTCCGGCCAAATTACATGTAGAAACCTATTTTCTCATACATGCCAATGGTTGCGTAAGTAATGTTTAACACAATTCATGGGCAATAACTGAAACAGCCCTCACTGTATTTGCTCTTCACTTAGCCTACCTTGGCAATAGACACTGGCCGTTATATATGGGAAGTATCAGCCATAACACATTCCATTTTCAGCAGTATATTCGACATCTTTCTGCCTTGGCAAGCCAGAGACTGAGAATATTTAAGTAATCCTTAAAAGTTAAACGGAAAACGGGAAATATTGCATGAATACGTAGTAGAGTGCCAGGCTTTGTCGATGCGACTGCAGCTGCTATCGGTAGTCCGCTGTCTGTGTTGTAACATTATTTCAAAACGTTTCGTCAAATGTGGGAAGAGATAATTAGGCGCGCATTAGGTCGGACTTAGTTGTATACCTTTATTGTAGGAACGAAAGCTTTAACTATTGAGTAATGAGGCACATTATGCTGGATGCCCTTTTGCAAGCCGGTGATTTTAGAGCGGGGAACAATAAATAGTACTGCAATGAAAGTATTTCCGCACAACATACTTGCACGTCATTCGAAGCCATTTTTCCTCGCAGTCCAGAGGAAAATAAAGCATCTGTTCTCTAGTGTATAACGTTACAGCTTAAAGCGTCTTAGATGACGTCATTTTACTGCATCTGCTGCCGCTTTTCCCCGCGCTCACATTTTAAATGAAGATTTGTGAGCCTCTTCGGGCATCAAATTACCCATGCACGCAACAAAGGAGGAGGTTGGCTGGGCGAAAATTGAGAGGGCGAGCTGCGGCAGAGCGAGATGATTTTGTTTTTCGGTCGGTGAAGGTTACACACGGAAGCTGAAGTAATTAAAGCGAAGGTGTCTTTGCCTTTATCCTGCGCTTGGCGCGGATCACCGGTTTCTCAGCCGACAGAGACGCAAGCCAGGCTCCAGCAAGCCGGTCTATATGATAACTGAATGTAGGCTCACGAAGTCATGCCAGTGACCGCCACTCAACCTCAACCAAGCAGCTCAACCTTAGCAGTACGTTACAGAAGACCCGAGACATCTATGTGCTGTAATCACATAGCGAAAAGGTGAGGGGATGTGTTATTTCACCCTCTTAAGCTCAGCGCCACTCTCTAATTCAGCTCTGCATTCATATGCACGATCGCGCTTATCATTGGCGATGCTCTGTCACGGCACCTGCGAGTCAGCGACAGACGAAAATTTTGAAAAGTTTCGTATTTTTCGAAAAGTTTCGTTTCGCATTCTGTGACATTGGAGCGACCGCAGCAGCCAGTTCAACTGTACTTATCGCCAAGCATATTCAAATGTATGCTAACATGCACAAAGTCCCGAAGCGAGAAGTGTGAAATCTGCTCAGTGCCTTCGAGTTATATAACTCAGCATGGAGCCAGCCATTCGGCGGTCTTCCGGCATAAAGCTTTTCATTTCGCACAGCTCACTTCCTTTCCGACCCGCATAAGGTTTATGAGAAAAGCGGCGAATGCTGAACAAGAAACAAAGGAAATGTTTGAAAAAAAAAAACATATATGCGTATAAAGACGTAATACCGGAACCGGAACCAAGAAAGCGTAGTGACGGGAATCGCATAGCGCGGGAGGGAATATTGTTTGCAATAAATGGATAGTGAGAAAGCCGAGAAGAGAAAGTGTTTTAGTTGCTAAAGGTGCTAGCTCTGTGAGCTGAACGAAAGGAGGGGAATGTGAACCAGTCGAGGCGTTCGTACGCATTAAAAGCTCCCGAAAACGGGACAAACCGGAAATTAAAAACAGAGGCGCGCTCTTTGTGGTTCCCCGCAGAGCCGTGCCCCCTTGCGGTACAGGCGTGCACTGAGCAGTTCCAGTAGGGGGACGCAGGTCATTCAGTCATCTCTGTCCCTGTTTTGCATATGGGCAAGGCTTCGGGCATCGGCGCGCGTCTGGCATGAGTGCGGTCGCATAAATGACCGCAGTTCAGACCGAGCTATGCTACGGTGCGTGCGAAGTACTTTCGCACTGCAATATCACACAGACGCCCACTAGCAGCACCCGGCCCACCTCCCACTGAGCAAATGAAAGTAATGCAGTGGATTTTTTTAGATGAGTGAATGCGTAGAAGAGTATAACGTCGGGAGATAAATCAAAAAAGCAAGTTTTCCAAGCGCAAGGATACGGGAGGCTCATTTATTTCTTGTTTTTTTGCGCAGACGAGGACGCTTCTGTTCTGGTACTGAACTATAGGTGAATTAAAAGAAAAGACACATTGTTGCTATCTGCCTTTCGCCTTAAAACACATGGAACAGATCTAGAGCTTGCGCTTTATTTATGACATATTGTAAAGCGTCTCAGTTCTCTTCTGCTTTCGCACATAATTTGTTCTATAACACACCACGTTAATTTTAATTTACTTATTAAGTACTGAACACCTGAGGAGCCCGGGCTGTCGGCGTCTAATGCAATGTCATGTCGTCGTGGTCACGCACAAAAACAAGATCTGCCGAAAACTCGCGTCTCGGTCACTTGGTATATACGAAAATTTGCATGGAAGGGTACGAATGTATGACTAACATGACTGATAGGTCATGACATCAGTAACATCCCATGCTCATCATTTACGTCACCATTAACGATAATAAAATCACGTGTGGTGCATACCCACATCGGAAATACGGGTATGAGCCCGAGATATGCAGGAATTAGCAGAAACTAATGAAAGTTGCTTCCGAAACGCCAGTCTGGTGCCAGCGCAGCGCAAGAGAGGGCGCCACCACCCCACAAGCGCTCGATTCCTCCTCACTTGCTGCAAGAGTAGCACAAGAATAACATAAAGCAAACACCAGCGCATCACTGCTTCGCACTTCCCAGGTTCCGCGTTAGTGGAGCTGCATTAGGGTTGGATTTGAGATACACAAGCGCATAATTTGAATCCAGCGCTTAATGTATTCCAATCCTGCTTTGCACTCATTCACTCTTTTGAGATAAAGCACATGATAACTTTAAATTGTGAAGCTTCTTCAAGAAAGCTTTGCCTTTCGCTTGCTTTACACCGACCGTACCTTGGTCTCCATGTCAGCGTCCAATCTAGGCCACCACAAGTAATTATGAGTGCATCGTTTCATCGGAGTCATTCCTGGTTGGTTAGCGTGAAGGACAGCCATAACTATACTACAGCCTTTTTTGGCAATTTTACCCGTGTTCCCCAAAGTACACAACATCGGTGCGTAGGAAATTCTTGCACCCAACGTTTGCAGGGTTGAAAGCCTATACCTTGCCCTGAGGCAGTATATTCTTTTCGCAGACAGTTGCAAACTTCAGGGAGTGAGAAATCTTCCACTGTTAGCTCTGCTCTCTTAAATACACTTAATGAAGGTTTGCTCAGACCTTCAATCATCGCAACTGCAAATGGCTCTGCTGGCTCATCGAAATTCGAGGTATAGCATACCTGACTACTTCAAGCAGGCTAGGTGACTATATTTTACCACCCCGTTTCAAAGGAGATGCCAATAAATTGTTATCACCATCATCACCGAAACAAGTGGGAGTCGACTGTGCGCGTCCGCATTTTGATGTTTTCAACTATTCCCGCTTCAACAGATCGTAATCGCAGGGTCTCAAGATCACGCACCAACGAAAGCATCCTTGGTGACTGAATTTGCTGCATCTGCTTCCTTGGAGACATTATTCCGAGGAATAGTTTGTGGCCGGTCACTATGAGCACATTCCCACCGGTAATGTTCTGATGAAAGTGCTCGATGACGCACGCCATTGCAAGCCCTTCTCTGTCTAGTTGGGAGTAGTTGCTGTCGCATTTGCCCGACGTTCTTGACGCAAACCCGACAGGTACTTTGTGTTCATTTCCATCCAGCTGCGCAAGGACTGCTCCTAACCCTCAAGGAGAAGCATTGCAGATCAGCATCAGTGGACGACAGTCGTCATAATGCGCTTTGATCGTCACTCATGCACCGCGTCCTTTAGTTTCTTGAAAGCAGCTTTGTGCGGGGCTACCCATCGCCTCCAGCTTGGGTTTTATATCTAACCAACGATGAAGAGGTTTAGCAATGGACACTTTATCGAGGAGGAACCAGCTATAATAGCTTATTATTCTCAAAAATGATTGTAGCCCCGACTTGTTTGTTCGGTCTGGAGCCTTTATTACATTTTCCACCATTCCATACGCCAACTCAAAACCATTATGGTTCGCTTTGTAGGTTCAGAAATGCCCTTCCAGAACCCTAAACCGAAATTTCTACTTGTTGGCTTTAAGATCTGCTTGCTGCAGTATTTCAAAACATCTTTCAGTCAATCTAAACGCTCTTTTTTTTAAGCTCCCATGATGAGAATGTCCTCAAGATAGGTGCGAACCCCAGTCCGTCCTGTAGGCAATGAATCCATAAAGCGCTGAAATATGGATGGGGAGGCTGAAACAACCCCCGAATGCTGGACGTTCCACTAAATACCAGCCTTTAATAAAGAATTGACGGCCATAGCCACCGAAGTGGATGTGCTGACGTGCAACTGTTGATAAGCTTGCGCTAGGTAATTATGCGAAAATATCTGTACTACGCGTAATTTTGAAATCAGCTCAAATGCAGTTAGCAAGGATATGGCGTTGGCTTAATGCATGCGTTAACTGTGCTCTTGTAGTCGCTGCATAATTCTAGTGAATCATTATTCTTCCTAGCAGTCACCAAATGCACCGCGCAATCAGAGGCCGAAGTTAGCTCGATTATAACTTGAGCGTGGAGTATGCCGAGGGGTCTTGGCATACAGCATGGCCTAATGCAAATTCCACTTGACGGCACTTCAATATCTTTAGCATCCCGTCTCCCGTGATTCCAATGCTCACAGGTGGTCTTGAATGACCAGTGAGAGCTTCATCAAACACATGAATCGGATAAATTGTCATCCAGCCTAACTGTAGGACGTAGCTACCAAGGAAGCCTACGCGGGTTTCACAGAAAGCTTCACAGTTTAAAAAGTCGTCCAGCATGGAAACCCGCATGGGCTTCAATCGTAGCTTTGTGCTACAATGCGGGTGGATAGCATTTTCTTCCCTTTCATGTACTTTCCTCCACCTTGTGGGCTTTCACAGAACTTATTTGCCACAATTAGCGTCCCAGCGCCTCGAGTTGTCAAATAATTAACAGCCGGGAGCTCATATAGTCCGGCGTTGATTGTTGCTTCAGTCAGTTTGTTCGGCCTATGCAACGCAATGGCTAATGTTTTGAGCAATTTTAACAAGATAGCGTGAAGGGCCCCGGGTAGCAAAAAAGCCGGTGTTGGTGCCGGCGAAGTTTGGATGAGCGAAAATCTCTTTATATCTTTAAGTATATGCAAATGCCACCCTTGCTATATGACATGCGGTATATGTGGGTTATACCAGCACTAAAGTGGCTCATATATCTTGTCTTACATTCTTGACAAATTTATCTCTCGGAATTTTGAGAATTACATCCCAGAAACGTCATGAAACATGAAAGAAATGTCATGAAAGAAAACACCGACAGCGCGTGCCTTTTAAGTTAAATCTGTTGAGATTGAAATATTAAAACTGCGATATAGTAACAGAAATGTGGAAATTGTGTCATTTTTTTTCAGCGCGGCTGTGCGCAACCTCGGGGATTGGCCCATGCAAGAGGCCGCGTTTCTTCCAGAAAGCTTGCCCTCGTGCATAGCGTTCGCCGCCAGAATTTCCTGGCAAAAATCACGGTTACACAAGCAGCGGTTGCCGGGTAACGTGAGAAGCTGTCAGGGATGTTTGAGTGCTATCGCCTTCCACTCCTAAACTAGAAGCTTAAGCGTCCTCCACATTATTTCTTTAACAAACTGGATTTAACTCCGCTAGCCTCGAGCAATGGTAATCTTGCTGTGTTGTTGATCAGAGAAAAATTGATGTGTACGAAGCCTAGAACATGTCCGTAGCTCAAGATTCTGTTATCATAGCACCGGGGAATTGTCAGGCCACAGACGTGTGAAAGGCAGTTGTCTAAGATGTAGCACCGAGTTGTGTTGCTTGTTGAGCACTCGTGAAAATTCTGACGGTGCACCTCGAAATTTTACGGCTTTTGCGGACTACTTTCACTTTGTTCCTCTTGGTCTCTGGCAGATCCAGCAGTCAACGTATGCTCGTAAGCTTTTTTAAACGTCAGAATATTTTCGGCTTATGGCCCGTGTTTATGATGAGAATCATCTTGCCACACAGAATCTGTCTTGCAGCGTCTATTCTAGAGGAAGCATTGTACTTTCACTTTTCTCATACGCATTTTGGCAAATGCCTAACCGAGAAGATATAACGACGCGGCTTGCAGCCTGTTTTAGATGCGAAGCAGTTTATGGTCGGAGCTATGTCACTCCCTGCTCCCTCCATCCATCCATCCGCCGTGCGGCGTCCACAAGCCTACTGCGCATGCGCATCCTCCTCCCCCTCCTCTCTTCTTGTCTCATCTCCTCTCCTCTCGGCATTCTTCCTCTCCTCTCCGACGCTCCTCTCCTCTCCGGATTGCGCAACGAATGGCAACACCTGCGGCTCCGCGCGCGATAATGCGAAGCAGGTTAGGTTAGAGGCGCAACGGTAGACGCCCCAGAGGCACCGGCAACAGTCACCAACGCCGCGCGCGCTCGGTGCGAACGCGGTCAAAACACCGACGGCGTCGACAACAGTTCTGCGTGTTGCTGGTGCTGCTGCATGTCCAAGTTTATACAGCTGATAAACTAAAAATACCTTAAGTCGACCCCATGGCTGCTTAGCATACTACTGAGGGTTCCCCTACGGGAAGATGGTGCAATTTTTTTTCTTTAACAGTATCGTCAGCTAGTGAGCGACACACTAAACAAGCCTGAATCTGCAAGTGAGGGTTTTTGTCATGCAGGAGTCTTATCAGCCGATTTTAGCACCACTGACGCAGAGCAGCGCATGGTGTGTTTGCGTTTGTGCGGGTGCGTGTGTATGTGTGTGTGCGCGTGCATGCTTAAACAAGCTGACCTACGCGTGCATGCCTGTCATGAGGCTTGCACATTTTGGGTGATTATATACCGTGTGTCGCAGCTCACGTTAGATCTCAAACCATATCTCAAAATTGCGGTGCACGATAAGATTATGAGAACTATAGTTTTCGGTCGTCACACCTCTGGCTACGGAACAGCGCAGGTCTTAAAATCGTATCTCAAACCGTGTGTTATAAATTTTCTTTCGTTGAACAGCTTGGCTAATGTTGGATGGGGCATTATATAGATGCTGCAGGAGTGCAAGCCGCTTCTTTCAGCTAGTTATACCGCTCAAAATAAGAGAAAGCAAGTGCTGTTGGGAGGCTTTCACATTAAGTCATAACTTTACACACCCACAACTGTTCGACTAAACAACATCGCCCAAGGTCTTCTTCCCTTCAAGCCATTAATGAATGCTTCAGCGCATACAAACTTAGACACGGTTATCCACCAAGACGAGCCAGCAACTACATCTGTAATCGGGGAGAACCTAAGAACTACAATGTTATAAACTAGCGGTAAAACAAAATAGGTCGGCCAACCAAGTAGGGTCACTTATTTACCGGACGTCAACTAGTTTCACCTGCTTGAAACAACTTTTTTCTCCTTACAGATTGGATGTTGTGCCTCTGGTTTTAGGATGGAAGCTGAACGTCAAGGCATAACTTAAGGGCTCAGCCAAAGGTAATATTTTAGCATGAAAGAACTGGCTTTTATTTTCTAATTAGCCTAGCATTTACATTAGCCGACAAATGTCATGAAGCTGTTAGCGGACTCCAGCTGGTTCAGCTCTCTTTCCAAGGTGAAGAGAAGTTGCGCTACATTTTTGTGGGTGGAGCTCCTTGAAATTCTTATGTTGTCACCGACTATAGCTTGAGCTTAACAGGTGCCATGGTAGCTACTTCCGAAAAAATGGGGGTAGCTTGCATTAGTAGTGCAAGACTGGAGTAAACAACGGAGCTGGTGATCGACCTAGCTTCTTCCAGGTTTTACTAGGCTTGGGTAAGTTTTGCTAGGAAATGCTAAGTGCTGCTAGGCACAGTATTCCGAATCGGCTCGCCGCCGACGTGCAGACTCTCACTCGGCCGCGCGACTCTCTTCAAGTTGAGCGGCTTCTTCCTCGAGTGTCCGGATCTTCTTTGCTCGTCCCATGTCAAGACTACATGTACAAGCCAAAGAGTCAACGAGAGTTCTGCCACCATCGCGGCGGCTGTGAGCTTTTATCTCCCGGTGGCGTCACGACTAAGCTCCGCCTCTACACTTGCCGGGCACAGCTAGACAAAGCCCACACAGCCCGCGAACCATGTTGGCGCGCAGTGACTTCACGGTTTTTGGCTTCGCCTACCCGGCGGAGCGAGGAGGTTTTGGCGGGAGCCGGATTTCTGGCGAGGTCACGTGATCCCTCGGCGGCCGCGCGGTGTCGGTGTGGCTAGGCGAAGCATGTGCGCGTTAGCTGGGAAGAGCGGCGTGAAGAGCTTGGCGAAGCGATGGCATGCCTACACACTAAACATTTTCACACCCTTAAGGGTGTTAAAGTAGGTGTTTTCCTCATTTACACCCCCATGCACACCCTTTTAGCACCCATTTTGTTAAAAACACCCTATCATAAGGGTGTATATCACACATAAGGTGTGAAGTTGCTCAAAGAAGGGTGTTAAATCGACGTCTGAAGGGTGTTGAACACAAGGTTGCATGCATAAATCTGGCCATAAGAACGCGTATACGTCCGCGCAATGAGCCATGTCTCTATGTGTAGCATTTTTTTCTAAGATACTGATGTTACTGGTATGACGGGCACTCCAAAACGTATTACCTTGAAAAGTACACACATTCACTTGCAATTTCATGAAATATCATTAGATTTAGTGCTCACTGCGATACTACAATGCAATTAGACACTTTTATTACAAACTGCAGTAGTTGAATGAAAACGCGCAAGCCAGTTGCAAATTTTGCAGAAATTTAGCGTGCCCTTAACAGCCCAACAAAAAGTGGCGAACCCCGGTGAGATGTCTTTTTAAACGATTCGAGGTAGTAATTAGACACGCAGGCATAAAAATTAGGCTAATTAACTTGTCAATCAACGAAGTCAGACGATCCTGCTTACTTAATTGAAGCCCATTATCGATATAGTTCATAAATGGTTCTTTGAATGCCAAGAACTGATGCCGCTTATTGCTTCAGTGTAATGAATTCCGGACTATGGAAATATGGGAAACCGAAACATGTACTGCGGAAGAGCACAACTGTCACTCCTTTGGCAGACGCCCACGAGTGAGGTGAATGCTTGCGCCTCACACGTGGCACGACCAATAATGTAGCGCTCTTATCGAGCCACGATCTGGCTGAAACTTTATGCTGTGATCTGGCATGGTCTCCTTGATCGGACGCAGCCGGTATTTTGATCGTACCTGTAGAAGCGCGCTGATCGGCTCGCTCACGGTCACGATTTGTGCGCTGCACTCACAGTCATGCAGCCCAGACATCGTCAAAAAAAAAAAAAAAATAAACGTAACGCTCGACACGAAACGTATTCGCAACTCCCAGATCACCGGTACAGCTAGAGACCACAACGAAGTGGCAGCAAGCAGGCGGCCATGCCAACAAGCAAACCTGTGAGAATAAACGGGCAGCGGCAGATAATTTTTATAGTTCGACTGAGTTCGGCGCAGCGCGATTTACGCGGCTGCGCCCTCCCGAATGAAAAGCGACCGGAACTGACGCTACGACGCTGTACCGTTGCCTAGACAACCCGGCGCGCGGCAGGGCGGGAAGGCGGAAGCTGCGTCGTCACCTCATTGGCTCTTGCGCGCCTCCTCTTGCTTCAAAAGATGCATTGTCTCTTTTTTGTCTTTGTCCGCGTCTCGCGCTCTGGGGAATAATTTTAAACGTGTGATTGGTTTTATGTGCGGTCTAATCAGAGACGTGGTCCGTGCGTTGTGTATTAATCGTGCCCCACCTCAACTCAAAGCCTTGGCACGCGCTGGAAGATGGATCCATGGAGGCCGGTACGAGCAGTTGCAACGTGCCCGGTATCGGCGGTCGGTATACTACCGTCAATATGGAAAGTTTCAGGCAAGTGTCCTTTCATTTGGTGCTCCTTTATTTGATTACGTGTTATTGTTGGCTGTAGAAGTATCTCATTGTGATCCCATAGCATAATTCACTAATGTAAGCGCAAAATCAGTTGCACGCAGGACTACTGCAAGATGGCTACCTCGATTGCCCCCGTGTGACTAACGTTTCTGTGGCCACGTCGGGCGTGGTGCGCCTGCATAATCCCGCTTTGTTTCTGAGCGCTTGAACTATCGGAAATGTGGTGTTCTTGCGAGTTCAGCGCGGCTTATAACACGGTCGTTCGGTTTGTATCGCGTAGAAAAAGAAGTGACGACTGGCTTCGCCTTTCGAAAGTATACCGGCGCAATATTGGCTCTCCCTGGCGCGCTCACGTACTGCATGCTACTGCTGCTTGCCGGACGCCTTCCTTCAGCGTGTTTTGGGCTGTCTTTCGCCGTTTGTGTGTGTGTGAGCGCGCGCCTACGTGTTTTGAAAGCGCTTTACGTGTGCGTGCGTTTTTTTCTGAGCGTTTTGTATATGCGTGCGTGCATGTTTTTTCAGTGTTTTGTGTGTGTTCGTGCGCGCGCGCGCGTTGCTGTTTTGCGAGCGTTTTTCGTGTGCGCGCGTGCTTGTATGCGGGTCTCTATGTGCTTGCGCGTGCGTGCGTTCGTGCGTGTTTTGTGGGCGCTTTGTATGTGCGCGCGTGCCTGTTGTGTGAGTGCTTTGCATGTGTGCGTGCGCTGGCGCGCGTTGCTGCTATGCGAGCGTTTTGCGTGTGCGCGCGGGCTTGTATGCGCGTCTCTATGTGCTTGCGCGTGCGTGCGTTCGTGCGTGTTTTGTGCGTGTGTGCGTGTTTTGTGAGCGCTTTGCGAGTGCGCGCGTGATTGTATGCGGGTCTCTGTGTCCGTGCGTCCGCGCGTGTTTTGTGAACGCTTTGTCTGTGTGCGTGCGTGCGTGCGGCGCGCGCGTACGTGTTTTGTGAGCTTTTTGCGTGGGCGCGCGTGCTTGTGTGTGTGTATTGCATAAAGTCGGTAGTTTTATACGCAATAAACCTCTTCAAAATTGGTGCAGCGGCTGTCCCCGCCCTGAAAACAGAGTTTGGTGTCGAGCCACCCTGGAAGCCACCCTAGGATATATGGAGGCGCCGGAGGACCAGTGGAAGGTGTAAGTTTCCTCCGTTTTCCCTCCTCTACCCTGATGAATCCACTTCCTTGATTGTTATTGTGAAATAAACGTTTCATCAACAGCATAAATACATGAATCAGAAATCCGGAAAGTGTGTTTCACGATTACACTAATTTCGATCGTGAACCGTGTACCTTGGGTTAGTCCACATTTCCTTGAAGTAGGCAACTGCTTATGGAGGCGGCGGCGGGCGAAATGCTGCCGCCGCTTTTCGCCCGCACAAAAAATGTTTTGCCTACAAATGGAAAAACGCCCGTGTCCCGTGCATTGGGGGCACGTTGAAAAGCACCTGGGGGTGAGAATCAATCCAGAGTCACCCGCTATCGCGTGCCCCTTAATCAAATCGTTGTTTTGACACGTAACACTCCCGAATTCAAAGAGACAACTGCTTAAATTGTGAATAGCTGGTTATTTGCGATGTTCCGCGTATATAGCAATTGGTTTCAGCAGCTTTTAATAATTTGAATATATGAAGTGCTAAGCTTTAGGTCTCTCTGGGTGGTTCGCATGCCCTTCGAAAATTGTCCCCTATAGCCCATTAATTCGTAAAAATGGAATTTATAAGGCATGCCTCTGGCACTCGAGAATGTGTTTGATTGAGCTGGAGGTTTAGATTGAGAAGGTTGCAGCGAGTCCCATAATTTTTTTATGCTTTACCAGTAGGAGTGTCAAAGTATAAAAAAAGCGTATGCGTGTGTAAATTGTTGAAAGCAAGTCATGTGGTGCAGGTGTGCGTTTGTGTGTAAGACTTCGCTCCTCGAAAGGGCAGGACTTGAGTAAAGTGACTTCTTGAACAACACTTTGCAATGTGGTGAACATGGTTTAAATAATGGATTTGAGACCTGCAAGGAGTTGCGACATTCTAACGCATTCCTCTTGCATTTATCACGGAGTTGCCACTGAATTGTATGACTCACTGGTGCTGTTTGGCCAGAATTGGCGAGGAAACACAATAATTAATCAAATTTGCTTCATTCACATTATTTATAGCCAGCATAGTAGCGCAAGTCACTAGCGTGATGGAGTATAGATTTGCAATGTGCCACTAAGATTAGTCATTACAATCAACTTAGCCACTTTCATAGCTGGTAATAAACTTAGAGAGCACTAAAAGAAATATTAAACAATGGAAATACCGCTGGCACAGCACTGGCAACAGTGTATGAGCAGGCAAGCGTATATGTGTGGGAAATTTCAATGCAATGAACTTTCACTGCAACATCTGTGGTATGAGGCTTGTTTTTTTTTCTCTCAGTAAGCTGTACCGAGTCCATGCTTTGATTTTTCTCTTGCCAACCAAAATCAGCTTTATTGCCAGTGATCTTGTCTCTCGTTCTGGTAGCATTTGTTTATGTGGAACTTAAAATGTCCTTTCTTGCAGGTCATCCAGATGACAGCCTCACAATTCCCAGCCTTTGTGCTCTCCATCAGAAACCCATCAGGGGAAGCCACTTATGTTTGCCTTCAGAGAAGACAACATTGTAAGTAGATATAGGCGTGTAGTCTAATACTCTAAACCAAGTTTCCATTTAATACTGTGAGGCTCCTTTGGTAGCCTTAGGTTGATATTTTGTGCAGTTGTGTGTGTGCAGTTTTAGATATTGCCGATGGTACAGTGTACATTGCAGATATGATGACTCCGAAGCATATACTTGCAATTTCATCATTGCCTTTCATAATGAAGTTTTTCTTTTGTGCAAGGATATTCAGAGATTGGGGCATTTCAGCATCATATTCTGTATTGTGCATTCAGTGCTCATTTCAAGTTACCCTCCTCCTACCAATTTATTTGCGGGAAAGGAGTATTTGTTTACCCTATGCAATGCGCTTCTTATTTGCTCATTGCATCAAACTCCTCTACCTTTAATTCTCACATAATTATCACAACCTCAATATTTCGGCTGTTCTTATTGTTTTAAAAACAGTATCAAAATCAAAATGTGCTTGATTGCTATCTAGACTGCAAGGGAATTCAAGAAATTGCAAGAAACCGTGGCTTCTTATGGTAGTTGAAACCCTCTTTTCAGCAAACCATGTGCCTATTTCGTTTACTGAGCTGCTCATGAAATTCGCGAGAATGTTTGATTTAACACAGCCGTTACAGGAGAAGAGAAAAAAAAAGATTAACAGGAGCACTTTTCACGTGGAAGCAATGCTTTTGGATATTCTCCAGGTGGCAAAATGTACATTTAGGAGCGAGAGGGACCTTGAATCAGAGAGGGTGGGGCGGGGAGCCAATTTGCAGCCATTGTGACTCATGCATGTAGTGGCAACACAGGATGAGAAATTGTGGCACTGCGGTCTAGTAAATAGGTCAGCACTTAAATAAACTCCCCAGCAGTGAGGGGAAATGTAGGATATGTTATTCAATAAGATAGTGCTTTTAGGAGACAGCAGGAAATTTTAGGCTCTAATAGAGCAGCTACATTATGAAGGACCACGTAAATTGTAGGAAGCCAACATAAACTTAGAAGGACGTACGTCACTGTTCAGAGCACGAAGTAGAAATTCGGAGCATCAGGAAGGATTGTAAGTATAAATAAGGGAATAGTACTTGTCAGCATATTGCCAAGGTAACACATTGGAACAAGGGCAAAAAATAGTTGACAGGGCATTCTATATTTTTGAGGGAAATGTGCTGAAACACTGATTCTTACTCAGTCAGTAAAGAAATATACAATAAATAAAAATAAGTATACAGAAAAGGCCTTACAGACTGCAGTGGAGAGTTGGACATTGTTGGGCTAGATGCAAGTACTGCTTTGCTACTGTAATGCAGGGCCGGTGAGAATGCGGTTGGGGGTTTCTTCATTTTCGTCTGTTGTGCACTGTCTCTGTACAATAGTTCTCTTCGTCTCGTAGTGTATAAATGTTGCGTTAAAAACACTTATTTTCTCATGCCTTGATCATAGCAGTCTTATTGTTTCTTCTCCCATAAAGTCTTCTGCTGCAGTGCTTCTGAAGTGCAACTGCATTGCAGATTTTATATTGTGAGTTTTATATTGCACTCACATCCATGCTCCTGAAAAAATGCCCATTGCTGAGAGATATCGTTGGTAGAGTCTACATTTTATGCTCTTATTTTTCCATAGTGAAAAGGCTACTGTATATTCATTTTCGCTTCTATGCCATTTTGTATTCACGATGACTTATTGATCGCGGTTTCTAAATTTGAAAACTGGAAATTTTTCCTACCTTTCATTTGTCATGCCCAATTAAGCTGTGCCTTGTGTTCGGTCACAATAATTAGGAGTGTTGTTTTCAGAAGCTTGTTGCCTTATCAAATTCCCCACAGTGTATAGGATCGTAATGAAATGTAGAGTCAACTCTCATGATTCTGTTGTTCTTTTGCTAATGCAGGAAGCAGGATTCCAGCACAGCCATCTCCTGCACTTATGGTCAAGATGCTCAGACAATGGAGTCCCTGTTCCTTGTGGTTAACCGTGAACAGTATTCTCACTTTTATGAAAGCTAAAGGTGATGTCTTGCATAAATTACAATTTTGCAGCTCAAATGTATACACTTTATTCTAATTTGAAGCAACTAATATATGCTGTTTAATACTTTTATACTGTTTGATACAATCATTTCTAGTTGGAAAATATTAAGCATGATGTTTAACATTTATTTATGCATTACTGGCTGATGCATGATGGCCTGTGTTTAAAAAATGTGAACTCACACATTTGAAGCTTCATTCAGTAACCAGAGTATGGCTGATTTAATAAACATTATTTGCTCATTTATGTACAAGCCCTAATCTTCCATTATCGCACCAAGTACAAATAATTTAGAAATTGGCAATGTATCATCCGCATGTGGCCAGTAGAGTACCTTAATGAACAGTGGTTTGTTTTTATAAGGCCGCCATTGATACTGGCACATCGCACCTAAACAGTAATAAATGTGGCATATTTAGGCTTTTGTCTTGCAGTAGAAAAAAAACATTTTCAAGCAACATATTTTATAACAGACCATGCAGTGCCTTCGCATTACAAAATTTCAGGAAACCAGAATTGTAATTGGAAAATCTGCTACACAGCATCTTTAGCTCAGAGAACTCATTTACATTTGAAAAAAAAATGATTTAGGCGGGAAAAAAATTTTCTTGCTCAAGGAACCTTGTTGACGAGCAAAAATTCATCTTGATGCTCCTGGATCAAACCTTATTTAAAGCAAGTTCATGTGTGAAACATACGTTGTTTCAGTATATAAAAAATGTGGGCCAGTCAAGCTTTATATCGACTTTCCAAATCAGCTTTTCACAATGATTTGCCATGACATTCATTGGTGTACAAAATAACAGATGTGTTTCTTGTGTGCTTGCTCTGCATTTCATGTACTTCCCTAATTGACCTTTTCAATATATATCTTTTTTTTTCAAGGCCACCAAAACGAATTTTTGTACCTGAAATTTATTACTGAAAATTTATTCCTTTAAGTGGCACCAAACTCGGGCTGTTTTAGTGTTGCCATATATACAGGTTGTTTCAGTTAACTTAAGCCAAACTTTTACATATATGCAAATGCTACGTATGTAGACAGAACCAAAGTAATGTTGTTTGCTGTCGCTCGGAGATACTCAGACAATTTTTTGTATTCCGCCTAATTAGATAGACTTAATTATCTATTCAACTTCTTTCAAACTTTCAAACTTCAATTATTATAATGAGATGAAAAGTGTCAATGAGTAAATTGTAGAGCAACATGAGAAACTCCCAATACAGCTTTCTGTTGGTCAATACGTGCAACATAAAATTGTTTTTCCGAGCGTGAAAGAAGCCCGCGAATACATGCAAAATTGTCGTCCGACTGGCCGCTCGAGGCACTTTATGTGTATTCGCGGGCATCTTTCACGCTCGGAAAAACACTTTTGTGTTGCACGTATTGAGCAACAGAAAGCTGTATCGGGAGTTTCTAATGCTGCTCTATACAATTTTCTAATTGACACTTGTGATCTAATTATAATAATTGAGAAGTTGAATAAATAAATAAGTCTAATTATCTAATTAGGCAGAGTACAAAATATAATCTGAGTATCCCCAAGTGACGGCAAACAACATTACTTTGGTTCTGTCCACCTATGGAGCATTTGCATATTTTTAAAGTTTGTCCCAAGTTAACTGAAACACCCTGTATATAGGACAGATTTGATCAGTTATATTTAAACAAACATATTTTTGTAGGAAACTAAATTTTTATGTACTTATAAATGTATTTGGTGATTGCACGTTTTAGGTTGTTATATATGTATTATGTAGTTATGTATTCTAGCATGGAATAAATATATTTACTTTCCTTGAAAATGCAGTATCATATATGTCTTGCTGGTCTGTGTTACATTTTATATGGATATGTAAAGCATAATAACCATTGATGTAGATATACACGCTCAGAAGTTATAGTTTGCTAGGTTGCATTTGTGCAGTGAAGACAGGCTTGGCCCTGAATTACTAATATTTATTGTGATCCACACGTATAAATGTTGTGTATATGCCTATCGAAGCTTCAAGCTTGGCTATCAGACGTCGTGTTTGCTAGCTGAACTTGAACCTTCTGGCACACACGAGTTATGCGTGGATTGCTCTATATAGTCGTAATTCAAGGCATGTACAGCTGAGCCTGCCTTCCGTATACTGTAGAAATAAAAGGGTGTACACCCTTTCAACACCTATAAAAATGGGTGTTAATGAGAACTAACACCCTAACACCCTTCATAATTTTTGCTGGACACCCTTCCTCTAGGGTGCTATAATAGCACCCCAACTGTAGGGTGTAGGAAACAGCACCCTTAGGGTGTCCGTCTGGCGACAAACTGATTTACACCCTTAAGGGTGTTAAAATGTTTAGTGTGTAGGCGAAACGGGGAAGCTGCTATATAGGCCAGGTGGTTGCTAGGCGACGCAAAGTGACGTCATGGCTAGACGGAGCAGGTGCGCAGTCAGTGCAGCTGGCGCGGCGGCGGAGGAGCGTTGCCGAAGCTAGGCGAAGCGAGGCGCAGCTGTGTCAAGTGGTTGCTGGGCAACGCGCGGTAACGTCATCGCCAGGCGCAGTTTTTGGTCTATGCTACGCGGCGCCACGAAGAGCTTAAACAGCTCCGCTGGTTGAAAGGTATGCAGAAACTACAGTCGAGTGAAATGAGTACGCGTAAGCATAACTCCGAATTTCAAGTTGGCGCACCCCCGAATTTCAAGTTGGCCCAGCCCCAATTTTATGTTAGCCCAACCCCATAATTTCGTTGGCACACCCCAAAATTTTCGTTTGCACACCCGCAAATGTAAGTTTGCCCGCCCCTAAATTTCAGGTTGACCCAGCCCCACATTTAAACTTGACCCAACCCCAAATTTCAACATGACGCACCTCCAATTTTCAATTGTGCCACCCCAAAATTTCAGCTGGTCCACCTGTACTGTAAGCTTCAGCATGTATTTCCTGTGGTGCCCTCTGCATCCCTATAAATATTCTCTCTGATCAATTTTTCCTTTTATTGCGATAGCAATTATATGGACACTTCAACCGGATTTCTGCCATCGGCGTCGCCGTCGCCGTGAGGTTCCCTAGAGATAAAATCTTCGCCGCGTGCCGTATGCCCGAGCGGAAGCGTGCGGGTACGCGCGCTATCACGGAGAGCGAACGCACTCATCTCCCACACGCAAGCAAGGAAGCAGGAAGCCAGCGCCGGAGGGAGCGGGGGGGGGGGGGCGCACTTCTACTCTGCCAACAACCGCGCTCGTCGCTCGTCCGCACCGTCTCTTATCTCCACACGGCTCTGACCTTTATGCGCCGTGCATTCGCCGCTCAGTTTCCGTTGAAGCGATAGACCGCACGTACCTTCGCCCGCTGCGGCGTAGGCTTGCTGCCAGCGTTTTGACAGTCGTTGTCTGCAGTCATTCAGTGTGATCTATTCGTGTTTGTTTGTGCGCGCTCACAGCACGCTTGTTCATTCAGTTAGTAATAGTCGGGCCACATTTTCCAACGCACGCTACACATGCAATGCTGCCCGGATCGGCAGTGCAGCGCTACAGGTGTGTCCCTTCGCACGCGCTGCCCACGGGAAGCGCTTCTCATCAACACCACCGTTTCACACGCGCCTTCTCGTGGTCATCGAGTCTCTCTTCATGTCGGTCTACTTACGCCGCAGCACACCTGCTTACTTAATCAGCTCATGTTTACTACAATTCATATTGCTACCAAAGCCGCTCACCTTACTTCGTATGACATTGCTGTGTTGCTATCGCATTCATTGCTTCGCCCTTAGGGCGAAACTGTGACATTTTTTTGTTTCAGTTGCTTGTTATTGCTTATAAAGCTACCAACCATCTACGTTTACACGATTATAGTGATGTATTGTCTTAATTAACTGCGCAAATTACGGATTTTAGTGCAGATACAAGGCCTTACAATTTTTGCGTGACAAACAGATTTTCCTGGGGTACTCGCCAAAGAATGCCTACGCATTGAGAGCAAAGCGAACCGCTTCGCCCGCATGCTCGCATTATCGTTGTAACAATAGCCATGGTGTGAGCTGCGGCCGACTCTACACTCACGTGAACACACACGTTTTGTTTGCAAAGAGCATGCGGCAGCCGCATTCGTCACAGTACCAGTGCCTCCGCCTATTCATCCACCGCACTCGTGTTACGCCCGTTTTTTCTGCTCCGTGGCTGACATGTATACTTCCATGTGCATTTATCATTGCTGGTTGACGGAGACTGAGGCCAACGCGTACCTTCACTGCCTCACAGTTCATTCGCATCTCTTCGCGTTTCACTTCCGTCACGCATACCAGCTTTCCATGTGGGAAGGCAGCACAGAACTGTCTATGGAGCCAAATGCCTGCTGGCGCTGCTAATGTACGCTTACTTCAAAAGCCCCCATGTTTGTTCTGGTTAAGTTGCAAATATTTCAAATGTATCAAAATAATGTTGCGGCCAAGTTCAACATTCAGATTGATATGCGAAATTCCTTAACCTTGCTTCACATCTTTTAGGCTAACCTCTTATAGAAACGTAAATGTGCGCCTAAAACTGTGCTGTTGTAGTGTTTTCTGCTAATGCATCCAGAATGAAGCTAGGGTGATGTTGAGGCTGGAACTTGTTCTTTAAAGCGAGTAGCTTTATGCCACCATCTCTCATTGTCAGTGTCTAAGCGCAAAAGTTGAGAAATGTACGAGAAAACATAATTCTGTTACAAGGAAACTCAAAGACAAACCCCTTTTCCAGCATTTGGACCATACAACAGCGGCGCGCCCGGGTAGGTTACTTGCAAAAACACAATCCAGGTGGCGCTCGCCTCCTCGGCAGGTCAGGGAGCCTACATGCAACGCGGCGTTACTGTAGGCTCCCTACAGCAGGTCAAACTTAGGCTTAGTCTGTCTAATGCGTTTTCTACATGCGTGCGCCTCGGGGCAACAGGTAACAATTAATGAAATTATAAAAAAAGTCCTAGGGCCTTCACATTCTAATAATGACGGCTTATATTGCCCCTAAAATAATGTCTTCCTAGCAATGCACTCGTGTTGAAAAGTGAAGCCGACTTTAAGGGGACTGGTGTAATCTTGGTTTAAATTGTTGTGTGTTGCAGTGAAGCCTACTCATAAAAAACAAGGTGATGCGAACGGTGCCCGATAACGCTATCGTGTTCCACTCTTAAAGGTGAAGCTTAGGCGTCCTCCAATTTTTGCTGGCTTCCTGTTCACGAGATGGCTCAAGATTAAGGCCTCACTTGTACACGCATTGTTCATCCTTTCTGACTTCTCATCTTCCTTTGAATCATTCGCCTTGTTTTACTTATAAAGCAGTATACGCCCATTCAAACAAGGCGATCAGGATACAACCTTATTCCCATTTCATGATAGAAACGAACCATCGAACGCGTTCTCCTCCGTTAAGTCATTGTGTTAAATTTGTTAAGTTAATGCCCTTCCAGTCACCCAGACCCTTCTTTTAAATGTGAAGCTTTTCTTGGTGAACATTTGGCAGTTTGCCAGTATCTATCTATCTATCTATCTATCCACCTACATCTTAGTGACATCATGGTCGTATCGTTAACTTGTTATTTACCAAAATTAAATTAAATTATGAGGTTTTACGTGCCAATACCACGATCTGATTATGAGGCACGCCGTAGTGGAGGACTCCGAAAATTTGGACCACCTGGGGTTCTTTAACATGCACCTAAATCTAAGTATACGGGTGTTTTCGCATTTCGCCCCCATCGAAATGCAGCCGCCATGGCCGGGATTCGATCCCGCGACCTCGTGCTCAGCAGCCGAACACCATAGCGACTGAGCAACTACGATTTACCAAAATTGGCATACTATGACAAGAGTGTACGACGAACATAAATGATAGGTCATGACATGAATATCATGACATGTGTGTCCTTAAAGTCATGAAACAGCCGCCTAAAATGACAATGACCCAGCGAAAAAAACATTAACACTCAAAAACCACGGAGATGGGTTTGGACATGGGTACTAAGTGAAGGCAACACTAAAGGATGATGCTAGAAGTCATAGTCATAAGCATGACTCAGCAAAAATGACAATGACTCAGCGAAAAAATATTAACGTTCAGAAACCATTGAAATGGGTTCTGACGTAGATAATAAGTGAAAT
>NC_051159.1:71797917-71873731 GCF_013339745.2 Dermacentor silvarum
AGGGCTTGCGCCCTTTTTATTGCGATAGCAATTATATGGACACTCAAAAGCAGATTTCTGCCATCGGCGTCGCCGTCGCCGTCGCCGTGAGGTTCCGTATGACGTCATTTGGAGAAGAAATCGTCGCCGCGCGCCGAACGCTGTATGTGCGAGTGAAAGGGCGCGAGGGGCGCGTCTTTCACGGTGAAGGATGGGCGGATCTGAGACACATCCTGTGGGCTTGCCCTCAGGTGACTCGACAGGGCCGCAAAATAGATAATGAGGAGCAGTGGGAGGCCGTACTACTCAGTTCTGACCCGGAAGTACAACTCTGGGCCGTCCAGCTGGCTGAAGACGCCGCCAGGGCCCAAGGGCTTCTGGCCGACGTTTAGGCGGGGACCTAGTCCCCAAAACCGCTGGACCTAATAAAGTTATTTCTCTCTCTCTCTCACGGGGAGTGAACGCACGGCGGAGAACAAACGCGCGTTCTGCGCTGTGCTCGCTTAAGGGCTGCAGAAGTAGGCGTCTCTTTTCTCCTTTACAATCACCATATATGTAGAGCAAACGCGTCTTCTTCCGATGCGCGAGAGGCCGTAGGGGAGGGGGAGAGAAGGGAGGCGACGTTTAGCTGCGGCACGAAGTGCCTATTTATATCAGAGGCTCCGGCAACAGTCACCAACGCCGCACGCATTTTGAGCGAACGCGGGTAAAACACCGATGGCGTCGACAACAGTTCTGCGTGTTGCCGATGCTGCTGCATCTACAAGTTTATACAGCTGATAAAGCTAATATCATTACTCCGTATAGCTCTCTACAAGTTTGCTATCGCAATTGATGCTTCGCCTTTCAGGTGAAACTGCGACAACCTTTTTTTATGTGCGGCTCAAGACATGACCAAGGCATTTGGCATAGATGGGTGGCAGATTTCCTTCGTTTCGATTAAGAGTGTGCGCCATGGTTTGGATCATTAAGGATTACAGATAAACACTCATGGGAGTGTTTGTGAATAAACACTCCCATGGACTGTTTATTCACAAGTTGTGCGCAGCGATTTACGAAAGCACTCGATTGAGTAGACTGCTGTCAGTTTTCTTACTATACGTTTTATAAGCAGAAGCCTACGGCTTGGCGGTACGGCAGAGTAACTTGCACTGCGTGGTCCCGAGCATACATACATCTTCGTGCATGCTTTTCCACAAGCAGGTTTCTGTAAACGCAGTGCATAAAATATTATTTACCAGGGGCTAATTCTAAATGCAGTTAAAGAGGAAAGAAGAAAACGTTGCGTTCTTGTTGTGTATTAAATTATGTCAACTTTGTAAAATAGGCTACTGCATGGCCGACTATCTCTTAAACATCAAAAATAAAACCCAAGAACTACGAAGTGTAAAGAACAAAGCATTAAAACAATAAGAGAAAAAATATCGTAACAGGAAATCATTATAAAATTCAAGCCTATACCTTCCTACTTAATGCGTTGAGTCGAGCACGATTTGAACACCATAAGGTATTGAATTGACGTTTGCTAACTAAATTATACTACAGCTTACTTTCAGGCACGCCTTCCGGCCAAATTAAATGTAGAAACCTATTTTCTCATACATGCCAATGGTTGCGTAAGTAATGTTTAACAGAATTCATGTGCAATAACTGAAACAGCCCTCACTGTATTTGCTCTTCACTTAGCCTACCTTGGCAATAGACACTGGCCGTTATATATGGGAAGTATCAGCCATAACACATTGCATTTTCAGCCGTATATTCGACATCTTTCTGCCTTGGCAAGCCAGAGACTGAGAATATTTAAGCAATCTTAAAAGTTAAACGGAAAACGGGAAAGATTGCATGAATACGTAGTAGAGTGCCAGGTTTTGTCGATGCGGCTGCAGCTGCTATCGGTAGTCCGCTGTCTGTGTTGTAACATTATTTCAAAACGTTTCGTCAAATATGGGAAGAAATAATTAGGCGCGCATTAGGTCGGACTTAGTTGTATACCTTTATTGTAGGAACGAAAGCTTTAAATATTGAGTAATGAGGCACCTTATGCTGGATGCCCTTTTGCAAGCCGGTGATTTTAGAGCGGGGAACAATAAATAGTACTGGCAATGAAAGTATTTCCGCACAACATACTTGCACGTCATTCGAAGCCATTTTTCCTCGCAGTCCAGAGGAAAATAAAAGCATCCTGTTCTCTAGTGTATAACGTTACAGCTTAAAGCGTCTTAGATGACGTCATTTTACTGCATCTGCTGCCGCTTTTCCCCGCGCTCACATTTTAAATGAAGATTTGTGAGCCTCTTCGGGCATCAAATTACCCATGCACGCAACAAAGGAGGAGGTTGGCTGGGCGAAAATTGAGAGGGCGAGCTGCGGCAGAGCGAGAAGACTTTGTTTTTCGGTCGGTGAAGGTTACACGCGGAAGCTGAAGTAATTAAAGCGAAGGTGTCTTTGCCTTTATCCTGCGCTTGGCGCGGATCACCGGTTTCTCAGCCGACAGAGACGCAAGCCAGGCTCCAGCAAGCCGGTCTATATGATAACTGAATGTAGGCTCACGAAGTCATGGCAGTGACCGCCACTCAACCTCAACCAAGCAGCTCAACCTTAGCAGTACGTTACAGAGGACCCGAGACATCTATGTGCTGTAATCACATAGCGAAAAGGTGAGGGCATGTGTTATTTCACCCTCTTAAGCTCAGCGCCACTCTCTAATTCAGCTCGGCATTCATATGCACAATCGCGCTTATCATTGGCGATGCTCTGTCACGGCACCTGCGAGTCAGCGACAGACGAAAATTTTGAAAAGTTTCGTATTTTTCGAAAAGTTTCGTTTCGCATTCTGTGACATTGGAGCGACCGCAGCAGCCAGTTCAACTGTACTTATCGCCAAGCATATTCAAATGTATGCTAACATGCACAAAGTCCCGAAGCGAGAAGTGTGAAATCTGCTCAGTGCCTTCGAGTTATATAACTCAGCATGGAGCCAGCCATTCGGCGGTCTTCCGGCATAAAGCTTTTCATTTCGCACAGTTCACTTCCTTTCCGACCCGCATAAGGTTTATGAGAAAAGCGGCGAATGCTGAACAAGAAACAAAGGAAATGTTTGAAAAAAAAAACATATATGCGTATAAAGACGTAATACCGGAACCGGAACCAAGAAAGCGTAGTGACGGGAATCGCATAGCGCGGGAGGGAATATTGTTTGCAATAAATGGATAGTGAGAAAGCCGAGAAGAGAAAGTGTTTTAGTTGCTAAAGGTGCTAGCTCTGTGAGCTGAACGAAAGGAGGGGAATGTGAACCAGTCGAGGCGTTCGTACGCATTAAAAGCTCCCGAAAACGGGACAAACCGGAAATTAAAAACAGAGGCGCGCTCTTTGTGGTTCCCGCAGAGCCGTGCCCCCTTGCGGTACAGGCGTGCACTGAGCAGTTCCAGTAGGGGGACGCAGGTCATTCAGTCATCTCTGTCCCTGTTTTGCATATGGGCAAGGCTTCGGGCATCGGCGCGCGTCTGGCATGAGTGCGGTCGCATAAATGACCGCAGTTCAGACCGAGCTATGCTACGGTGCGTGCGAAGTACTTTCGCACTGCAATATCACACAGACGCCCACTAGCAGCACCCGGCCCACCTCCCACTGAGCAAATGAAAGTAATGCAGTGGATTTTTTTAGATGAGTGAATGCGTAGAAGAGTACAACGTCGGGAGATAAATCAAAAAAGCAAGTTTTCCAAGCGCAAGGATACGGGAGGCTCATTTATTTCTTGTTTTTTTTTTTTTTTTGCGCAGACGAGGACGCTTCTGTTCTGGTACTGAACTATAGGTGAATTAAAGGAAAAGAAACATTGTTGCTATCTGCCTTTCGCCTTAAAACACATGGAACAGATCTAGAGCTTGCGCTTTATTTATGACATATTGTAAAGCGTCTCAGTTCTCTTCTGCTTTCGCACATAATTTGTTCTATAGCACACCACGTTAATTTTAGTTTACTTATTAAGTACTAAACACCTTAGGAGCCCGGGCTGTCGGCGTCTAATGTGATGTCATTTCGTCGTGGTCACGCACAAAAACAAGATCTGCCGAAAACTCGCGTCTCGGTCACTTGGTATATACGAAAATTTGCATGGAAGGGTACGAATGTATGACTAACATGACTGATAGGTCATGACATCAATAACATCGCATGCTCATCATTTACGTCACCATTAAGGATAATAAAATCACGTGTGGTGCATACCCGCATCGGAAATACGGGTATGAGCCCGAGATATGCGGGAATTAGCAGAAACTAGTGAAAATCGCTTCTGAAACGCCAGTCTGGAGCCAGCGCAGCGCAAGAGAGGGCGCCACCACCCCACAAGCGATCGATTTCTCCTCACTTGTGCAAGAGTAGAACAAGCATAACATAAAGCAAACACCAGCGCATCACTGCTTCGCACTTCCCAGGTTCCGCGTTAGTGGAGCTGCATTAGGGCTGGATTCGAGATACACAAGCGCATAATTTGAATCCAGCGCTTAATGTATTCCAATCCTGCTTTGCACTCATTCACTCTTTTGAGATAAAGCACATGATAACTTTAAATTGTCAAGCTTATTCATGAAAGTTTTGCCTTTCGCTTGCTTCACACAACTGTACCTTGGTCTCCACGTCAGCGTCCAATCTAGGCCACCGCAAGTAACTATGAGTGGATCGTTCCATCGAAGTCATTCCTGGCTGGTTAGCGTGAAGGACACCCATAACGATATTATAGCCTTTTGGTAATCCCTACCCGTGTTCCCCAAAGTACGCAACATCGGTGCGTAGGGAAATTCTTGCACACAACGTTTGCAGGGTTGAAAGCCTGTACATTGCCCGGAGGCAGTATATCCTTTTCGCAGACAGTTGCAAACTTCAGGGAGTGAGAAATCTTCCACTGTTAGCTCTGCTCTCTTAAATACACTTAATGAAGGTTTGCTCAGACCTTCAATCATCGCAACTGCAAGTGGCTCTGCTGGCTCATCGAAATTCGAGGTATAGCATACCTGACAACTTCAAGCAGGCTAGGTGACTATATTTTACCACCCCGTTTCAAAGGAGATGCCAATAAATTGTTATCACCATCATCACCGAAACAAGTGGGAGTCGACTGTGCGCGTCCGCATTTTGATGCTTTCAACTATTCCCGCTTCAACAGATCGTAATCGCAGGGTCTCAAAATCACGCACCAACGAAGCATCCGTGGTGACAGAATTTGCTGCATCTGCTTCCTTGGAGACATTATTCCGAGGAATAGTTTGTGGCCGGTCACTATGAGCACATTCCCACCGGTAATGTTCTGATGAAAGTGCTCGATTGCGAACGCCATTGCAAGCCCTTCTCTGTCTAGTTGGGAGTAGTTGCTGTCGCATTTGCCCGACGTTCTTGACGCAAACCCGACAGGTACTTTGTGTTCATTTCCATCCAGCTGTGCAAGGGCTGCTCCTAACCCTCAAGGAGAAGCATTGCAGATCAGCATCAGTGGACGACAGTCGTCATAATGCGCTTTGATCGTCACTCATGCACCGCGTCCTTTAGTTTCTTGAAAGCAGCTTTGTGCGGGGCTACCCATCGCCTCCAGCTTGGCTTTTATATCTAACCGACGATGAAGAGGTTTAGCAATGGACACTTTATCGAGGAGGAACCAGCTATAATAGCTTATTATTCTCAAAAATGATTGTAGCCCCGACTTGTTTGTTCGGTCTGGAGCCTTTATTACATTTTCCACCATTCCATACGCCAACTCAAAACCATTATGGTTCGCTTTGTAGGCTCAGAAATGCCCTTCCAGAACCCTAAACCGAAATTTCTACTTGTTGGCTTTAAGATCTGCTTGCTGCAGTATTTCAAAACATCTTTCAGTCAATCTAAACGCTCTTTATTTTAAGCTCCCATGATGAGAATGTCCTCAAGATAGGTGCGAACCCCAGTCCGTCCTGTAGGCAATGAATCCATAAAGCGCTGAAATATGGATGGGGAGGCTGAAACAACCCCCGAATGCTGGACGAGCCACTAAATACCAGCCTTTAATAAAGAATTGACGGCCATAGCCACCGAAGTGGCTGTGCTGACGTGCAACTGTTGATAAGCTTGCGCTAGGTAATTATGCGAAAATATCTGTACTCCGCGTAATTTTGAAATCAGCTCAAATGCAGTTAGCAAGGATATGGCGTTGGCTTAATGCATGCGTTAACTTTGCTCTTGTAGTCGCTGCATAATTCTAGTGAATCATTATTCTTCCTAGCAGTCACCAAATGCACCGCGCAATCAGAGGCCGAAGTTAGCTCGATCATAACTTGAGCGTAGAGTATGCCGAGGGGTCTTCGCATACAGCATGGCCTAATGCAAATTCCACTTGACGGCACTTCAATATCTTTAGCATCCCGTCTTCCGTGATTCCAATGCTCACAGGTGGTCTTGAATGACCAGTGAGAGCTTCATCAAACACATGAATCGGATAAATTGTCATCCAGCCTAACTGTAGTACGTAGCTACAAAGGAAGCCTACGCGGGTTTCACAGAAAGCTTCACAGTTTAAAAAGTCGTCCAGCATGGAAACCCGCATGGTCTTTAATTGTACTTTTGTGCTTCAATGCGGGTGGATAATATTTTCTTCCCTTTCATGCACTTTCCTCCACCTTGTGGGCTTTCACAGAACTTATTTGCCACAATAAGTGTCCCAGCGCCTCGAGTTGTCAAATAATTAACAGCCGGGAGCTCATATAGTCCGGCGTTGATTGTTGCTTCACTCAGTTTGTTCGGCCTATGCAACGTAATGGCTAGTATCTTGAAGCAATTTTAACAAGATAGCGTGAAGGGCCCCGGGTAGCAAAAAAGCCGGTGTTGGTGCCGGCGAAGTTTGGATGAGCGAAAATCTCTTTATATCTTTAATTATATGTAAATGCCACCCTTGCTATATGACATGCGGTATATGTGGGTTATACCAGCACTAAAGTGGCTCATATATCTTGTCTTACATTCTTGACAGATTTATCTCTCGGAATTTTGAGAATAACATCCCACAAACGAATGTCATGAAACAAAACACCGACAGCGCGTGCCTTTTAAGTTAAATCTGTTGAGATTGAAATATTAAAACTGCGATATAGTAACAGAAATGTGGAAATTGTGTCATTTTTTTTTTAGCGCGGCTGTGCGCAACCTCGGGGATTATTGGCCCATGCAAGAGGCCGCGTTTCTTCCAGAAAGCTTGCCCTCGTGCATAGCGTTCGCCGCCAGAATGTCCTGGCAAAAATTACGGTTACAGAAGCAGCGGTTGCCAGGTAACGTGAGAAGCTGTCAGGGATGTTTGAATGCTATCGCCTTCCACTCCTAAACTAGAAGCTTAAGCGTCCTCCACATTATTTCCTTAACAAACTGGATTTAACTCCGCTAGCCTCGAGCAATGGTAATCGTGCTGTGTTGTTGATCAGAGAAAAATTGATGTGTACGAAGCCTAGAACATGTCCGTAGCTCAAGATTCTGTTATCATAGCACCGGGGAATTGTCAGGCCACAGACGTGTGAAAGGCAGTTGTCTAAGATGTAGCACCGAGTTGTGTTGCTTGTTGAGCACTCGTAAAAATTCGGACGGTGCACCTCGAAATTTTACGGCTTTTGCGGACTACTTTCACTTTGTTCCTCTTGGTCTCTGGCAGATTCAGCAGTCAACGTATGCTCGTAAGCTTTTTTAAACGTCAGAATATTTTCGGCTTATGGCCCGTGTTTATGATGAGAATCCTCTTGCCACACAGAATCTGTCTTGCAGCGTCTATTCCAGAGGAAGCATTGTACTTTCACTTTTCTCATCCGCATTTTGGCAAATGCCTAACCGAGAAGATATAACGACACGGATTGCAGCCTGTTTTAGATGCAAAGCAGTTTATGGTCGGAGCTATGTCACTCTCTGCTCCCTCCATCCATCCATCCGCCGTGCGGCGTCCACAAGCCTACTGCGCATGCGCATCCTCCTCCCCCTCCTCTCTTCTTGTCTCATCTCCTCTCGGCATTCTTCCTCTCCTCTCCGACGCTCCTCTCCTCTCCGGATTGCGCAACGTATGGCAACACCTGCGGCTCTGCGCGCGATAATGCGAAGCAGCTTAGGTTAGAGGCGCAACGGTAGACGCCCCAGAGGCACCGGCAACAATCACCAACGCCGCGCGCGCTCGGTGCGAACGCGGTAAAAACACCGACGGCGTCGACAACAGTTCTGCGTGTTGCTGGTGCTGCTGCATGTCCAAGTTTATACAGCTGATAAACTAAAAATACCTTAAGTCGACCCCATGGCTGCTTAGCATACTACTCAGGGTTCCCCTACGGGAAGATGGTGTAATTTTTTTCTTTAACAGTGTCGTCAGCTAGTGAGTGACACACCAAACAAGCCTGAATCTGCAAGTGAGGGTTTTTGTCATGCAGGCTTCTTATCAGCCGATTTTAGCACCACTGACGCAGAGCAGCGCATGGTGTGTTTGCGTTTGTGCGTGTGCGTGTGTGTGTGTGTGTGTGTGTGTGTGCGTGCATGCTTAAACAAGCTGACCTGCGCGTGCATGCCTGTCATGAGGCTTGCACATTTTGAGTGATTATATACCGTGTGTCGCAGCTCACGTTAGATCTCAAACCATATCTCAAAATTGCGGTGCACGATAAAATTATGAGAACGATAGTTTTCGCTCGTCACACCTCTGGCTACGGAACAGCGCAGGTCTTAAAATCGTATCTCGAACCGTGTGTTATAAATTTTCTTTCGTTGAACAGCTTGGCTAATGTTGGATGGGGCATTATATAGATGCTGCAGGAGTCGAAGCCGCTTCTTTCAGTTAGTTACCGCTCAAAATAAGAGAAGGCAAGTGCTGTTGGGGGGCTTTCACATTAAGTCATAACTTTACACACCCACAACTGTTCGACTAAACAACATCGCCCAAGGTCTTCTTCCCTTCAAGCCATTAATGAATGCTTTAGCGCATACAAACTTTGACACGGTTATCCACCAAGACGAGCCAGCAACTATATCTGTAATCGGGGAGAACCTAAGAACTACAATGTTATAAACTAGCGGTAAAACAAAATAGGTCGGCCAACCAAGTAGGGTCACTTATTTACCGGACGTCAACTAGTTACACGTGCTTGAAACAACTTTTTTCTCCTTACAGATTGGATGTTGTGCCTCTGGTTTTAGGATGGAAGCTGAACGTCAAGGCATAACTTAAGGGCTCAGCCAAAGGTAATATTTTAGCATGAAAGAACTGGCTTTTATTTTCTAATTAGCCTAGCATTTACATTAGCCGACAAATGTCATGAAGCTGTTAGCGGACTCCAGCTGGTTCAGCTCTCTTTCCAAGGTGAAGAGAAGTTTCGCTACATTTTTGTGGGTGGAGCTCCTTGAAATTCTTATGTTGTCACCGACTATAGCTTGAGCTTACCAGGTGCCATGGCAGCTGCTTACGAAAAAAATGGGGGTAGCTTGCGCTAGTGGTGCAAGGCTGGAGTAAACAGCGGAGCTGGTGATTGACTTAGCTCCTTCCAAGTTTTACTAGGCTTGGGTAAGTTTTGCTAGGAAATGCTAAGTGCTGCTAGGCACAGTATTCCGAATCGGCTCGCCGCCGACGTGCAGACTCTCACTCGGCCGCGCGACTCTCTTCAAGTTGAGCGGCTTCTTCCTCGAGTGTCCGGTTCTTCTTTGGTCGTCCCATGTCAAGACTACATGTACAAGCCAAAGAGTCAACGAGAGTTCTGCCACCGTCGCGGCGGCTGTGAGCTTTTATCTCCCGGTGGCATCACGACTAAGCTCCGCCTCCACACTTGCCGGGCACAGCTAGACAATGCCCACACAGCCCGCGAACCATGTTGGCGCGCAGTGACTTCACGGTTTTTGGCTCCGCCTACCCGTCGGAGCGAGGAGGTTTCGGCGGGAGCCGGAGTTCTGGCGAGGTCACGTGATCCTTTGGCGGCCGCGCGGTGTCGGTGTGGCTAGGCGAAGCATGTGCGCGTTAGCTGGGAAGGGCGGCGTGAAGCGCTTGGCGAAGCGATGGCATGCCTAGGCGAAACGGGGAAGCTGCTATGCCAGGCGGTTGCTAGGTGACGCAAAGTGACGTCATGGCTAGACGGAGCAGGTGCGCAGTCAGTGCAGCTGGCGCGGCGGCGGAGGAGCGTTGCCGAAGCTAGGCGAAGCGAGGCGCACCTGTGTTAAGTGGTTGCTGGGCAACGCGCGGTAACGTCGTCAACGCCAGGCGCAGTTTTTGGTCTATGCTACGCGGCGCCACGAAGAGCTTAAACAGCTCCGCTGGTTGAAAGGTATGCAGAAACTACAGTCGAGTGAAATGAGTACGCGTAAGCATAACTCCGAATTTCAAGTTGGCGCACCCCCGAATTTCAAGTTGGCCCAGCCCCAATTTTATGTTAGCCCAACCCCATAATTTCGTTGGCACATCCCAAAATTTTCGTTTGCACACCCGCAAATGTAAGTTTCCCCGCCCCTAAATTTCAGGTTGACCCAACCCCAAATTTCAACATGACGCACCTCCAATTTTCAGTTGTGCCGCCCCAAAATTTCAGCTGGTCCACCTGTACTGTAAGCTTCAGCATGTATTTCCTGTGGTGCCCTCTGCATCCCTATAAATATTCTCTCTGATCAATTTTTCCTTTTATTGCGATAGCAATTATATGGACACTTCAACCGGATTGCTGCCGTCGGCGTCGCCGTCGCCTTGAGGTTCCCTATAGATAAAATCTTCGCCGCGCGCCGTATGCCCGAGCGGAAGCATGCGGGGACGCGCGCTATCACGGAGAGCGAACGCACTCATCTCCCACGCGCAAGCAAGGAAGCAGGAAGCCAGCGCCGGAGGGAGCGGGGGGGGGTGGCGCACTTCTACTCTGCCAACAACCGTGCTCGTCACTCGTCCGCACCGTCTCTTATCTCCACACGGCTCTGACCTTTATGCGCCGTGCATTCGCCGCTCAGTTTCCCTTGAAGCGATAGACCGCACGTACCTTCGCCCGCTGCGGCGTATGCTTGCTGCCAGCGTTTTGACAGTCGTTGTCTGCAGTCATTCAGTGTGATCTATTCGTGTTTGTTTGTGCGCGCTCACAGCACGCTTGTTCATTCAGTTAGTAATAGTCGGGCCACATTTTCCAACGCACGCTACACATGCAATGCTGCCCGGATCGGCAGTGCAGCGCTA
The DNA here is from genome assembly GCF_013339745.2 of Dermacentor silvarum. Classification (NCBI taxonomy): domain Eukaryota; kingdom Metazoa; phylum Arthropoda; class Arachnida; order Ixodida; family Ixodidae; genus Dermacentor; species Dermacentor silvarum. Next base: position 71,809,082 of record NC_051159.1, read on the forward strand.
CAGGTGTGTCCCTTCGCACGCGCTGCCCACGGGAAGCGCTTCTCATCAACACCACCGTTTCACACGCGCCTTCTCGTGGTCATCGAGTCTCTCTTCATGTCGGTCTACTTACGCCGCAGCACACCTGCTTACTTAATCAGCTCATGTTTACTACAATTCATATTGCTACCAAAGCCGCTCACCTTACTTCGTATGGCATTGCTGTGTTGCTATCGCATTCATTGCTTCGCCCTTAGGGCGAAACTGTGACATTTTTTTTTGTTTCAGTTGCTTGTTATTGCTTATAAAGCTACCAACCATCTACGTTTACACGATTATAGTGATGTATTGTCTTAATTAACTGCGCAAATTACGGATTTTAGTGCAGATACAAGGCCTTACAATTTTTGCGTGACAAACAGATTTTCCTGGGGTACTCGCCAAAGAATGCCTACGCATTGAGAGCAAAGCGAACCGCTTCGCCCGCATGCTCGCATTATCGTTGTAACAATAGCCATGGTGGGAGCTGCGGCCGACTCAACACTCACGTGAACACACACGTTTTGTTTGCAAAGAGCATGCGGCAGCCGCATTCGTCACAGTACCAGTGCCTCCGCCTATTCATCCACCGCACTCGTGTTACGCCCGTTTTTTTTCTGCTCCGTGGCTGACATGTATACTTCCACGTGCAAATATCATTGCTTGTTGATGGAGACTGAGGCCAACGCGTACCTTCACTGCCTCACAGTTCCTTCGCATCTCTTCGCGTTTCACTTCCGTCACGCATACCAGCTTTCCATGTGGGAAGGGAGCACACAACTGTCTATGGAGCCAAATGCCTCCTGGCGCTGCTAATGTACGCTTACTTCAAAAGCCCCCATGTTTGTTCTGGTTAAGTTGTAAATATTTCAAGTGTATCAAAATAATGTTGAGGCCAAGTTCAACATTCAGATTGATATGCGAAATTCCTTAACCTTGCTTCACATCCTTTAGGCTAACCTATTATAGCAACGTAAATGTGCGCCTAAAACTGTGCTGTTGTAGTGTTTTCTGCTAATGCATCCAGAATGAAGCTAGGGTAATGTCGAGGCTGGAACTTGTTCTTTAAAGTGAGTAGCTTTATGCCGCCATCTCTCATTGTCAGTGTCTAAGCGCAAAAGTTGAGAAATGTACGAGAAAACATAATTCTGTTACGAGGAAACTCAAAGAGAAACCCCTTTTCCAGCATTTCTACCATACAACAGCGGCGCGCCCGGGTAGGTTACTTGCAAAAACACAATCCAGGTGACGCTCGCCTCCTCGGCAGGTCAGGGAGCCTACATGCAACGCGGCGTTACATGTAGGCTCCCTACAGCAGGTCAAACTTGGGCTTAGTCTGTCTAATGCGTTTTCTACATGCGTGCGCCTCGGGGCAACAGGTAACAATTAATGAAATCATAAAAAAATTCCTAGGGCCTTCACATTCTAATAATGACGGCTTATATTGCCCCTGGAATAATGTCTTCCTAGCAATGCACTTGTGTTGAAAAGTGAAGCCGACTTTAAGGGGACTGGTGTAAGCTTGGTCTTAAATTGTTGTGTGTTGCAGTGAAGCCTACTCATAAAGAACAAGGTGGTGCGAACGGTGCCCGATAACGCTATCGTGTTCCACTCTTAAAGGTGAAGCTTAGGCGTCCTCCAATTTTTGCTGGCTTCCTGTTCACGAGATGGCTGAAGATTAAGGCCTCACTTGTACACGCATTGTTCATCCTTTCTGATTTCTCATCTTACTTTGAATCATTCGCCTTGTTTTACTTATAAAGCAGTATACGCCCATTCAAACAAGGCGATCAGGATACAACCTTATTCCCCTTTCATGATAGAAACGAACCATCGAACGCGTTCTCCTCCGTTAAGTCATTGTGTTAAATTTGTTAAGTTACTGCCCTTCCAGTCACACAGACCCTTGTTTTAAATGTGAAGCGTTTCTTGGTGAACATTTGGCAGTTTGCCAGTATCTATCTATCTATCTATCCGCCTACGTCTTAGTGACATCATGGTCGTATCGTTAACTTGTTATTTACCAAAATTAAATTAAGTTATGAGGTTTTACGTGCCAAAACCACGATCTGATTATGAGGCACGCCGTAGTGGAGGACTCCGAAAATTTGGACCACCTGGGGTTCTTTAACATGCACCTAAATCTAAGTATACGGGTGTTTTCGCATTTCGCCCCATCGAAATGCAGCTGCCATGGCCGGGATTCGATCCCGCGACCTCGTGCTCAGCAGCCGAACACCATAGCGACTGAGCAACTACGATTTACCAAAATTGGCATACTATGAGAAGAGTGTACGACGAACATAAATGATAGGTCATGACATGAATATCATGACATGTGTGTCCTTAAAGTCATGAAACAGCCGCCTAAAATGACAATGACCCAGCTAAAAAAACATTAACACTCAAAAACCACGGAGATGGGTTTGGACATGGGTACTAAGTGAAGGCAACACTAAAGGATGATGCTAGAAGTCATAGTCATAAGCATGACTCAGCAAAATAAAATTACTCAGCGAAAAAATATTAACATTCAGAAACCATTGAAATGGGTTCTGACGTAGATAATAAGTGAAATAAACACTAAAGGATCGTTGTAGAAGTCGTAGTCACGAGCATGACTCAGTAAAAAAATATTAACACTCAAAAACCACTGAAATGGGTTCGGAGGACGCTTGAAGAAAGTGAAGGAAACTCTAAAGGATAGTGGTAGAAGCCATAGCGATGACCAAGGCTCATCAAAAATGACAATGACTCAGCGAAAAAAGATTAACACTCAAAAACCAATGGAATGGGTTCGGATGTGGGACTAAGTGAAGGAAAAGGCTAAAGGTGAATGGTTGAAGTCATAGGCATGAGCATGGCTAAGGCTTTCGCCTAAAGGTCCCCTAAGCGTTGCTAAAGGGACTCCTGAGGACTCATGACGTGAATGTCATGACATGCGTGTCATCTAGGTCATGAAAACGCCGCCTACGTCTGGATGCTCTCATGGTCGTTTCGTTAACTTGGTAGGCTACCCGCACACTGCTTCAAATAACATCTACTTCCACCCTGCGTGGGATCTGCCGGACTTTTTCGTACCTCCCGTAGTGACTCAGCGGCTATGGTATTGCGCTGCTAAGCACCAGGTGGCGAGATCAAATACCGGCCACGGCGGCCGCATTTCGATGTGGGCGAAATGCAAAAACGCCCGTCTCCCGTGCAATGGGGGCCCCTTAGAAAACACGAAGATGGTCAAAATTAACCCGGAGTCCTCTACTACGGCGTGTCTCAGAATCAAATCATAGTTTTGGCACATAAAACCCCAGAATTAGTTTATTCTTCTTCTTGCACTTCTTTTTTAGCAGCACACTTCTCGTCTCATTGCCCCCAGGCTTCGCGGCAGAACATGACGCTGATATTAAGCTGATAAGAACACACCTCCAATGAAGTTCATTCACTCACTCATACGACGCTGACCTCTTGCATTTGGCCTGTATAAATCGCGTCACTTCAATCTTGACGCATCTTTCGCAGGCACCTCCAGCATGCCGTTGTTTTCTTCGCAAACGAGGCACATCGGCAGTTTGTCTCGGAAAGCCGTAATATTAAGTGCAATATATTATTCTTTTTTCTTAGCAGGAGGTCGCGTTGTCAATACTGTGGAATGGGCTTCCCGGTATTACTATAGAAATTTCAAACTTTTATATCGTGTACGAAAAGGCATTTCTATTTTGTTTATTCTGGTAAAAAACATGGCTGACGGTGCCTCTACTTCGTATAGCCATCATCATGACTATCTATTGCCGCCTGGTGTTTCTAGGCTGGCTTACAAACAATAAAAAGGTGGGCGTGGCCCTGGCGCTAGCGATAGATCTTTTTTTATTGGGAGGAGCCAGGTGAGGCGGGAAGGTGGTCTTAGCCACGCGCCAGTTGGAGACCGGGTCTTCGTGTCGTGTAAACTGTTCAGTGAAGCTGCTGTTTTGCTACGGTGCGCTACAAAACTGGTTGAGGTGCTGGGCCCCTATGCACCAATCCCCTCCGAGCAGCAGGAGCTCCAGTCCTGTACTGATGCTTACACCTGTTCATCCTCATCAGGACGGAGGCTTCTTCCACCATGTCCAATTATCCCTCTCTTGCATCAACCGGACCCATTCATCCTGCAAGTTTCTTAATCTCGTTACACCATTTTACATTATCCCATCCTCGACTGTTTATCCCTTCCCCTGTAACCTATTCTGTTACCCTACTATAGGCCACCGGGTTATGTGCTATACCTTCTCCGTGAAAAGTTTTTTGAACACAGGATCCGAGTAAAATGTAAATTTCATGGCAGCCTATTCACGGGTCCTTCAACCGAAAAATGGAGTTGATACTTCTCCGTACATTCCTGACATACATTTCACACTCTGTGTGGAAGTAACGAGAAAATTTAACTGATTCTCGTTTTCCGCGGTCCGAAATATTCTTAGGGTGGCTTTACGTATCACACGGCCTACATGGTTCCACTTCTTTTAGTTCGCAACTAGAACATCAGCCACACTCGGTTGCCTCTTTATCTACACCGCCGTCTTCCAGTCTCCGAAAATTGTCTGAAGTTTGCGAGTTACGACTGCCATTTTTCCTTCCATCGCTTGTCGCACAGTCCTCAGCTTCTTCTCGACCTTATTCGTGCAGTAAGCCAAATTTATCAGAACTGAGCGAGACATTCAGTTACAATAATTTCTGCAGGACAGTGTAATGCTGAAGTAAGCTCTACGCGCAAACATTGAAATCCTATCAGCTTGCCACGCACGAATATATAGGGCGTCCCAGCTAACATTAGCCAAGTTACGCAACGAAAAGATCGATTAGGAAAACACGGCGCAAGATACAATCTTGAGACCAGCCGGTTGAGACAGGTCGGTTGAGACAAGCCGGTTGAGACAGGTTACAAATGGGTCGGTTGTCGGAGGTCTGACGACCTCTGACAACCGAACACAGTGAGTTTTATAACTGTATTTTGCACCGTCTTCCTTAAACCATTTTTCTTTTCATCATCTGAGCTAGCCTTAGATACGCGGTACATCGAAAGTAGACGAAGGCAGGATATTGATTATCGATGCCCAGATTACCAAGAGCGTACTGGTGCACCGATTCTGCAAGTGGCACAGGGCTCACCGCCGGGAACCCATCCATTACGGTTCGTTATGAGGCGACTGCGTGGGTACCGGCAACAGTCCTCAGCCTGTCGAGAGCGCCACAAAAGGGGTGCACCCTAATTTTCCGGCCCAGCGGCCACATTCACGGCACGCTGCGCGCAAAGAGAGAGAGAGAGAGAGACGCTCGCTGTGAGCAGCTCTGACTTCCTGCCGCGATTCTGCCATCAGCCGTGCCCTGCACGCGTGCATGCGCACTTTTCAACGGTTACCCAAAGAGAGGAGCTGTGCTTATTTTAGAAATATATAGCAAAGTTGTCGGCGGTACAACTATACAGCTGCTCATCGATGTTGATGCCGGCTTCTTGGTGATTTCTCCAAACATCGGCCCTCAGACCTACTTGGCCTGTGATCATGCTGCGTGCTGCACCGTGAACATTAGCTGTTAGCCATGCGCGGAGCCCGAGCCACAGGAGCAGAAGCGGAGAACCGATCTGTCAGAAATTTTACTCGCTTCCTGTGGGAACTTTCGCTTTGTTGCCTTTTGTTTGTGTGACGAACCTGAAATGAGCTTAGGAATTCGTCTTTCGAAAGTTTAAGTGTGACTTGCGGAACCGTGGTAACGCAACAGGACGCTGGAACATGTTCGCAATGAGGGCGTTGAAGGAATTTGTGAGAGACTCGATTGGGCCAAAAACGAGAAAGCCAAGCAGAAAACCATAGCGCAGGCGGCAGCGTCAGCGGGTAGCTTTAGTGACTTGCGGGGATGTAATACCTTAATGAGTTACGCTGCTGGATCTCAAATTCAATTTCAGTTGCACGTTTCCCTCGTTTGCGGACGTTGGGACTGGTGTATTATGGATGAAGAGCTCCTAGCTGATACGCTTTTGTGCGAGAAGGTTCTGGTTTTCTTCGCGAAACCATCAACTTTACTTTTAGCTTCTTCTCCATATGTGTTGCTTGTAAGCGGAATCAGCCAAACGTGCGAGGAAGTGCAACCATAAGAGTCGTTACCGGTTGTTACGACCCCTGACAGTGCCGCAGTATACTCGCTCCCCTTCTGATTGGAGCACACACTTAAAGAGCGCTGATAAGAAACTCCAGAAATATACTTGCAGATTGTTCATTCTATGTCCTTTTCCATTTCGGCGGTAAAATGCTGATTGTTGGTACGGACTCTCTTCCCCTTCGCAGCCAGCGCTTAAATGCTCTCGGATATTTTTAAATGCTCTCGGATACCGTATACGTACTTAATCATCTTTACCAAGTTCATGCGAGCCGGGGGGAAAGCTTCATCGTGTGTTGACTGAAGCCGTCACAGCATTGAAAAAGTTTTCCGCTCATAACCGGCACAGAACAGCGAAACCGAAAGCAAAACTTGATGGAAAGGGTGCTCGTACAACTACAGTTGCCGTTTATTGGTTTCTTTGTTTGTGGCCGGTGTCCTTTGTCGATCATGAATCGCCAACACTTTCACATCAGCAAGTTTTCTCAATCACATTAAGCTATCAAAGTTGTCCTATACAACCGCTCGATTAGTGAACGCAGCGCTGCGCACTAGTCTTTTGGAAGCAAGTGGCAATGATTGGAAAAGCGTCAAGGTGTGTCCCCCTCCGATGAAACGTCTGCGAGACAGTGACGAGCGAGGCGGTTGGTGTAACGCCCGAACATATTTGACTGGCGGAGGCGTGGTCAGCTCCGTCACGGCATCGTCAACCGACGCCACACCCTTTCGTGTAGTCTTCAATTAGGTCGGCCTAGCGTTCGCGAACATAACGTCCCCGTCCGTGCCCTTCTTCCCGTAGCATGCTTCATCTTTCCAAGTACAGGTTGGGAGCGTGGCAAAGAGTAAAGTTTTCTACACTGGAGTACAAGTATTGCTGAGGCCGCTCACTAGCTAAATCTCTGTAGTTATGACCGAATGAAGAGGTCGCGCTTTGCTGCTGCCGCTACCTCCATATGATGGATTTCATTACTTTTACCACTCTTTCAATACCATAACACAGTCAACTGCTGCGTAGTTGACATTTTTACTGCGCTGACTATATCTACAATCCGCACAAACTGGGGCCGTCCTAATCCTCACACGCAGCGCCTATAATCCTTATAAACGATCATGTCGCTCATAGCATAAAATTCCTTAAATTGTTTTTCATCTACGCTTGTTTCAACTAATGCTGCTATTATTCCGCGGCGTCCTAGCAAGGTTGCGAGATGATGTGTACCACCGGGACAAATAGCGGGTGTTTCCCGCCATCAATTTAAAAAATTTTTAAAGGTTGCTTCTGGCAGGATGACACCACTTTCTGAGGTATTATTTCCCCAACTTTGCCGAGAAATGCATTATTGCTCCAGTTAATTTTGTGCTTCAATGCATGAAACGATATTTTGTTAGGCAGTTACAGTTTCGTCCGAAAGGCGAAGCATCAATTGCAATAGCAAATATACTAGTAGAGAGCTATACGGAGTAAGGATAGTAGTTTTATCGGCTGCATAACCTTGGACGCATTCGCTTACAAACTGAATTAACAAGCATGGTGTCAGCGCGCACAAGCAAACATGAATAGATCAGACTCAATGACCGCACATAACCATGTCAAAACGCTAGCGTAAGCAAGCGCGTCAGCAGCAGTGAGCGAAGGTGCGTGTGGTCTATCGCTTCAACGGAAACTGAGCGGCGAACGCACAACGCATACAAAGGTAGGAGCCGTGTTGCAGATCGCTTTCCAGATACGGTGCGCGTGACCGTCCGCAGCCGTGCAATGTACAGTCCGTTTCACACTTAGGGGAAATCTCGGAGAGCCTTGTTCCCTTAAGTGTGAAACAGACCGTACAAATAAGCAGATGCTGGCAGAGTAGAAGCCGCATCCCCTCCCTCCCGCACTGCCTTCCCGCTTTTCACCTCTCGCGTGCGAGATTGAGTCGCCAGTTTCCATTGCGCCCGGTGACAAGATAGGCAGTTGGTGCCACAGCACAATGGCGCCCCTCTCCCTCCCTCCCATCCCCCACCACATTTCGCGCGACGGAAGACGTCGCGTTTGCTCTCCGCCGTGCGTTCGCTTTCACTCGCACATACAGCAAACGGCGCGCGGCACCCATTTTACTGCCCTTGGACTTTATACGGAACCTCACGGTGACGGCGGTGGCAGAAATCCATTTGGAGTGTCCATATATAATTACTATCTGAATAAAACACATCCGAATATAAGTTCTCGTTCCCCTCTATAATGGCTCGCCTCGTGAAAATCATATGGAGCTCTGTGTTGATGCCGAACCATATAATTCAAACACGCGTGCATCCAGAATCCACACAGCAATCCACCTGCACATGGTCGCACAGCATGTGCGCAGGGTGACGTGCAGAGGGATGCGAATATTCGAAATTAGGGCAAATAGAAAGTTGTTTGTAACCTTATCAGAATACTTCGTTCAAAATTTTGATATTTCAAATTACCGAATAGCTGCGTCTGGCAAAGTGCGTTAAATTAGGATGATTAGCAGAGCAATGTATAGCGCAAAGAAGCTATTCGTAGCGTGTTTGAAATTACGTTGCTAACACAACTTTGCCGAATCCTCGTCCTACAACCACTGCTACTAAAAATTTACTTTCCGTAGGCATTTGTGCTACTCTCTCTTATGATTTCTCTTTCTCTCTCTGTCTCGGCAATCAAACCAGTTTTACGCAATTACTTCCTGTCGTTTAACCAATGACGTTTCCTGCTGCGTGCACAATGTTTACCTCAATTTGTGTAGATTAGATCGACCTCATCTATTTGCACTGATGAAATGCATTTTATTTTGTTCTCTCTTTTTCTTTTTTTTTTCTTTCTTCGTTTTCTTTTGTTTTGTAGGCACAATTACTAAGTGGGCGCGCAATTCTAATTTCGAACTTTTACCCTAGCTGCAAGAGTCCGTAGTGACAGATATTTCGCTTTTCGATAGTTACCTTTTCGTGTTATTTATATTTGGAGACGAGAGCGAAAACATATTATATGCCCAGTTTTATTTTTCTGATTGAGAACCAAATCCAGGACGATGTTTCTGTGCTAGTGCAGGTGTTGAGGTATGTATACTAAGGAGCTCTGGGTCAACTTGCTGATTGGTGCCGCTAATAGTCGCATTTATATAATTCAACGACACGCGCTTTGTTTCACTAGACCAGTATCAATGCGACGATATGCACTTGAATACCAGCATAACAGGTTGGCTGCGTATTTTCTACGAAGGCGTAAAGGAGAACATGAAATTTCATATTCTCTTTACAATCTGCATATGAATATAGAATTCGATCTACATTCAGGCGTAAGACTAATCATCGCTTTAGTACAAATCTTCCTTCCTTCCTTTACCTATGACGCTCATCAGCCACCGTTGGGTATTTCTGACCTGATGTGACGCCTGCAGCCCAAATGCATTATTTATTTTTCATGTGTCCAAGTAAATTAACTTGCGGATGAGCGCTGGCGTGTTAGGTTTACCGCGACCCTTAAATTATCTTTTTTGTATGCTTATTTGATGCAACGCCAAAGTTGCGTCCAGTTTGCAAATAATTTTTTTAAACATTGAATGTCCATTACCATTTTACCTTCCATCATTCGTACACGTCCCCATTTTAGCCTCCGCTCTTTCTGGTGTCAAACGATTCACCGTGCCCAAATTTCCTCGCAGGGCGACTATAGCGCCAGCTATATTCGCCTAGGCGAGCCACGTCCACAGCTCAACTACCGGCTCGTTTGCTAAGCGTCGTTCAAGCTCCATGCTGGCGGCTCACACATACATAGCCGCAAGGCAATCATACTTTCTAAGCTGCGGTCTCAGCGTGTTTCTTGCGTCCCAAGCAGGAGTGCACTCGCACCCCTTAGAGGCGCACGCACGCATGCGCCGTGGTGATGGCTGAGGCTTGATTGCTCTGACGCCGCGGCCCACCGATTCCCCAGGAGGGTAGCCAGTAGCCATAGGGAGAAGCCCACGCCAGGTGTGAGTGCCACTCCCCTTTTCCCTACTTTTTTCCCCCGACAATCGTCGCGCCATGAATAACGCTCTGGAAAGAAACCCACCTTCTGTTTCCGGCTTTACCCCCAACTCCTTTTCAGCTACCTAGTTCCCTTCCCTGCTATCTCACACCGGCCTCCCCCGTTACTGCTGCTCGCGCAGTCGTCACCGTTACTCGACTGTCGTTCCTATTTTCGGCTCTTTCAAATTCGCACGTGCCATTCTCCGAAACAAACGAAAGTCGGAATCGCAGCCAGGAATGAGCAAAAATATCTACGAAAGCTAGAACAACGAAGGCAAATCAAAATTGACGACGAAATAGGGTGAGAGCTATTGATTTTCATAAAGTGAATTACTTCACATTCTTGTCCCTCGCCTTCCCGTGTTTTTATTCCTGGGTGTATTTTCCTTTTCTCGCCTCCTTCAAGTGTGTGTGTTGGATCTTCCTTGGAGTACATTTCCCTTTGCCGTTTCATTCGCTTCTCTTACACGCCCCCAGTGCTGTCGTCTCGTCGTGTTGGTGCTTTTTTCCAGCCTCGAATTTTACATCGCACCCACGTTTAACACCTTGCCTCATAAATAAAATATTTCCAAGAGACAGGGAGGAAAGGAATAGACGTTGATCGAGATTCGCTGTTCGATCTCCTTCCTGTCACTTCTGCGTCTCCAGTTTCCTCCGTAATCCACTGGCGTGGCTCGTTGGCTGTGCTAGTAAAAAATAGTCATAAAGGTCTTTCAAACCTCTCCTGAACTTCTGTTCATAGTTTTCTATGCTTTGAGAACAATTTAGGCGGCACATTTTATCTTTTACATTCTCAAACTGATGACAGCTTCCTGCTGCGGACCGAAGCAAAGCACAGTTTTGTGGTTTCAGACGCAAATGTATCTTTTATTCTGAAAATCGTACATTAATTTCTACTTAACATTTCTGATAATAGAGTGAATGTTTATTCTTGAATGTAACGGCTACGTTCATAGATTGTTTTATCCTAAGAGGGGTCATCGCTCAATTTGTGATGTTACCATCACGAATTGAGCGATGGCCCCTCGACCCCTTTTGGCTTGGCAGATCTCATGCGAAGACAAGTTAGTTCTCCGTAACTGTCAGCTATAGTGATTATAACCACAGAACCGCAGTATAAAACTTTCAAACAAATTAGCATTTTATCGTGATCTAATCCGAATATCGCTGCGCGCGTGCCCGACGTTGTCATTATTGAATTAGCTTTATGCGTGGCATGTCCCGCAGAGGCGTCTGCGTAAGCAGGCGTTTCGTCCCTACCACATGGGAGTTGTAACCTCCCGCGTGTAGCCTTGCGCGGCTTAGCCGTGTCCCGGAAAAATGGGATCCTGATTGGTTGGGTTCATCTTTGGGATGATGGGGAAGATTTCTAGTTCTTCTCGCACCTCCCTCTGTATGTCTACTAGTTCGCTGGTGCAGTAGTGTGGGTTGATCGGCTATCCCAGCTCTTCTAGGACCCTCCTCAGGAGCCCGCCTGTGACATATTTAGGCGTTCTCGTTGTGTTACCATTATCATTGCTTTGTGTTCTTCAAAGGTGTTGTACACTACAAGAGCCGGGAGTCTTCCGTGGATGTCCCCAGTGGTAGACCAAGGGTGACCTTATACGCCGTGCGTATTAGGATGTCTGCCTGCTCTGCCTCTTTACAGTTAAGCTCGTGATACGGGAGGCTGTAGGTTTTTCTGCTCATTGCAACAGCTTATAGTCTACCTTAATGCGTCTGATTCGCTTACTCCTCTCCCGTTCCGCGTAATTCTTCCTATCGTTCTCGTGATTTGTTTTTGTGAAGTCTTTAGAGTTTTTAGGGTATGGTCTGCTCTTGTGTTGTGTTGAATCCACATCAATAAAATCGTCACTTTTTGGGATTCTTTAAGTGTACCGTAATTCATTTTGATTTCTCAGCTGCACATTTCATTCCGTTCTCAGCGGCGAAATCGTGCACTATGTTTATTGCTTCTTGAAGAATTTGTTCTTTTGCTCCGTTTAAGCTTTTTGCCGCCCAAAGAGTAATGTAATCTCCATTAAGTGCGAAATGCAGATTTGGACATTTTTCCAGCCTATGGACTAGGTTATTCACCCCCAAGTTGAACACTAGGGATGAGAGGATGGCACCTTGTGGTGTGCCCTTATTTGGCATATTGAAGAAATCGGTAGTTGCCTTTTGCTGTCCTTGACTCTGATTGTCGCCTTTCTCTCTCACTTTCCATCTCTCCTGTCTTCTCCTAGCGTCCTTTTACTTCAGATTTCCGAGACAGCAATGGTTAACTTGGTGTAGTCTATCCAGCCTTGGGTATTTTATATTAGGTTATAGTAGCTACGTACAGCTGGCGTCTACGCTTCCTTCGGGTCTCGCAGCGTCCTCTTGTTGCGGTTGGGTGGTGGGCGGCTGGCGCAGCTGCAGAAATCAAATAAATTCTGTATGGTTAAGACGTCGTTCCCCCCAATACCCAGTCGTCCTCTTTCTAAAGGAGGACGCGCCCAAGAAACTTCCAAACTGTTGAGCTAGCGAAAAGAAACTTTCCCACGCTTGGATGTTATACATAGTTCATTACCCGACAATCGCGCATGACCAGGAATCCACACAAACTACACCGGTGTGCGTACAGAATGTGCTATGAGAGAGGCAAGTTGGGTGGGAACAATCCCTGCAGAAGTTTGCTTACAAGCGTCCATCGCATTGGTAAATGTGATCGCAGGTCGTAAAGAATTCATAGGTAGATGACGAAAAGCTGCAGCCAGGGCATATAGCTCGACTAGTGTAGGATCAGTAGTAGGAAGCAGTTCGCGATCAACTGTAGCTAGGGACTGTGAAAGTACGACGGCGGCGGAATCCCGGGGAGATGTGCTAGCGTCGGTAAAGAAACAGGTATGCCAGGGATTAATGCATAGATAGCGCTGGTAATATAAAACGCAGGCTGCACGTTGCTAATTGTCCCCTTTCGGGCGAATGCGTCGTGGAAGAGGAGTCGCAACGGAAGCTTAGCGTTGAGGCCTGGTATAGTTCTACTGGAGAGAGAGAGTCTGTGGTTGAGAAGAGGAAGAGGTTGGAGAAGGTCTTAAAAAAGTAAGCTCCACGAGCAATAAATGTCATTCTCTCATCTTGCCCTGGCTACAGAATGAGAGCAGACGAATGCGGGAGATTAATCATCGATGCGTCCAAACAGTGGCTCTGGCGCATTTGTATGCGGCGGGCCGTTGGGTACCGATCCGCTTTGAGCCGTTATGAAGTGATTCCTCGTGTCCTGGCAACAGTCCTGGCAAAACGGCGCAATAGGGGGTGCATCCTAATTTCCCAAACAAGTGTCCCCATTCGTGAAAAAGAAACGGGGAGAGAGGGTGACTCTCGCGGAGAGCAGGTCTCGGTTTCCTACCTTGAATCCGCCATGCGCTGCGGACTCGCTGCCAGAGCTTCCTCAACGCGTTTTTGCGCACTGTTGCATTGTTACCGAAGCTAAGGCACAATGTTTTCCAAGTAAATAATTTTAGCTCACCGACACCGCTGCCTGCTTTTAGCAGATTTTTTCGAACACCGGCCCTGCAACGGACTTGGCATACGATCCAACGGACTTGGCATGCGATCACGGAGTGCGTTGTGCCGTGAACATTTACTGCTAACCCATGCGTGGACCCCGAGCCGCAGGATTATAAGCGGAGAACCGATCTGTCAGAAATTTTCACTGTTCTCTGTGGAAACGTTCGCTCTTTTTTGCTTTTCATTTCTGGAACAAACCTGCAACGAGCTTAGGAATTCAAGTCTTTGGCAGATTGAACGGGACCTGCGGAACTGTCGTTACATGCCACCGTGCACTCGCTTCGTTAGGCCACGTTCGCTTTGAACCCGTTGAAAGGATGCGTGAAACAGTGAGTGGGGCCAAAAATGAGATACTGAAGGCAAAGCACACATGTACCGTGCTGTCGCCATAGCGTAGGCATGAGCGTCAGCGGAAGGCGTTAGTGCATTGCAGGGACGCAATACCTTAATTTTTTAGGCCAGGATGAGTATGACGATATCCACTTGAACAAAAGCTGAACACATTAGCTGCTCATTTGTATGAAGGAGTGCAGTAAAAATGCCATTTTATGCTCATATTGGCAATCTGCGTATGAATATAGAGTTTGATATGCAGCTAGAGGTAATTCTTACTGTTGCTTTATTACAAATACATTTCTTTATCTACTACGCTGATGGGCCAGCGTTGGGGATTGCTTACTTAATGGGACGCCTGCAGCTAATCTTGATGCACCCTTTTTTGTGTCCAAGGAAACTAACGTATGAGTCAGCACTGGCGTCTGTGATTTATGCGCGTTTTCAAATGTTTCTTTTTTTTCGGTACACGACTTAAGTTGCCTTGTCAATTTAAGTAATATCAACAATAAACATCCGCTCTTATACTTTAATCGCTGTCCTTTGATCACGCTCTATTCGGCGTCAAACGAAAGGTTATGCCCCGGTATTCTAGCGGCGTGATTTAAGCAACAGCCGGAATCGCTTAAACGAGCCGAGTCCCCTGATCGCTTCCCGGTTCGTATGCCAAGTGTCGTTGAAGCAGCAGTGCACCGGCTCGCGAATGCCCATACGGCTCGCAATAGAAACATATTTTCCAAACCGCGCAATCCCTGTTCCCGGGATCACAACTCGAGTGCATTGGCCACCATTAGCGCATTGTAATGTATGTCTCCTTTGCATTGCAATGGTAAATTTTATTATTGAAGCTCGCTGCCTATCTTCTTATCCTTATCGTTTCTCTCTGACTTGTCCTTCATGCTTATTCCTTGTCATGCTTATACCTTTTTTTTCTGCTCATGTCAGTCTAACCACTCCGTTTCACGGCTTTCTTTTCACTTTGCTGTGTTTCGCCATTTCAATTTAAAACCTCCAAAAAAGTTCTTTTCAGACAACCCGGCTTTTTCATATATTTCCCGCAGTGATCCCGCATTTTCAAACATCGCATTTATCTTCGTCATTATCCGCCTTCCGTGCTTCGGTGACGATGGCGGCTGGTGGTCTGTCTTGCCTGGCGGCCCGCCTAGATCATCGTGCTTTCGATGTCCGGCCATCAGATGATTTCAGGATGATGACCATGACGACGCGCCCCGTTATCACCCTTTCACCGGTCCGGTCTACAGGGTCATGTCTTGCCTGGTTGTAGTGTCTTGTTGTGTATATATCTTGTAGTGTTTTAGACTACAACGAATGATGTCTTCCTCGCAATGGTCCCTTTACCACGTATCTATATCATTCAAGCCCTTCAGCAGCACTTTTCTTTTTTTCCCCTGTCGATTTTCTTTTTCGGCGACAGTTCACTTAGCGTTTTTTGAAAGCGTGTCATACGGCAGCCATTCATCCTTGGAAAGCTTCTTTTCAACCAGGCTCTAAAGCTGTCGAGCGGCCATTCCTGAACCCTTTTTATTGACAGTTAGTTATCTCGCTTTTAACACTCATTGCTTGTCCCTGATAACTTTTTCTTGCACTAGTCAGTTCAAGCGTGGTACCTAATTACACCCAAATAAGTATTCGCGTGTTAAATATACACTAGAATTCAGAGCCGTTCTCCGGATCCGCCATTTTCTTGCGACGGTGGCTTCGTGGTGCGAGTATTGGCTGTGGACTGCGGGCACCGCGAATTGCTGCACTGGCGGGAGCAGGAGCGGTGGCATGAATTGTTCTTCAAGCAGACCGTTGGCGCCTAAAATTAGTAAATGCATGCTCATTTCACTTCCGCATAACGTACGCATAATATATATATATATATATATATATATATATATATATATATTATGGAGCCGCAGGTCAGGTTTGAGTTCAACACGGTATTTTGCTGGGCTAGTTGGCGCATAGCGACAATTTAGGCCGACGTGACCTAATAGACGTAGACGACCGAAAGTAAAGGTGAGCACTCCTGACCAACAACGGAATTTTATTGAAGGGATACAGGAACTTATACGCCAATATAAAAAAAAAACGCGAGCATGCAAGAGTCGAATAAGAAATGAAATTGCTATCCGACTGGCATAAGATAATAATGTAGATGCGGAGTTTCATTATGGATTGAATTTTGTTGAAAGGATGAAGCAACTTTTATAAACAACGTGGAGAAAGAAAATACAAAAAAAACAATAAAATACTGGAATTACCACATCTAAATTTCATAAGAATATGATTCGGTAGTGCAATTTCGTTCTTCCTGTTGCTAGACTAGTTTGTTCTTGCAGAGCTATTAAAAATATCAATTATGGGGTTTTACGTGTCAAAACCACGATCCGATTATGAGAGGCACGCCGTAGTGGGGGACTCCGGAAATTTGGACCACCTGGGGTTCTTTAACGTGCACTTAAATCTAAGTACACAGGTGTTTTCGCATTTAGCCCCCATCGAAATGCGACCGCCTTGACCGGGATTCGATCCCGCGACCTCGTGCTCAGCAGCCCAACACCATAGCCACTGAGCAACCACGGCGGGTGCTTGCAGAGCTATACAAAAGGGGCAGAGTGAAATACATTATTCAGATTAGTTTAACGGTGTACTTGTTTCCTTCATGTCGTGCCTGTGTAACCTCGTGCTGGCCGACCGTGTCAAAGCGTGAAACACTTCAGACTGAGAGACAGCACACGCTGCTACAATTCCCGCAATTCCCACAGTGTCCTACAGTTACTCCACTTCAGACAGGATCATTTTCTACTGCACGCCCAACGTTGTTATCGCAGCAGGTGGATGTCACGCTCCCCTGGCGATCTAGTTGACGTTTTGCCGGTCTCGTTTACCTGAGAGCAAAAAACGCACTCCAGTGCAGCAGGTTCATATATATTCAACAAACTGTGAAGAAGTCGGAAACTTCGGTGAGGAGCATAAACTGTGGGAATACAAGATGCGCGAGGGCGTAGAGAGCAAATGTAAAATGCAAGGCGTGAGGAGATGGAGAGGATGCTTCCCCTTGTGCAAACATATTTTTTTAAGCGTGTGGGTGTTGACTTTTTATCGGCCCAGCTTTATCGGCCCACTTTATGCATTTATTCCGCGTACGCTATAGACCAGACCGAAAGGTAGCTCTTAGGAGCAGAAGGCGTGGGATTCTGCAGTTGAGTAGGGGTGTATGAATGGGAGAGATGAGTCAACTGTTTGCGAATGACAAGTGATTCCCTGTCCTCGGAAAAAAAATGCCGAGGGAGAGTTATATGCAGCGGGTTACTCACTAGTCTTGAATAAACCGATGCAGTCAAGTACAGTTAAAGCGCGAAAAATTAGTAGCTTTTCAAGAAGTTGCAGCTAATTGCTACAATTCTCAAGTGATTTTCTGAATTCACATTATCTCTAATAAATGTCAAAGACTTCCGCGGTCTGATTTCCACTTTATCAAACTAAACTGACCAATCGATCCATGGTTCGCAATTGGTAGAATCACCGAAAGCGTCACCTGTGTCGTCCAATAGAGGGAGACTAAATAGAAGCAGTAAGTCGGCTCAAACTGATAAAATATTCTTTCGAAACAGCATTTATACAAATTTGGAAGTAAGAAGTTGACTACATAATAGAAAATTAAAGGCCGAACAGTCATCAGCTTGTGTTTTCGTTCCGTAACTTACGCACCGGTACCTATAGTGTAACATGACAGATTTGACGTTATTTTTGAAGTCGCTCATAACAGTACTCAGAACATCCTTTCAGTTTCTGGTTTATTCAGAATACAGTACGGTCAATATTTACCTAATGAACAATACACAGACGCAAGTAGGCGCAGTTAAAATCTATGACGTCACAAAAAAACTTGCAGGATGCTTAAGCTTCGCCTTTAAGAGTGGAACGCGATAGCATTTAAAGATCCCTGACTGCTTTTCACGCTTCCCGGCTACTGCAGCTTACGTAACCGTAATGTTTACCAGGAAACACTGGCGGTGAACACCCTGCACAAAGGCGAGCTTTCTGGTAGAAACGCGGCCTCTTGCGTGGGCCGATCCCGGAGGTTGTGAACAACCGCGTCAAAATAGTTGCATCATTTTCAGGTTTCTGTTATTTTTTTGCACTTTTAATATTTCAGGCTAGAAATATTTAACATAAAAGGCATGCGCTGTCGTTGTTTTGTTTCGTGAGATCTGTTTGTGGGCTGCCATTCTCAAAATTAACACCCGTGTACTTATATTTAGGTGCACGTTAAAGAATCCCAGGTGGTCCAAATTTCCGGAGTCCCCACTACGGCGTGCCTCATAATCAGATCGTGGTTTTGGCACCTAAAACGCCATTTTTAATTTAATTATTTTAATTCTCAAAATTACGAGGAATAACTTTGTCAAGAGCGTAAGACAATGTATGAGCAACTTTAGCGACAGAATGGTGTGGCAATATAACCCGCATATACCACATTTCATATAGCAAGGCGCGGCATATACATATACATAAATTTATACTAGATGATTGTCTCTAACGGACAACGCCGTCGACGCAGGACGCCTACGCCGACACCGGCTTTTCAACACTCTCGCGTTGAAAAGCTGTAGCGGGAACTTCAAGGCGTTGCACCGTCCGTCTTTCGGTTTTGCGTGTTTTCTACGTTATCATGCTTCCTCTCACGTTAAGAGCGTCCACTTTTGATATTGAGTAGAGGTAATTTACTAACTGAAGCAAAACCTTATCTTTAGAGGGGTGACAAATCATCATCATCATTATTAACAACATCATCAGCCTATATTCATGTCCACTGCAGGATGAAGGCCTCTTCCTGTGATTTCCAATTACCCCTGTCTTGCGCTAGCTGATTACAACTTGCGCCTGCAAATTTCCTAACTTCATCACCCCACCTAGTTTTCTGCCGTCCTCGACTGCGCTTCCCTTCTCTTGGTATCCATACTGTAACCCTAATGGTTCGCCGGTTATCCATCCTACGCATTACATGGCCTGCCCCACTCCATTTTTTTTTCGCCTAATGTCAATTAAAATTTTTGTTCTAAAGCACTGATTCGTTTGTTTTAAAGCACTGATCGCTTTGCTAAAGCACTGATCGCTCAGGGCGTCTACCGTTGCACAGAGAGGAGGGGGCGCATGCGCAGTGGGTCTGATGAATCATGCATAACGTAAAGCGAAAGCTCTGTCGCATTCACTATACGCAAAATAGCGAGTGCACAGCACCGCCAAATGCGCGCGCATGTGCACATGAAGGCACGCTAGCTTTGAAAAAACAAAGCACATAAAAATACAGAAAATGTTGAAGCCATTGTAATTATGAATAAACAAGGCACCCGAGTTGAATACTGATGCCAACGCTTTCTTTCTTTCTTTCTATTTTTTTAAACATGGAACTCAGCGCAAATGAATAAGGAGAGAAGGCACAAAAAACGACGACATGGCTTTGACTCTTAACTGATGTTAAAGTTCTTGCTTCTCGTTCCTTTGTTTTGGCTACGCAGGACCTTTGGTTTCTTTATATATGCGAGATGCTTTCTTAATAAAATCAGTTAAGAGTTACAACCGTGGTCGTTTATTCGGCCTCTTGTCCCTTTCAGTTTGCATCGTTTTGCACGTTCAAAGTGAATCACAAACAATTCGCCCAGCTCACCACTTTACTTGCACCGTGGGGCCACTGTCTGCTATCCTCGTTGATACACTAAAACCAAGCGAAACTTCTTTGGCGGATCGCGTGAAAGCTGAATTACGCAGACACAAAATTGTTCACACTGATGAAGCATGAGTGTCCCTAACGCGCGGATACGGGGCTCGCTACACATGGTGGTAATGTCTTGGAGTTCGTTCGTATAAAATCCCGTTCCTCGGCTACGCGTAGAGAGACGGCCTCCTCAAGGTGGGGCCGCTTTGTCTCTTCCAGCTCAACAGAGTGGTGATTTGGACGAGTTGGAGCAGTCCAGTCATGATGGCGGTCAGCGACTACAGAAAACAAGGGTCAAAATACCAAGCGTCCTCGTAACCTTATCTGTTGTTAGTCCAGCGCTGTTGTACTGCCTTGACAGCCATCATGACTTCCCCAGCTCATTAATGCGCCTTTATTAACGCACTTATGAGAAATGTAAACCATTCCTATAGCACTTATTTTATCTGATAACGAAAGAAGTGTGTGCTCATGCACTCGCGAGAGGTAGTAAATCAGTTTACGCGTACTCCTTCGGTAAACTTCCATGCCTTCCCTTGGACTGTTTCCTTGCCCTTATTTCGTTGACATAAGTCAGATGCCCTGTCTACGCTGAAATCCGATATGTCGGACATAAAAAGGAGTATAAGGGAGTAACGCTTTTGGTAGTCGCCTGTTCTGCTGGAATGAACTGGCTTCTTGCAGCCGCGCATGTTTAATTATCCGAGTGCGCAATGCTTCCTATGCATACATATCTGCGCAAAGCTGTATATAACTACCAGTCCGGTGCTGTTTCTGCTCTTTCTGAGCAGAGGACTACCAGTCCTCTGCTCAGAAAGACGGAAGCAGCGTCCCTATTCTATCGTTTCCGCTTGCGCGTTAGGAGTCTCCGACAGGAAAAAAAGATAAGCGGCGGTGCTAGATGTTACATAACGTGTGTTGCCGTCCCTTAATGGACTTCCCTTGTGCTGGGACGTATAGGAAACCTCACGGTGCCCGAGAAAAATGGAGCGCCGCAGGATAAGGACACTCCCGGCTAGCTCACAATCGGACTTCTGTGTCCTCGGAGAAGTTTTGTCACCTGATGTCTTTGCTTTTGTCACGACTGCGAGCGATTCTCGGTGTCCTGTGCATCGAGATGCCAACAGCAGCTTCCGGCAGCTCTTGTTTTCCTTCAAGAAAGCGCAGCTCTTTTTCCGTGAGAAGTTATAAGCGATAGATGTCTATCTTAGTGCTTATGTTCATTCTCAATCGGAAAGGGAAAATGTAAAAGAAAAATGTTCGGCATGGCAAATTCGCTAGTGCATGTGAACACGAATAGAGAAGCATAGGAATATCAGGTGACATCATTGGCGACATCGAGCGAATTCATGTGTTCTAATGCCACGGAGAAATGTCGTAATGTATTTTAATTAGGCAGAAAGAAAAAAAAATTATGGGGTTTTACGTGCCAAAACCAGTTCTGATTATGAGGCACGCCGTAGTGGGGGACTCCGGAAGTTTGGACCACCTGGGGTTCTTTAACGTGCACCTAAATCTAAGTACACGGGTGTTTCCGCATTTCGCCCCCATCGAAATGCGGCCGCTGTGGCCGGGATTCAATCCCGCGACCTCGTGCTCAGCAGCCCAACACCATAGCCACTGAGCAACCACGGCGGGTAGGCAGAAAGAAGCCATTTTCTTTCTCTTTTTGTCACTTTAGGATTAAAGAAAAAAAAGAGCCGCATCCAGAAATAAAAAGACGCAGGGTCTGGAAAAGAGATTATTCTATGCGTGCCAATACAATTATTAATAGTGGACGAAGAAGGAAAACTAACGCCTGGAATAAACATTTGGCAGGGAATACGCCTTCGACAAGCGATACTCCTTCGTCATGTGAACTTCTTTTCTTAGCCGGGTTTATATAGTTCTTCCTCTCACTTTCTATACACATCGCCCAGTGTTTATATAGTTCTTCCTCTCACTTTCTATACACATCGTCCAGCCCCATACCGCATAACCCACATCACCCGGCAATAACACAGTTGCGTTTTACAGCGTAAGCTCTTATAGACTCATTCCAATAGCCGTTTCGGTTCGCGATGGTGTCCGCCGACGGTGTCCGGTGACCGTAACCGCTATCACCGGAAATCCTAAAAAAAGTACCCGGTTCCCTCCAGGATCGAACAAAAGCCCACTGCGCGGGAGTAAGATATTCTTCCACCTCCTCTCTTCAGCCTTCAGGGAGAGGATAAATAGCCTATAAACGCGCCCTATACAGGCGCGCAGGCGCAGACCACGAGATGCGATTCAGACAAGACACGCAATCAAAGTGATACTCAGCCTCCGCCAGTATGGTGGCGCCATCTAGTTAAGGCGCCTGCAAACGCAGCGTGCCCGACAAGTAAGTTGCATATAGCAGTTGCACGCTGCATGTAACTGGACCTGTGTAGCTCAATCAGGCTAGGTGACTTTGTCACCAGCCCGTTTTCAAGATTCCAATAAACAATCATCATCATTATCAACAACAACGCACTGTGTCACGGGTCAAGGGATGTGAGAGGTGCGCCACGTATACGTCTTCGGTACACGTTATGGCGTCTCCTCGCAAGGTACGAACCGCTGCTATAGAAGCGAATCGTAGAGCTACGTGCGCGGCTACAACCAGGCATCATCCTGCTCAGCAGACTGCTGTGCAGAGAGCATTACAAACCGTAGCTCGCCGTCTACGCCGGGTGGACAGTTCAGATCGTTCTCGTCAAAACGAGGCGAAGAGATTTTGCCGCGAAGACCCTGTTTTGCGTGATGCCGAAATTGGAGATACTCTTGAGCTGCTCCAACAGCTTACGCTGTGACTGTGCTGCGTGTGCCACGCAGGCCTATGACTTTTTGTAGCGTGGGCTACACTGGCCGAGGTTGACCAGTTTCGCGTGGCTCCTGGAGAGCCGATGCTGCGCATGCGCGAGGAGCAGTGACTTCATTCAGCGCACAGCTGGCGCGCCGGGCGTTTGCCCGGCGTTTGCGCTGGGCGTTTGTCAGTATGGTATAGCCATGGAGGAGGAGAGCGAAATTGCTGCTCAGCGGCGCAGAAGAACGGAGAAGCTAAACTCATCAGATCTCGAAGTAGCTGCCTGGTAATTAGCGGTTGGTTGAGCGTAGGAAGAACGAACAGAAGAAGGCTAAACGTCCTGCGGAGACACCGGAGCAAAGGGAGGAACGTCTAGCAAAGTGGCGTCGCAAGGAGGCTGAGCGACGTGCCCGACCATCTCAGCAGCAGCAACAGCAAGACGCCGTCAATGACGTCAAGGCTCACCGATTGACTGACTATACAGTGAATCTTAGCGAAAGCGCCAGTGCCACTCGGACCTTGAAGACGGACTTTGTAAACAACCCGTTTGGATATGTGCGCGACGTGTGTGAAAGACTGTGGCACATGAAAAACTTGACGCCGGTAAGTAGTGCCATGCATGAAACGTTGAGTTTAGCGGCGCCGCCTGAGTGGTGTGAAACCATGGCGCGGGTTTGTACAACGTGCAAGAATTTTCTCGTTAAGCAGGAGATTCCACTCTTTAGCGTTACCAATGGGCATCATTACCCGCCCATGCCACCAGGTCTACCGGTTCTGAACGATGTGGCCGACATAGTTCACGCTACGTATGTCCTGGCATAGCCGAGCTAAGCCACTGCTAATTTTTTTGACAGCATATCAGTTATTTTATCTCGAAGCTTGCGAACATTTCCGACCTTTGCTAACGGTGGTTGCTGCTGTCTTTACGAGCACCACACACAGAGAAAACAATTACGTATCTGGTGTTGTGATCAAACCTAGATACCCTAGAACAACAATTCCATGCTCTAACCATTGCACACATGCACACATACACACAGTGTTTCACTAATGCACGCTACCACGCTTGGTAAGCTTCTCTATAACGCGCTAATCTGGCCTCCCTTTGCTCCGGTGTTTCAGCAGACAACTTTGGATTTGCTTGAGATTTCTATGCCTGCTGTCTAGCTGTATATACTGTAGGATTGGATCGAGCCTGTTTGCGCTGAAACGCACTCACAGACGGCTCAGCCGGTGCGCCATCCATAGCGAGACTGAGTGATCAAGTGCTGGCGAAGCAGCCGTTAAACCCTCGCCTAGTCACGTGGTACCGCAGCGGCAATGCTGCGAGCAAGCGCAGCTGCAACGCCTCTCAACAGCGGATCATGTGGCGGAACTCCATGCCGGCCACAATTGCACTCCGGCGGCTCGCGCACCGGCGGCTCAAGATCATTGCGACGCGCTGAATGACCTTGCGAGACATGGTGCTGTAGAACTTTCACTCAAATAAATGTATTCCTTTCAAGCACACAATTCCTTTACAACCACGGCAGTTTTTATGCCTTCTTCGCCGGGTGTTGGCGCGTCTGCTGTGACGATTTCTCGCCAAGTGTACTGATTCCGGAGACAGTGCAATCCGTGGTCACGTGGGTCACGTGGTGGAGGTCTCCGTACCAGCCGTGCATGCACGTAATCTTTATGCTTCAAAAGGCGGTGCAAAAATTTGGACAGTTTCCCACCATTTTCTTCCTTTATATTACAGTGGCAATGTATTTTGATAGTAAAGTACAATTGAAATTGAACCGAACATTTTAATTAACCGCTTCACATATATTGCTACATATCTGCACTGGATGTGCATATATATATTTTTTTCTTGGTATATTGCACGCTATATGCTCAGGCAATCCGTCTCACCTGCTGTTCTTGCTACAGTATAGGTGAAGCATGGTACTGGTTCGCAGTTTGTATTGATTTATATTGATGAAACAGGAGAGATATTAAAAATTATTTACCAACGGAGTAAGCTGTCATTCATCTATAACGTATGTTTCGTGCTTACAACACACTTCACAATTTTTATTGCCAGTTTTCAATTAAAATATAACTTATACTTTTTCGCAGTCACGTTGCATTCACCCTTGATTGTTTTTTGCAAACTAGCAACTTCATTAACCACTCGTTACCGTGTTCTTGGGTTCTTTGGTCGCCATCTGATTCTCGAGCCTTTAACCTCCTCATCATCAACCTAAACGAACTTTCAGTAAATGTTCGGTGCCTTGTTGATCAGACAAAAAGCCTTTTTAATCACCAAACAATGTTCGGATACGCGACCCTCACATGTCAGCATGACGAATGCATTGGAGCATTGACGCATCATGGCAGGAGAGAGACTAATCACGCGAAGAAAACTCGACTTATCTGCGTGAAGCTTTCCGCTCCCGCCGTAATGAAACCCCAATCGATCGTGCGAGACGGCGGTGAAGAGGGCCTCCATTTCCAACCACGTAATTAACCTCCCAGTATAATCGTACGCTTAAATCATCAAAGGCAAGCAGCGGAAGACACAGGAGTTGAGAAGAGAGGAAAGCGAGAGAAAGAAAACAGCGTCGGTGCACAAACGCGCGCAGAGGGTGAACGTTCATCGCGTGCGCATATAATATACATGTAACCCTCGCTGCTGCTCTCGTCATTAGAGCACACTATACTCATGTTTAGTTCTCGTCTGGCTTTCAAGCAATCGAACGACAAGTGACATCGCAGCAGGCACGCGTATCAAGTCAATGATGAGAATGCAACCCTCCCCTCAATGCTCTTGATGCTTCTCAAACATTACCGCGGTCTTGTATTTTTTTCCCTCAAGCATCGCCATCATCGCTTGACAAAGCTCGCGTGCGCGCGCTCCACTCACATCAATGCTCTTTCGTTTTCGTGTCACCCTAATGTGCAATGAAGTTCATCTCAAACCACAGCGGCAGCGGCGACAGAGCGCACGCGATCGACAAGGGTCCATATTTATGGCAACGGAAGCAGGGGTATATTCCGCCTCTTATTACCCTGCTGGGACTGTGAGATAGCGAATGCGACGGCATCGCTCTGAAGCAGCCTTGTGTGCATCCCCAGAGCGATGGTTACGCGACGTCGCACAGAATAAAAGGAAGCTTTCGCCGGAACCCAACTCCGGTATCCCAAAGACATGTAAAACGAAATAGTGCTCTCGTGAGCCAACCACTGGACCAATCTGAATTAAGTTTATTGCATTGCAGACAAAAATCTGAATTCTAGCGTTATTGTAGGAAGTATAATATTAATTTGGGACCTCGTACTTAAGAAAAAAATTCGGAAATAGGTAAGTTATAAAAGAAAATCAAACATCAAGTTTACCAATCTGTAACTATGCTCCGAAAGGAAATATCGCAGTTCTGTAGGCTGCATCCGTTCGAGCGTCTAAGGTGTGAAAAATTTTCTGAGTTAACAATTTCCTTGAAATCATTAAAATGCTTACAAACCGTTTTGCAAAAGCCATACTCACTAATCAGATATATATTTTATACAGTGTATAATACCTCAAGGGTGTACGCTTTAGATGTCCTAGTGGGTACAGTTTCCAGAATTGTGATATCAATGTTTACTACTGAGTTACTCCAGTTTTTTTTTATTCTTATGTATTTTGCAATTGTTAAAAACTTTATAAAAATAATAATGGTCTACACAAAAGATCTTGGTATTCCAGGCACTAGAGGGTCTCTTTTTCTTTATTTGCAACAAACTTCACCTAATTCGGTGCAGTGGATGACGAACAAAACGGTTGCGTTCTTATGTATTTCGATAGGAGCTGTCAAGCCAAAGCTTCGTGTTAAGTAATTATCTCAG
Organism: Dermacentor silvarum; assembly: GCF_013339745.2. Taxonomy (NCBI): domain Eukaryota; kingdom Metazoa; phylum Arthropoda; class Arachnida; order Ixodida; family Ixodidae; genus Dermacentor; species Dermacentor silvarum. Next base: position 71,835,481 of record NC_051159.1, read on the forward strand.
CATATGCGGGAAATATGACAATTACTCTTCAACACGCGTATTAGGGGCTGTGTGATATGACTTGTACTGTTACTTACTTTCACAATTGTTGCTTCATTTTTTTTTTCACGTTGTTGAAAAAATTTGAGGCAGCTTTACACTAGTGGGGCGAAGACTGATCAAACAGCGAAGCTGGCAACCCCACCTAGCTCTATCTCGATTCGCCCAAGTTTTTGCGAGGTTATGCTTCGAGACTCGGCCAAGGAGCGACGAACATTTGATCATTAAAGTATATGGACGCTTCTGGACGCTCAAACGCTTTCGCTCGGTTTCGCAGGCTCGCAAGTCCGTATCTTCTGCGAATCGCCGACGTTTCGCCGCCGCTTCAGCGGCGCCATACTGGGGTTCGGACCAAAGTCGTCTCACTCGCTCTCGAGTAGCGGCGCAGCGGCTTTCGCACCGCGCTTCCTCTTCTTCGGGAGTGACGCTCTTCATCGGCCGCCCCACCTTCGCGGTGATGTGCTCCGCGCGGAAACGGCGAGGCTGTTGTGTCGGAGCTATATATCGCGTTGGTCGGCGCAGTGACGTCGCGACTTAGCTCCGCCTCTGCGCAGCCGCGGCAACCGCTCCGCACGGCGCGGTGACATCATGGCTCGGCAAAGCTAAGGCGAAGCTATGCGGCGCATACGATGACGTAATGGCTCACGCAGCTGTGGCGAGGCTCGGCGCAGCTGGGGTGAAGCGTTGCTAGGCGACGCATGGACACGTCATCGCCAGGTGGAGGATTTGCGACGTACACTCGGCGGGCCATCCTCGAGCGTAAAACAGCTTCGCTAGTTCACAGGGATGTGTGCCATTGTCCTTAGACCCTTTCTGCATTACCTCCAGGATGAGCCCGCATTTCGGGCGTACACCACCACACTAACTTCAGCTTAAACAGCTTCGCTGTTAATAAATATTGTAGCGAAGTGCTGCGCGATTTTGCGTGTATGCAAGCGGCTCTCAACGAATTTCGCGAAAAGTATCATACTTGTGCTATGCATGCGAAAACACCTTTGTACGACGGGACTTGTCCAAAATGCACCGAATTCTAGCTTTAATGCAGTAGTATAAAACATTTCACTAAAAAAAAGCACTTATCGCCTTCGTGTGCTGGCCCATATGACGAAGTAACAGACTCTTACACCTAAAGAACAACGGCAGCAATGTAATTGGCTAAAGCTATCTTTCAGAACTGCTATGCTATATTTATTCGACACATCATGTGTCCCACATATTTGTTTGGCACACGCAAATTTCGAAGCTGGAAGTCAATAGTGAAGCTTCATAAAGCGTTGAGTACGTTATCAGTATCACATTAAAGCAGATGTTTGCGCTTGATGAAGCTCGTCAGCCTGCATTGAAAAACATCGAATAAAGTCGAAGATCCCACACACAAATGCAACGTTCAACACTAAGTGAAAAAGGAGGCACAGCAGGATGAAAAAGTTGACGCTCAAATGAGCGCTGTTTTTGCAAATACTGCAGTGACCGTACTGAACAGTAAAGCAACACGCGAAGACATGCACATATTGGCGATCTAAGTGTTAGGACATATATCCACCCGTGACCACCACGTTTACCACATGCTGTGGTTCTGCCCTAGAACGAGGACTTCGCGAAACAAAGATGCTAAGGGCAGTGACCGTATAGACTGGAAAAACAAACGTAAATACGGGGTGATAATTTTTAAGGTACATGGAATTTTGTGATCGCCTGGGGCAAATAGCATAAATTCTTGTCCTCGAGCTGCATTATTGGAATCGGCGGACCTTATTAGCATGATATATCGAAACACATATTCAGGTAACGAAAGTTCACCAATTAATTTCTGAATTAGTTATCTTTACGGCACATGTTCGAATTTACGAATTCTAGCCGACGAAATAGACGAGCGCTGAATTGCCAATGAAAGCACAACACATAAGGACAGGAATCTGTGTTCCTTTCATCTGAGTTTCTCTTGTTATTATTGCGATAGCAATTATATGGACACTCAAAAGCAGATTTCTGCCGTCGGCGTCGCCGTCGCCGTCGCCGTCGCCGTGAGGTTCCGTATGACGTCATTTGGAGATGAAATCGTCGCCGCGCGCCGAACGCTGTATGTGCGAGTGAAAGGGCGCGAGGGACGCGCTCTTTCACGGGGCTGAGCCGTGCTCCCTCAAGGGCTGCAGAAGATAGCGCCAACCTTTCCCTTTCCCTCAAGAACCACTTACCGGGGAGTGAACGCACGGCGGAGAACAAACGCGCGTTCCGCGCCGTGCTTGCTTAAGGGCTGCAGAAGTAGGCGTCTCTTTCCTCCTTTACAATCACCATATATGTAGAGCAAACGCGCCTTCTTCGGACGCGCGAGAGGCCGTGGGGGAGGGGGAGGGAAGGGAGGCGACGTTTAGCTGCGGCACCAAGTGCCTATTTATATCAGAGGCTCCAGCAACAGTCACCAACGCCGCACGCATTTTGAGCTAACGCGGGCAAAACGCCGATGGCGTCGACAACAGTTCTGCGTGTTGTTGCTACCAAAGCCGCTCACCTTACTTCGTATGACATTGCTGTGTTGCTATCGCATTCATTGCTTCGCCCTTAGGGCGAAACTGTGACATTTTATTGAGATAGCAATTATATGAACACTGCAAGCGTATTTCTGGCATTTGCGTCGTCGTATGAAGTCCAACAGCGATGAAATCGTCGCCACGCTCCGTATGCTGCATGTGTATGTGAAAGCGCGCGAGGGACGCACGCTTTCACGGGGAACGAACGCACGGCGGAGAGCAAACGCGACTTCTTCCGTCGCGCGAAAGGAAATGGGGAGATGGGAGGGAGGGGAGGCGACGTTTACTTGCGGCACCAAATGCGTATTTATATAAAAACGTTGCGAGGCGAGAAGGTGGTAAAGACTTGCGACGCTGCTCGACAAGTGTCCCGTTCTGATCTCATCGAAAACTTGCGAGCCGCCGCCAGAGGCCCCGGCAACACTCACCAACACCACGCGCGTTCGGTGCGAATGCGGGTTAAACGCCGACGGCGTCGACAACAGTTCTGTGCGTTGCTGGAGCTGCTACATGTCCTAGTTTATACACCTGATAAAACTACTATCCTTATTCCGTATAGCTCTATACTAATTTGCTATCGCAATTGACGCTTCGCCTTTCGTGGGAAACTCCGATATTTTTTTTATTTTAATGACAATTCAGCACTCTTCTGTCGCACCAACTAGTCCAACGGCTCATGCTTCTACAGTACTTGAAAAGAATTTTCAGGATTACACCAGTTTCGAGATATTGTTTCCCAAATTGTGAGACGAAATACATGAGCGTTCCAGTTACTTCTGTGCTTCAATGCATCAAAGAGCATTTTGTTAAAAAGATCACCAGCCCTTCTCCTGTCTAAGAAATGCGGGTAAGCGAAGCTTGTGTATGTGTAAGTGGTTCGTGTGGAAAGGAAAAGGTTGACGCTATCTTCTGCGGCCCCTGAGGGAGCACGGCTCAGCGCCAAAGAAGCTTATCGTGTGTGTATCCGACCTTCGTGGTGGTTTTCTCTCTCTCTCTCTCTCTCTTTATTTCTTTCTTTTTCACTCTCTTTCTTTCTCTCTTTCTCGCTCTCTTTCTCTTTCTCTCTCTTTCATTCTTTCTCTTTCCTTCCCTCTTTCTCTATTTGTTGCTTTCTTTCTCTTTCTTTCTCTGACTTTCGTGGTGATTTAATTCCTTCTCTCTCTCTTTCTCTCTTCCTTTCTCTCTCGCTCTCCCTCTCTGACCTTCCTGGTGATTTTCTTATTCTTTCTATCTTTTCTTTCTCTTTCTCTCTTTCTTCCCTTCTCTTTCTCTATCTTTCTCTCTTTCTTGTCCCTAGTATGTGCCATTGAGCTTGGACCCATTCTGCAATATCGCCAGGATTGGCGCACTTTTCAGCGTGACACCACCGCCACCACCACCACCGACACTTGAGAGCCTATAAAGCTTGGCTTAAAATTAAGTGGAAGAACAGGGCATTTTTACGTCGAGTTCGATGGCGCATATCTCCAAACATGTGTCATTATCGAAATTATTTCCACGTGGATATGCCTTGCAATCTCACAGGCTATAATTCGTAAATTACAATATGTGCCGTAAAGTAATGAATGAGGAAGTAAATTAGTGACTTCTCGTGCAATTAATACCCGCCTCTTAGAATAATCAAACTCAAGGACTAGAACTGTCTTATCTACAACAAGGAAGTTTTAACTATTCCGCAAAACCTTAAAATGATCACCCTCTAGATACGTTCACCTATTCATGATGAGTTCTAAAAGTGATTGGTGCACTTTTCGAACGAGGAAGGCCGACAATTTTACCAGTGGAGCTGTTCTTAGTCGACCCTTAGCCGTCTGCGCGGGGTCACGCAAGTCACGTGACCAGGAGATCTAATAAGCGTCGCGCCGGGAAGGGCAGGTCACGTGACCAGCAGAGGACGAGAGGCGTGCTGGGGGAGGAATGAAGGAAGGAAAGAGTGGAGAAGAAAAGGTAGGGTGGTGCACCAGCTTAGCACAACCGGTTTGCTACCCTACACATGGGAGCGGGATGGGGGAGAATGAGGACCAAATGAGAGGCGGCGCTGGGCGCGAGGAGGAGACGCGCAAAGAGAAGGTGTTTCTGTGCGGCGCGCCCTTTCGGATAACGTGCAACGCGCAGAGCTGCTGTCGACGCCGTCCGCACTTCCCCGCGTTTGCTCCGAACGCGCGCGGTGTCTGACTGCAGCCGATGCCTCTGGCGGCGGCTCGGCAGGTTACGACCAGAGAACTGGACACTCATCGAGTCGCGTCGGAAGTCGCGGCCTCTTCTCGCCTCGCAATGTTTCAATATAAGTTCCTGTTGTAGATCTGTGTGTATTTGTGTTTACGCAATACCATCACAACAACACAGGCACGTGTAACAATCGGTGTTTCGGTGTAACTAACACTGCTTCGCTGTTGGACCATCTTCACGGAGGGTAAGAGGCGGTGTTTTTTTTTTTTTTCATTTAGGTAACCTCGTAGGCCGAATGTCAATGTATGCGATTTCAAAGACGTACTATACCTTATGTGCACCGATCGTTGTGTCTCCTTGTCTATGACGAAGTGCTGCTGAAGATGTTCTTTTCAGCGCCGTAGCGGCTGCCATTCCGATGGCAGCAAAATACAAGAACACCCGTTTTCCCCGATTTTGATGCACGTTAGAGCACCCCAAGTGGCCTAAACTGCACGGCGCTCCTCATAGCTAACTATACAGCTTTGTAATGTTAAACACCGCAATTTATTACACCGTATGCCCATGCCAGATGAATAGCACGTGCCCTAAATCTCAATTGTCATTCTGACTGTTTGGTTAACATGCTACAACAAGGACCTTGTCGTAACGACAAGATTATTTTCCCAATTATGAAAGGCCAACGTCATTTGTTTACATCTCTCATATTCTTGGTCAGCCATTGTGCTACCTAGCTGCATGAGCAATTATTCTAAATATAAAATTGGTTTTGACACACAGTTTGTATATGTGATATGCTGAGCATCATCCACGAGCGCCCGACATGTGCCAAAAATAAGCGCAACTGCTGAGTGCTCCGAGCATCTAATTAGTTTCTGAAGTGTCTAACAACACCGGTACCTATTGTTGGAACAAAATCAACCGTTGGTATCATCATGTCATAGAACACAGGCAGGCGCTGGAATAAAAGTGTTGGCTTAGGTACGTATAAGAAAGAAGGTGAAATGCTGGAGAAGTTGCCTGAAAAATAAACCAATACCATCAATAAAGCCCCCATTATTTTTGATCACCCTATTCTACATTCATTCCCTGAATGTCAGCAATGTCTTAATTCTTCGAAAATTTCCTGCGCGCGTTTTCTCCAGCAGGGTATAGGCACATGCCCCCTTTATCATACGTTCGGAATGGTCGTTTGAGCAACGTTTGGTTCTGCTGTACGTTCGTGCATATACGTTCCCCGTCATTTTGTTCCCTGCTTAGAAGTTGCAGGACCACGGTCGATATGGCAGTGCGGGACCAGTCGGCCTTCCGCCGCCGCTCCCGCAAAAACGCTTTGCTCTCCGATCCCCGAGGGAGTGCGACGCCAAATATAACGTTGTCGGCAATGACGACTATGTGCTGCAGTGAGCACAACGCGCTGAGTGGAAGTTGGCGCAGCCTGTCCGCTCCAGCTGAGCCCACACGTGCAGCAGGTTGACCAAAAACGACGTCGACGAAAATTTCTTGAGTGATTTAGGAAAGAGAGAAAGCCTCTTATCGATTTTCGCCTCACTCGCTGGTCCACTGCGCTGCTCGTTTTCCCTGAAGTGTTCCAAGAGCCTCACAAAATAAAAAATGGTGCGGGGACAACGATGGTTGCTGAGCTGGTAGTTCGTTCGGCTAGATAAGAACTAAATAGAAAATAGATGAATGAAAAATACATAAAAAGAAGGTAAAAGTAAGCAGCGGGTAGAGTTTGCACCGGGGAAAACCTGTTTACTGAACGGACACGTTGCGTGTTTGTTAGAAGGCAAAAGGACGAGTTAGGTTTCACCACCATTTCCAATTATCCGCATGGCAGCGGTCGAGCTCTGTCTCTCTATCTGTGTGCTTTATTATTGCGCGATGACATCGGAGATCAATATCACGCGAAATAAATAAATAAAGATGTGTGCCGACCAAGAAAGTAGCACCGTTCTCCCTACTATGTTTCCCCGGGGAAAACACGAAGGTAAAGAACAAACAGCCATTGACATGCAGTGCCCCGAGCAAGCAGCCTGGCACGTATACAGCCATTTGGCAGAAGCGATAGGAAGCAGCTATTGAACTGTGAATCGAAGCGTTTTAAAGACAAGGCACCTGGCAAGGAAATGTCAAACATTCGACTATTCTTTACGTTGCTTGTGTTCCTCCAGCACAAATTGTGGGGAGAGCAGGGAGGGATTGGCTTGCTAGTCAAACAGCGAGTCGGCAAATAATGGCTCGTGCCTGCCATTGTGAGTGCATTTGTATGTTACCGGAGACCTCAGACTTCTCCTGGAGCGTGTCTCCGAATGATGCATATATGCAAGCTAATTAAGCGTGTCGCTTTTTTGACAACGGACATAGCTTAAAAAACGGTGTGCATATAAGTACGAAAGCATCCTCGTTTTCCAAGATTCAATTTTTATTTCCTGCCTATTTGAAGTTATATACTGCTGTCGCACCAAAAGTACAACATCCCCGTAGTTTGTACACCATTTTTACAAACACACATATCGTGTCTCCCAGTATCACTACTACAAACGTTCGACATTGCATCAGATCAAGGAGTTATTTGGGGTGGGGGGCAGCTGGCAATTCTACTGATGATAAGAGTGCGGTAATCCACTGCATTCCGCATCACAGTTTTATTTGCGGTATAGCGAGAACTGTCATGTGAAGGTCTGTAGCTTGGAGTGGCGTTTACATAGGCGTATTCATCTTGCATCGCAATTGCCTACTTCCCGGAATGTCAGGCCAAGCTGGACAACCATACTCTCAGAGATCACAATAAGAGATCGGATAACGAGACATGCTGCTGTCGCCGTTCGGTGCTGTAGGGCGTATACTCCTGATAGTTACGTTTTTTTTATCGTTTCTTCTTGTTTTCTTGCCTTTCTTGTCGCATCTTTTAAACGTCTGTTCTCTTCGACTAGTAAAGACCACATTTGGTTAATTTCCCCATCTCGCTCTGTACCATAATGACCGTTAAGTTCTCTTGCAATAAATTTTGCCAACACAATTGGTCTATGTAGAAAATAGTAGCCACTACAAACCCAATCTTCATCAATCAATATCAACGTAAAATCTATCTTTCCACAACAGGATATGATCCCACTCCCATCGGCCCCCACCACCCTTAGCAAATTCCTGTTCCGTCCCCTTCTACGTCAACGCCAGCCCTCACAAAGGACAGGCTGGACCATGACTGTCTGTATTACACAAAATCTCGGGCTGCCTCTAGCAGAGTCAACCTCGGCCTGTCATCTTTCCTTTTTCGGCAACATCAGTGTCTGCCACAATCAATCATACAAACATGAACCACAGTTAACCTGTGTGACTCGCACACAACCAATCATACAAACATGAACAACACCTAACCTGTGTGACTCGCACACAACCAAGCGGCGGCGGCTGTTTACGAAGTTCCCTTTCCCCAAGTCTTTCTGCAAAGGAAAATATAAGAAATGAACCTCGTGGGTGTCTAAGCTGATTTCAAATTAGCCTAGTCCTCGTTTCAAAAGTCAATGCATATAGAAATGTCTATGTCTGTACAAAGGTACCAATGAAATTGCGTCAGACCGACAAGCGTTTCGCGGAAAAACACGAGCACTTTTCTTCAAAGTGACATTCAAGGACGCAATGATATATAGTTTTGAAAACCAGCAAGATATACAGCTCCACAAGCACTCATTTGTCTGCTGATCCCAGTGTGCTCTATTCCGCCCATTTCTCGAACTTGAAGAACGGTGACTCATGCCGTAAAGATGTGATCCATGACTCATTTGAAATGATTTACTAATCTAAAGGTTAATCATTAACACTGTAAAAAGCACCACTATGAGAGCAAGAAATATCAGCCCAATGTCAGTAGCCTACTCCCGAAGCAAATGCGCGCAGAAGCTGCATCTACATTACTGAAGTTCCTGATGCTCACGGGCCTACATAATAGATTTTGAGAGCGTTGCCACCTACCGTTTCCGCCACTGGATTGTACGCTTTGTTTCCTTTGTATGTGCCCCCATATACTTCCCTCTTTTTTTTTTCTTGTCCCAACGTTATCCCAGACACAGACAACAAGAAATGGACCCTTAGAGCGCTGAACAACTGGCACTCTTTGTTTTCCGAGAGCAGGCGTAAATACGCTTCACATTAGGAAAACAGATAAATGTAAGATAAAGAGACAACAGAGCGAAATCCGATCTGCAGTGTTTACTTCACCAGACCTTTGAAGACGCCAATTTAAGGAGCCAACATCTCCTAAATATCATACATTGCAAAAAAAAAAAAAAGCGGCACTTTGTAAAGCAGAACCCCTCCTAACTAGCCCAATTGTAAGCTTCTGTGATCTACAATATGAATTGAATTTTTTTTTTCAGTCTCTTTATGCCACAACATTCTGCGCACATTCAAATATATTTGTTGATTCTCTCGCTCCGCTACGTCGTAATTACACTTTAAAAAAAAACACCGCCCAAGCACTCCGTACAGATGGTTAACCAGCGATTCCGAAACGTGCGGCCCCGGTGTTTAGCAGTGGGTTAATCACGACGCTGTATTGAAGCGTTTCTTAATTATTGGTTACATGTTTGTGTTTCTAGTGGAACGCAAGCGCCAATGGCGGGCGGATGCTGTTATAACCACGACGCCGAGCTAAACTCGAGATATCGAACGCATGCGACAATGGCGAGCCGAGGAGGTGGCGTAGAGCAGCATCAACGTGGCAATGGCGGGAACGCGTTCGCTGACGATGTCACTAACGGCGCTGAATGGCGCGCGCGTTTGGGTAGGACGTAGAGAACTACGTAACGTACGGCGCAGCCAATGGAGACGTTACGCGAAACATAGGACGAATGGTTTTTCGTTCCGCCTAGCCATATACAGCTTTCGCTCGCTATAAAAAGCGTATACCTCTTGCTGGATCCGACAAAATATAATTTTATGTGGGTCCAGCAGGCTGTTTATTCGATACTCCCACCGCAAATGCGGCGCTAGCACTGAGTAGTGTAAAAGGTGTTTGTTTCCATACATTATTGGCCATTTCAGCTGAACAAAAACAGTCCATAATTCCGAAGACAAATCGAATGTCGAAAATCGAAAGATGCATGAAGGTTCTTGACCTTTCATTGAATGAGCAAGAAGGGATATATATTTACGAATGTCCATTAATGAGTTTTGCATCCTGTACTACGAACAACTGTGGTACGTTCGACAGTACCGAAAATGTCAATTCTCCCTTGCTCAGAGTGCACGAATAAGTTTGCTTCAAACGAGGCCCCTGTGTGCATGTTTTCTTGCAGCGCCAACCTTTTCCTTCCCACCTTGTCTTCTTACAGGCCAAGGTACGTGAATCATTAAGAAGCCTTGCTGAAGCGGCTATGGTCATTGCGGCAGCTCTGCCTTGGGAACCGCGAGCAGAAATTGTTTTCCGGGAGAGGCGATTGCTGGCGTCCTTCTTCCTTCCGTGTCGAGACACAAGTTACAAGTATCGATCTGTTGGCTTTTCCGGATGATTCGGAGTACCAGTCTTTAACAGAGCAAAGAAACTGGGAGTAAATTGAAATTGGTGTAGTGACAGGAATGGCCGAGAAAACTTTGGAGAACCTATGCGTGTAATTCTTCCTCTTTCTTTACATTGATTTTGCTTCGTGCCTAGAGGGCCGCCGCTGGTACGTTGCTCTGTGACACTATTTGGCTTCCTCGTTTAGCGTTTCGTTTTATTGCGATAACATTGAACAATGCTCTTCGGGGTCTTCGCGCTTGATTTCTACTGAAAACTCCGACTGGGTGACAGAGCTGATGCCACTCCATCAAAGGTATAGAAGAAGGAACAGGTCACGTGACAGAAGATACGCGTTTTCATGTATTCTTATACATAAACACACAAAACAATGCAGAAAAAGTTCAACGATTAGGATGCTCCCTAATGCGAAATTTGAGCGCAGCTGTATACGTGTTTTCATTTCGCGATATGTTGGATGGCGCGAACAATCTGGCTCGTGCGGTACATTTCAAATAGAGCGAAGTGTGGCGCGACTGCCTCGTTAATCTGGAGATCGCGAGAGCCAGCGCGTGGGTGACGCATGGGCGCGATTCACCGCAGCCGCCGCAACAGATCTTCTAGACGACGCGCGCTACTCTGGCGCCATCTGTTAGCCATCGTCGCCGCACTTCGCTTTTCTTCTGGCGCTTCCACCATAACCTCCTCCTCCGCTTTCCGCCTCATGGTTCCGCTGCATGTGCCCTCTTCTTGCGCTTTCCTCCTCGCGTCTTTCATCCCCCGCTGCGCTCGTTCGCTCGGTTACGAGTGACAACGCCGTTGCACTTCGAGGCGTCGTGGAGTACCTTGACTCGTCAGGGCTCTCCGCGCGCCTCTAAGACCTGATTTCTGCAACGGACGGATGGCCTCGCGGCCTCCCAACCCACCCCAGACCTGACAGGTCCGGAACAACACCCCTGCGGTCTAAGCTGCACGCTAAGGCCTACCATCTCGGCCTGATACGTGCCGCCACAGCCTGCCGGTTTGCCTCGCCCAGCCATGGTGACGACTTCACCCTATCCCCTTTCTCTCCCACTTTCCCCTACCTGTTGGCGCTGAGCAATGCTCCCTCAAGGGCTGCAGAAGATAGCGTCAACATTTCCCTTTCCACACGAACCACTTACTACTACTACTACTACTACAACGCCGACACTCGCCGCAGGCGCTGGCGCCTATGACCTGCTCCCTAAAAGAGAAGCGGGCTCGCAATTGTCTGCTAAAAGGAAGATATATGTATATATATGTATATATATATATATATATATATATATATATATATATGTATATATAAGCTATTGTTTGAAATGATGATAGTGTCGTGGGTGTACATTTGACCACCGACATGCTATTGCGAGTAGGGAGGGGAAACGCGATTATATTCGAATATCGGAAAAGAAGTGATACTCCGTTGACCTCGTGGGCCATCTTAAGTCGTACTTCAATACAGCAGTAGTTTTTCGATCCATTTTTGACATACGTTTCAAAAATGTGCGTTCGCGTAAAGTTTTGGCCGAACTTCGTTTCCTTATACAGAAAGGACTAACCTTTGCTTTGGAACGTTGGCAAAGATAGCTCCGCTTTAATGCAGAATTAGAAGAGGAAGGGCCTAAATAAACTGGACCGTAAACATGCTAAGTGTGTGCGATTGCGTACTCAGATTGGGATGTCTCAACAGGTGTGCGGGACATCATGGCCCGGCCATTAGGCCATGCTAGCACCCATGCTTCTCTAGTGCGAAAGTCGCTCTTTGAAATGTCTGGTCTGGCACGTGTATCATGTGCCAGTTTCTCGTACTCTCGCGTCGTGACAACAAGCGCGTTGAGACGCCGTGTTATACTGCACTGCTTTCGAGATGGGTCCGCATTTTTCCCACTGCACTGCCTTCGAAATCGCCGCTTGTTTTTACGCCGAACAATAATACCACCAAAGTAGGTGAAGTCTCATCTATAATGCCATCGCATTAAATAGGATAGAAAAGATAAAAGCAGACAAAATGACATCACGTAACGCACGGAGTATGTGTGATGTAATTTGCGGAATTTTTTGTCTGTGGTGTCCTTTGTTTCCTGGATATATTTTCACACGGCATATTGAAAATACGTTTGCTACTTTGCGTTTCTCTCTTGAAAATAAGATCTTGTTTGTTGCGACTGCTAGATATGACGAAGCAATGCCATAAGTTTTATTGCCTTGTCGGCGCCTCCTCGTTAACAAGACATCAAGTATATCAATCGACCCTCCGGTATCGGCGTTCAGGTCGTGTGGACACCATAACAATTTTGCGATTTTTATCTCACTTTTACAGTACGTTACGCGACTATCTATTATGCCTTAGGATTGTAACATCCTTGTAAACGGCCTCAAAGTGTCTCCTCAAGCAGTTGTCACTGCAAACCTTGCATCTTACTCATGCCGTCACAGGCAGCAAAGCGTAGCGAGATATTAACAATTATGTGGCGCCAAGAAAATCGTCCCCTATGCCACGTATTGTTTCCTCATAATAGATACTGCCTTGATACTTTTTTTTAGTCTCACTGGTTCGGTGCATTCGACAAAGTGATTTAATTTTCTGGGAAATCTCACACATATGTCATTTATCTGCCCGATACAAAGGTAAGTTGAGCTACTTTTTCAGCCTGTGCTTATTACAAGGCAAGTGCACTGTAAAAGCAGGAAAAAACGCGAACCAGACAAAGTTCAGCTCTCAGCATCCGATCAGAACTTGATATCGTCTGAAAAAAAAACACAATATCCTTTTGCATTTTTAGAACTGTATCAGCATTACATATCATAGAAATATACAAGTATGAGCTAAAGAAGGGTTACATTTCAAATCAAGTAAAACAACTATTTCCAAAACTGAAATAGTTGAAATAGTTTCAACGTCGCCACTCTTCAAAAGCAGTTCTACATGTCTATTAGGCCGCGCATGCTCCATAGCACGCTATTGCGGACCCAGCAACTGCCGCCAGGTGTCACACCGCAGAGAAAAGACGGCCGTTCGTGCGCTCTACACAGCAGCGGACGGCACTGTACATTTCCACGCAAGCTCTGCTCACAGCCGGCCCCTTGCATTGGGATTAAGTTTAACGAAGAGTGGTAAGAGAAGCACCACGGGGACGCCCTGCGCAAATAGAGGACTACCGAGGTCGTTAGGCAAACACAGCGCGGTCTCGACATCTTCCCGCTGCCGCTCGCGTTAATCAATCTGCTCGCCACGATCCATACGAGCATGGTAAGGTGTATGCCACGACGATTTATGCATGGAAACCGTATAAAGGCAGGGCAGCCGCTACGCGAATCATCCCAGCTGTCTGATTAGTCATAGCAAATACAAATCATGCGCAATGCAAGTAACGGACACGAGCGGTTTTTGCACACGTTGCACTGTGGTCTACAGCTGCAAATGCGCATGATAATTAAAGTGATGCATCTATTTTCGGAGCGGTTCAGCGACAGCCGCTGAAGAAGCAGGCGCGCTGAGATGCGCTCTAGTTTCATTTTGTGTTCCTTATCTTCACTGTGTATTCTCGCTCGTAATAACAAGGGCAGTTCGGATCAATTTTAGGGGGAGGTTATGATTAATTGCCAGCCCGAATAAGACGAAACCGGCAAAGTGGAAGCTTTTGTTTGAAATATCCATCATCATCAGAAGAAAAAAGATCTACAAGAGCCGGTGGTTTCCGACGGGAGTGTGTACTCTGCTAGAGGTTGCTTCGAAAATTGAGTTATTTCGGAGAGATACGTGAGGTACTCTATAGTAGCCTGTGTGTCTGCGCCTTTGTGCACTCCGTGTGGTTGCCTTAATTGGAATTTATCACGGCAGCTAAGCAAACTACTTCCGTTGAACGTGCAATGCACACGGTGAACTTAATTTTTGTAATAAAATTTACTCCAGCTTTCCCTTCTTTTGTCTGTCTCCCGTTCTGTTTTTCGTCTTTGTAAAACAGAACAAAAGTATACTACGTGGTACTGAGCGATAGCGACTTCTCATTAATTTAGGCAGTTTGGGCAGCGAAAGAATATGGCATCTGGGTGCGCATTTACCGATATAAGTGAACTATCCCTACTTTATTTTACAAGCAGCAGCTTTGTATAAACACCTTAGATCACAGACAAGGGGGGTAAATGCGCTCAGAAAAGCTGCCTCTAAATCTTTATAGTACTACAATAGGTACTATAAAGAACTTCAGGCAATCTACATTTATTGGTTTTATTAAAATACGTCAAGACTGGTACAACGATCAAGGCCCAGAACGACCCCACACAAACCTCTGTACCAATTTTAAACGAAATGAATTAAATATAAGTAAAAATGTTGCACCCTTTTGTCTTTTCTTCCCATTCCGGACTGATTAGCCGTCTGTTGACTGGTTAATAAAAAGTTTTGTTGGTTGTACCAAGTATTTGGTAGTGATTCTCTTAATATAAAGGTCCCCCTATAGTAAACGTTTTGCCCGGTCCTCGCTTGTTTCCCGTTGTTCCACTGAATTACACAGTGAATATACAGTGCTTGCAAAGGCAGCACACAAGTGAATGAACTAGGATAAGAAACTCCCACGCCGTTTAGGTGAATATTTTCCAGCAATAACACATTACATATTTTCCTAACCGAAATGTTTGAAAACAAAAGAGCGAGAAAAGCGTATTCTCCAAGACATCTCCAATTACGCCTGTCCCGACTCTGTGCACTTGATCTTATGCCAGCAAGTTCTTGAATCTCATTGACACCATCTAAGCCATACTCGGCTGTGTTTTCCTTCTAATATAGGTGACGATGACGGCATGACGAGTGTCGGATGAGAAAGCTGGAATCACGACCACGAGCACATCCCCAGTGGCCTAAGCCCTTTCCCTTCAAATGAATTTCGGAAAACCTACCGAATTTCCCAAATTTCGATGTAGTCATACTTTTATGTGTCATTCTGATTTTGATAATATAATAAGTGATTGGTTTCTTGTTATACTTAACATAAACTGAAAAAAGAAGAAAAGCTGCTCTTAAGGGCAGCTTTCCATCAATGCCGACCGTAACTCATCTTTAGCAGCGGGAGCAGTACGACGTCGAATTGAACGAGTGTGACTCCTCATTGGTGATATTGGCACAACCTCCCATGACGAGTACAGTCCGAGATTGGGGGTTAAAGGTTTAGACAACTTGGATACAATGGGTCGGGATAGAAGCCGTGACTACGACAGCATGATGAGAGTAAAACATAACAAAGCTTGACAAAGCTTGAGTCCCGACAATGGACGGACGGACGGACGGACGGACGGACGGACGGACTGACGGACGGACTGACGGACGGACTGACGGACGGACGGACGGACGGACGGACGGACGGACGGACGGACGGACGGACGGACGGACGGACGGACGGACGGACGGACGGACGGACGGACGACTGACGGACGGAACGGACGGACGGACGACGGACGGACGGACGGACGGACGGACGGACGGACGGACGGACGGACGGATCGGATGGATGGATGGACGGATGGATGGATGGATGGATGGATGGATGGATGGATGGATGGATGGATGGATGGATGGATGGATGGATGGATGGATGGATGGATGGATGGATGGATGCGCTCCGGAAAAATCTGAGTTTATTGGTATCCATGGGCGTAACTATACAGAAACAAACCGGCCATCCACCTAACAATGGGAAACCAGGCATTGCCGGAAATAATGCGATCAGAATACTAGGACTATGGTTACAAAGTAACAAGAGTCACTCACACCATAGCGACTCTCAAGTCAAGCACGAAAAGCATCGCTAGACTAATAAGCAGAATTACAGAGAAATGCAGAGGGCTCCATGGAAACCAAACTATAAGACTACTTCAAGCTTATATTATTAGCAAGATAACATACGGGCTACCATATCAAGAGGCAACCCCGTCGGAAACTAAAGAAATTGACCTAATAATAGGTGGTGCGTATAAGGCAGCACTTGGGCTTCCTACGAATGCGGCAAACGAGAGGGTGCAAGCTCTAGGAATGTACAACACATTTGAAGAGTTAAGAACAGCCGTTCTCATGACACAAAGAGAGCGACTGTGCATCCCACCACAGGTAGAAACGTTTTGTCGCGTTTAGGTTACCCATTAAGACCACAATACTGCCAGGAACAAACGACCACGGTGCCGGATCCAATACGCAAGCGCATAATGGTCTCCTCAATTCCACGCAACATGAAAAACCATCACAACGCGAGAAGACAAGCAAGAGCTAAACAGCTTCAGAAAACCTTCGGCAGTAATCAAGATGTATACAGATGTACCTAGATTTAGCAAAGGACATGTAATAGTGGCAGTCCAAACTACACGCCACGGAACACTTAACACATCAGCCTCGATACGTACTAGATGCACTGCTACAGCGTAAGCAACGGCGATCGCACTCGCTATCGCATACAAAGAAAAGCAAAACAGCTCAGCTTTAATAATGTCCGACTCACAAGTGGCACGCAGAATGTATCTACAAGGCCGCATACGACATGTCGCCCTTAAGACCATCGGCGACACATTGAAAGAAGATCATGCAATTTGATGGTGGCCTGGCCACGAGGGTATCTCGGGAAACGAACAGGCACACACTCTTGCTCGAGGCTTTATTAAACGAGCTGGAGATATGGACAGCGATCAAATAGACGATTCCCTACTGGTCCGCGATATACTAGAGCACCAGCGAAGAACCCGACAAGAGTACGCCCCACCACACAAACTACTTAACGTGGAGGAGGCGCAGAAATATAGAATACAGACGCATACCTACCCACATTTAGGTAGATACCACAACATAAACCCAACCTTGTATAATACCTCTTGCCCGTGGTGCGGGTCCTGGCCTTCATTGCCTCACGTAACATGGGAGTGCACCAAAAGACCTCATACCATTATTTCACTTTTGGTACTCACTTTGCTAGGGGAGCCCTGGGAGGCCATCCTCGCTCTCACTGTCCTCGAGGCCCAGAAGGGCCTCGAGTGGACCTCTATGCATATAAGTAGACCTCTATGTATGAATGGACTAGGAACACAGATATTGTAGCCTTCAATCCTTAATTTTCCTTGTTTCGTGGCTTTGATGAATGTGCTGCAGCGTTCCGACCAACTCCTTCACTGTCTTTTCTGGCTACCGCGTACTGTGAATACCGATTGCATGAATTGGCGTTTGCGCGTCGTTCTTGTTGCGGGCGTTGGAAAAAAATGGAAACTTCCGATCAAATTGAAGGACCCGGAGACCCTATAGCGCTTAAACTGTTCCTGCTTGTTGCACTATTGACCTTCACGGCTGTGTTAGACTTAATGAACATTCAGATGTAGCCACCTTGCTCATAAAGCTCAAACCTCTCCAGGGTCATTGTTCCAGTACCTTACCTCAGCCGTTCTATACGCACATGAATGGTCAAATTTTGGCATACAGTGTTCTGGCCTGCTCTGTAGCGCGAAGTACTTCAATGGAGCTTGGGCTAAACAGTATCTACCAGGCATCATAGCACTTACAGCAAGTAGTGTTTTATAAAGGTGTGCATACATAATGTTGTAGCAGGTGACTCGCCATATTCCCTTATAGCGGCCCGTCTTTTGCGAAGGAAGAGCGTTACCATTTTCTTGTTTCCCGCGGCGCCTTTCACTCACAGCTACAACCACAACAGCGATCCGCCATACGATTTCTCCATGGCACTAAAGCATCGGACCGTGTTTTTTCGAGCACCGGGCGCTGCATTGCGCCTGCTGAGCCCACATTTCTGCGCTGCGGCCATTTTATATAAGTACGCGCCGTCCTGCAATACACGCCTCATCCCACGCGTCGTTGGTTATTGCAGGGCCCTCAGATTTCCCGTTTATGCGTCCGGGCGACTTTCTGCAACACAAGCGGGTCGGATCGCTCTTTTACGGCAACGCAATAAGGATGCTCTGCCGCTTTGATTCGCCTCGTGGCCTTGTCTGTATGCCTTCCCCACTCACCTTTCCGTTTTGTTTTTGAGCAAGCGCTGCGTTTTCCAGACACGCGCTTCGCTCGAGTGGGCCTGTGACCCCTCGCAGCTGGTCGTCGCCTTTTTAACATGTCCAGCCATGTCGTACTTGCGCCGCAGTATTGGTTTGTTTCTAACGATCTGTCCTCGTACATTTAAACTGTAACCTTAGGTCTAGGCTTTTCACTAGAAAATTGTTCAATATCAAAAATAAATGCCAAGCAGACAAAACACTGTATTGAAAAATGATGCGCAAGACATGTAGGAATTAGCACTCCTATGCTTCTGTGTTAAATAAAAAGACATGATGCTGATGGAAATACTAAGTGGCATTGCAGGATGTGAGGCCTGGCAGTTGCCAGGACGCAAAATGTATATGCAACACCCTGTATATGCAACACGTTGTAGTGCATTTTTGCTGAGTTGATTTCTGCGAGCTACCGAAATCGCCTGCCGTCTGTAGTGCCTGGTTTGATGGAAGGGGGGCGCCGGTCAAGCTGCCTTAACGCAGCTTTCTTCCTATCCTCCTCATCACACCATGCAGTCCTTACATGTTGTGATACGTAAACTGATACTCAAAAAGCGAATAGTCTTCCTCAAGCCTTCGGCTATTCGTTTACATTGATAAGCATCTTCGTTGGTTAATTGCATTTTTTTTTCTTTTTTTCTTTTTGCCGCACAGTACAGGCGTGTCTCGTGCTTCCGATTTGTATTCTACTAAACTGCTTTCTCAAGACCAACAAACTAATACAATCGGTCGTCATACTTTGAAGACCCATTGCTTTTGTTTTCTGCCAATATAAGCCACAAGAACCAAGGCAAACGATAACCGTGATGATGACAATAATTGCAACAATAGTCCAATAGACGGAGACAGCTACATAAAGGTGAAGTTCAAGCCTGTGAAAGATACGTGGCTTCACCAGCTGTGCGTCGTGTATAAGAGTTCGCAGAACTGCCTATGCACAAGAGCAACGAGTGTTGTCAGTAGAAAACATCGTTGTTTTTCTAATACCCGCAACTAAAAATGCAGTTCGTTTTAGCTTCCATAAGAGTGGCTCTTCTATCATTCATACTCTTTCGTTATCTCTGTCTGAGTCGTCCACGGAATAAGCAGTAAAGGCATGTTTCACGTCTTCCCTTGATCTGCATCATTGTTACGAGCCATGCGGTGCTGAATATCCGCCAGTCATTGTCATATCGATGAATTTAGGCGTCATAAGACTTGATCGCACGTTAGGATGGCAAAGGATACTTGTGACCGCCTAGCGAATGCTGATTTCTCCCACTCTGACGCCGAATAGTCTCCGTGTCCACATACGAGTGCGACCGCGGCAGCACATAGCTCACTTTCCCAAGCCACTGCAACCACAAATGTTGGCGTTTCTTCCTAACAGACTCCAGGATTTTTATATTCACGTGTAAGCGCGTTTTTCAGTAACAGATCAGCAGTTGCGGTTTCTCACTCTGTGTCTATCCATGTTTATTATGTATCCGTGTTTAGTGCTGAAGTGCGCTCGAACTCGGGCACGAATCACTACCAATTAGTCTATTAGTATTTTGACCCTGTCCTCCTCCTCTGTGCTGGTCGCCATATTCTTTTGCTTCGTCATCAAATCAAACCAAATCGCGCGGTCTAACCTAACAATGCAAAGTACTTGATACGAGGAAAGCCGGAGTTGAGGATGCCGGATTAATTTCGACCATTTGAGATTCTTTACCGAGCACCTGAAATCTACGTACGCCAGCGTTTTTTCCATTCCAGCCCCATCTGAAGCGGCCACCACGGTCAAGGCCCAAACCTGCGACCTCGTGGACATCAGCGAAACTCCATAGGCACTGCGTCTGGTTCTCTCTCTCTCTCTTTGCCCTCTTTCCAACCCCTATATCCCCCACCCCAGTGCAGGGTATCAAACTGGAAAATCACCTCTGGCTAACCTCCCTGCCTTTCATCTCTCCCTCTCTCTTCCTCGTCGTCGTTGTCGCTGTATCCAAACTCGCGAGCGCTAAACAACCGTTTGCTCTCCTGCTTCCCCTAACTCCCATTTCGCCTTTTCTTGCATGCAGGGTCCCAACCACGTGAAAAAGTAGCAGCAATGGCCAGCTCGCAATGAAACTTGGAGAATAACGGGACGTCGGGGCACAGTTTTCTTTATGGGTCTCCAAGGTGCCTCCATGACCACCAGCCTATCGTCTAGCCGCACGTATAAAGCCGTGAACGGCGGCCAGCTTCGTTGATTCTCGTGCGTTCCTGCACGGTCGCTCTCAGCCCTACGGGTTTAGCTCGTCTTCTCCCAACCACTGCCGTTTCCCTCCTTCGTCCTCCTTTCCCCTAACGTAACATAGACCTTCCTCTACGGCGATCCAACTGAATCCCTCAGTGACCCGTTTTCGATTGCGGTCCCTGTGGTGAGAATCTGTAGGAGCGCCGGCAACGCACATTTCCCTCTCTATACACTTTCTCGCAATGTCTCGTTCTCTCTTCTCGTCCACATCCATTCTTTGCCTCTTTATCACGGCCACTGGTGCTCGCGTTCTCATCGGCTCCCGCCAAAATAAATATCAGCCCCAATTTCCCGAAACGAGCCTCGACGTCGTCGTTTATCTCACCTGCTCCCTGCAAGTCGGTCTTCCCGGCGGCGCGAGAAGGAAAAGCCTTTGTCCTGACGGCGTCTCGTCCGGGTGTTGAACGCTTGGTAGGCTGAGTGGGGAGTGTGGGGAACAGCTTGCTGTGTGGAGTCCCTAGGCTTTCTTTATATGGAGTAGGGACCGTGCCAACCTTACGCAAGGCTGCTTATGAAATACCCCGCGGTTTGGCCCTTCATATATATAGGCGCTTTAGACATTCACCGCTTCGATGCCGCCACTTATCAGTGTTCAGCCAGGTGCAAAGGCGGCGCACTCCTTTTGGGCGCTGGTAAGTCGACAGCAAAGCCAGAAGAAGAAATGTATCCGTTAAAAAAAAAGCACAAAATAACAGAGAAAATCTCTCGTGCTCCTTATCTGGTGATATTCATTGCGACCGTTTGTTTCGTTATGTCGTGCTTTATATCTTCCTTGCGCGTGCCTGTATCTATAGTGCCCGTGACGTTTTCAACGTGTTTAGCAGATTTAGGTAAATTAATCCGTGTATTCCTGCCACAAAATGTGCGCTACCTTCGTGCGATGTCCATCGAAGATGCTGGCTAAAGAATGGCGATAATAAACTTCGTTTTTCGTGTCAATTTTCTTCCATAGAGGCTTAGCGTAGTATATAAATGTGACTATATAGCAACTTTTGCCACCGAAGTACACGGCCATTTCTCTGCATAAGCAGGTAAACTAAGTAAACAAACTTGGTGAAAGTCATAGCGTTTAGAATTTTTTAACCTAAATAAATAAAAATGAAGCTCAAACCTTGTTCTTCCTGCTGAGTATGCGCTTTCCACTAAGAGATAAAAATAAAATTGACACGAGCAGCCTTGGCATTTGCGCCTAAAACGTTGTCACGCAAATTTCTCCGACAAAGCAAGAAAGATGTTAAATGCGAAGCATTTCTTCGCGAACATTTGCCTCTCTGACAGAATCTATCTATCTATCTATCTATCTATCTATCTATCTATCTATCTATCTATCTATCTATCTATCTATCTATCTATCTATCTATCTATCTATCTATCTATCTATCTATCTAGTCTCCTCCGTCTTGGAGCTTACATCGATCGTATCGTTAACTTGGTATTTACCAAAATTGGCACACTATGACAACAGTGTATGACGGACATAAATGATGGGTCATGTCATGAATATCATGACATGTGTGCCATGTAGGTCATAAACAGCCGCCTCAAATGACAATCACCGAGCGAAAAAAACATTAACACTCATAAACCACTGAAATGGGTTCGGACGTGGGTACTAAGTGAAGGAAACAATAAAGGATGCTAGTAGATATCATAGTCATGAGCATGACTCAGCATAAATGACAATGATTCAGCGAAAAAAGATTAACACTCAAAAGCCAATGAAATGGCTTCCGACTTGTGTAGTAAGTGAAGGAAACACTAAAGAATGATGGTAGAAGTCACAGTCATGGCCACGCCTGAGCAAAAATGACAATGATTCAGCGAAAGAAGACTAACACTTAAAAACCACTCAAATGAATTCTTACGTGGGTACTAAGTGAAGGACACACTGAAGAATAACGTAGAAGTCATGGTCATGAACATGACTCTGCAAAAATGACAATGACTCAGCGAAAAAACATTAACACTCAGGAACAACTGAAATGGGAGGAGGAGGAGGAAACAACTTTATTTAACTAAAATGGGATATGACGTGGGTACTAAGTGAAGGAAACACTAAAGGATGGTAGTAAACGTCATAGCCATGAGCATGACTCAGCAAAAATGACAATGACTCAGCGAAAATGATTAACACTCAAAAAAGTTGGCGCAGTTTCACCCGAAAGGCGAAGCACCAATTCCGATAGCAAATTAGTAGAGAGCTATACGGAGTAAGGACAGTAGTTTTATCAGCTGTATAAACTTGGACATGCAGCAGCACCAGCAACCCGCAGAATTTTTGTCGACGCCGTCGGCGTTTTGCCCGCGTTCGCACCGAACGCGCGCGGCGTTTTTATATAGATACGTATTTGGTGCCGCAGCTAAACGTTGCCTCCCCTCCCTCCCTCCCGTCCCCCAACAGCCTTTCGCGCGACGTAAAAAGTTGCGTTTGCTCTCTATATATGGAAAGGAGGAAAGAGACGCTTAATTATGCAGCCCTTCAGGGAGCACAGCGCAGAACGCGCGTTTGCTCTCCGACGTGCGTTCGCTCCCCGTGAAAGCGCGCGTCCCCCGCGCCCTTTCACTTGCACATACAGCGTCCGGAGCGCGGCGACGATTTCATCGCCGTTGACGTCATACGGAATCTCACGGCGACGACGACGGCGACGGCAGAAATCTGCTTTGGAGTGTCCATATAATTGCTATCGCAATAAAACCACTCAAATCGGTTCTGACGTGGGTACTAATTGAAGGAAACACTAAAGGATAATGGTAGAAGTCAGCCATGAGCATGACTCAGCAAAAATGACAATGACTCAGCGAAAAAGTATTAACACTCAAAAACCACTGAAATGGGTCCGGACATGGCTACTAAGGAAACACTAAAGTATGGTCGTAGAAGTCATAATCATGAGTATGGCTCAGCAATAACGCCAATGACTCAGCGAAAAAAGATTAGCACTCAAAAACCAATGGAATGGGTTCGGATGTGGTACTAAGTAAAGGAAAAGGCTAAAGGTTGATGGTCGAAGTCATAGTCATGAGCATGACTAAGACTTTCGCCTCAAGGTTTCTTAGGTGTAGCTAAGGGACTACTGAGGACTCGTGACATGAATGTCATGACATGCGTGTCATGTGGGTGCATGAAACAGCCACCTACGTCTTAATTGGTGCTCTCATGGTCGCTTCGTTAACTTGGTAGGCTCCCGGCTTACTGCTTCGCATAACATCGATTCCCACAGGGCGTAGGATCTGCCGGCTTCTTTTTTTTCTACGAAGTGTCTATCAAACGCTGTTCCTCATAATTCATCCCTAAAATCATCGCATGTACCCTCACAGTTTTTCCTAAGAGCTTAAATAATCATGTAGCCTGTAAATGCTTAGACAAAAACACATATAGCCAGGGAAAAATTGCAGATAGCGAAAAAAAAACATTTTTGTCTCACCTCAACCGACGTATCAAGTTTCAGGATAATTACTCGCAGAGATCCCTTAAGAGCGACCTTAATTACTGAGACGAAGGGAATGACCATTCGCAGCCGCGCGCAATTCAGGGGAAAAGGGAGAAATTAAGGGAAAAAGAAAATATCCGCAAGAGCGGAGTGATACTAATGCCGTGACAAAACGCACAGAGCAATTACAAGGAGCTCAAAATTCAGTCATACGAAACAGAGCGCTATTCGGCAATAACAAAAGTGGGCCACTTGAAAATGCTAATGAACCCGCCTATGCCCCAATGTATTCTGCTCTACTTTCGGTCACCAAAACTTTCGTTTCCTCATTCGTTGCTTCGCATGGCCCTCATTCGCTGAAAACTTTATTCGAGGCTAGCGCACATCGCTCAATTAAAGAACTCATTAGCCGACCCTAAAATATAAAGGTATTCCTATGCCGGATAACTGGCGCACACCGCTCTACTCATCCTGATTACTAATCATGTAATTAATATTAAGCGCCCGTATCCTTCAAAAGCAGCCGTTATCAGACGGCAATAGATTTCAAGTACATTGGACAACCATTAAGATTAAAATGCTGTAAGCGAGACATACAAATACTAGACAAAGTAGAGAAGCTTTAAATATATTGAGGTGCCTTCTCAGCACAACCAATAGGGCGTTCTTTTTGTACTTCTTTTTAGCCCTCGCAATTTTTTTAATTGCCCGTGGAAAATAACACAATCAGTACCGTTGATGTAAATTAATCTATGAAGCAGTAATTGCGTCGACGAAAAATAAAAATGCTTAACTGAATATGTAACACAGTAAGACTAATCTTCTTAACTAATTAATTTACCGCACATATTTTATCTCCGAATTGTAGCTAGTGGGTTTGCAAAGTATATGGACTTTGAAGAATTTTGAGGATAGTAGCGGCATCAAGTCATGCATTGTCAAAGTTATGGACAGTTGTCTCACTTTTTTTAAGAAAACGCTTTTTTATGTATTGAAGAAGAAACGCAACTAAAACACCAATGCATTTCATCAGAGATTTTGAAAATAATATACCGAATCTGGTGTAGCCCTGAGAATTCGTTCCGAGTGGATATGCCTTGCGAGCTCACCAGCTGCAATTCGTAGATTAAAATATGCACCGTAAAATAATGCCTAAAACCACAACCTAGTTTTAGGCGTGTTACCCGCCGTGGTTGCTCAGTGGCTATGGTGTTGGGCTGCTGAGCACAAGGTCGCGGGATCGAATCACGGCCACGACGGCCGCATTTCGATGGGGGCGAAATGCGAAAACACCCGTGTGCTTAGATATAGGTACACGTTAAGGGGGTGGTCCCACTCCGGCGGCACGAGCCCCCCGTTTTCAGTACTTTTGGACTAACCGTGGCGGCTCTTCTACTTAGGATATAAAGTTGTGGTATATACCATAAAAAGCCTAATTCTTGTAGATTCCAACTATATGTAATATAAAAAAATTGATTGATGTGATTTAGAAATAAATGTCTAAGAACAAGCATGAGATACATGGTTTTTGCGAACTGTGTCTCAGTTGTGAGCATATTTAGAAGAAACTACCGCACTTACTGCATTGCGGCTTGCTCTGTAGCTTTATGACATATTTATCTAGTTCCTAGACGTAGCAAAATAATTTTGAATTTTTACTTTTTGGATAATTTGCTTTTGAAAATTGCCAAATATCGCAATCTTCTGTTGTAAACAGCCCGGCAACTGCATGCTCAAGAAAGCTAAATTTTGGATAAAGTAAAGTTCAAGGAATTTCCATTTAAGACGTAAAATATCATTTATGTAGCTTTATTAGTTTTAAACCGCAGCTTCGTAGCTTTAGTACCTTCCCGCAAGAATGGAAAAAAATAAAACCAGAATTCTAAATATTGCTTAATTTCAGCCGCATTATTAGAAAAATTAATAAAGTTACATGAATGAAATTTTGCGTCCTAAATGAAAATTCCTTGAACTCTACTTTATCCAAAATTTAGCTTCATTGAGCATGTAGTTGCCGGGCTGTTTACAACAGAAGTTTGCAATATTTGGCAATTTTCAAAAGCATATTATCAAAAAAGTAAAAATTCGAAATTATTTTGCTACGTCTAGGAACTAGAAAAATATGTCCTAAAGCTACAGAGCAAGCCGCAATGCAGTAATTGCGGTAGTTTCTTCTAAATATGGTCACAACTGAGACACATTTCGAAAAAACCATGTATATCATGCTTGATCTTGAACATTTATTTCTAAATCACATCAATCAATATCTTTATATATATATAGTTGGAATCTACAAGCATTAAGCTTTTTATGGTTTATACGACAACTTCATATCCTAAGTAGAAGAGCCGCCACGGTTGCTCCAAATGTGCTGAAAACGGGGGGCTCGTGCCGCCGGAGTGGGACCACCACCTTAAAGAACCCCAGGTGGCCCAAACTTCCGGAGTCCCCCACTACGGCGTGCCTGATAATCAGAACTAGTTTTGGCACGTAAAACCCCATAATTTAATGTTTAATTAATAATGCACTAAAATTCTCATAACTTAGTTATCTTGAATATTCAATTAAACATTTTGATTTCTCCTATTAGTTTGTCCAGTCCATTTCTCCTATAAGTAATGACCGCCTCCCCAAGTGATTTAGATCAAGGCATAGAATTTTTGAAATTTGGTGCAGCTGAGAAAAAAAGATCACCAGCCGTTCCCCTGTCGAGAAAATGGGAGTAAGCGAAGCTTGTCGTGTGTGTATCTGACCTTCGTCAGGGTAACGTTCGGAAGCCGTCGCCTCGGGATCGTCGGTTCTTCGCTGACGGCGAGCCTCGGCTATAGGGAAGCCCTCACGCTAGAGTCGGCACGTCGACGATGAGCCCTTTCCCGAGCGAGTTCACGCTGGCGTTTATCAAACGCAGCTTGCTCCTTTGCAGAGCGCACCACGCGTGGCCTTCCCATCTGTTCGCCGAAACGGATCTGAGGCGATGGAAAGCCTGGAGGAGCGCGCGCCCACCCACATTTCTTCCATGTTCTATAGGGCCCCGCGACGCACCAAACAAACCGGATTGGTTGCGCGCTTGTCACGTGACCAACCTGTCACGTGATCACACGTGTGGCATATCCAATGTGGGTGTGCGCCGCACGTGATTTCTTTCTTTGCTTTCTCTATTTCTTTCTGTCTTCCTTCCTTCCTTTTCTTTTCTGTCTTGTCCCTGGTATGTTCCATTAAGCTTGTACCCTTTCTGCGCTACCAGCAGGATCGGCCCACACGACAGGGGTATGTGCCATTAAGCTTGGACCCTTTCTGCACTATCGCCAGGATCGGTCCAATTTTCAGCGTGACACCACCACCACCTGAACCGCCGCCGACACTTGTGAGCCTATAAAGCTTCGCTTAAAAACCTATATAATATGCAGAGTGGTGGCCCAGCAAAGTTTAAAGATGATATTGAAAACACTGGTTCCGCCAGTCGCGTACAGCAAGTAAGTTTACAGGCAGGCATCTAATGGAGAGGTTTCTTGCACAGCATTTAATTTCACATACCGCACGTCAACTTTCACGCTTCTTGCAGGTCTATAAAGGTTGTTTCTTTTTCTGTCAGTTCGTTTCTGGGTGAAGTTAATCGTAACAGGTCTTGTTACTGGCTCCCGGAAACATCGAAATTAATGTTTTCATCAGCGCCTTTAAATGCTGCAAGCCCAACGCATTTACTCTCTCTCACGCGCGGCTACGTTTAAGGTGCCAGTGTCTTTTCAGTTCACAACACGTTTATTTCTTTCTTCAATGGTTTAAACTAAGTCTATTCCTATTCTGTTTAACGTTTACAGATAGTGTTGGGGGCATACCTATGAAGTAATAGATGCGGAGTAGCCGGCGCCGTCTACGTACACCAAATCTCCGTGAGCACAGATAATCATTTAAAGTAAGTCCATCGCACAAGCTTTCCCGTGCGCATCTGCATAAGCTAAACGAAAGTGTGCAGTAGCATATTAGAATGAGCAACGAAAACCATACGCGTATATTGCTGCACGCCATTCTACTCAGGGGGAGTTAAAGCTGGAAGCAATAATTCCATTTCCTGAACGTAAACAAAACTTTATTGCAGTCGGACTCTAAATCATTCATTTTATTGCGATAGCAATTATATGGACACTCAAAAGCAGATTTCTGCCGTCGGCGTCGCCATCGCCGTCGCCGTCGCCGTGAGGTTCCGTATGACGTCATTTGGAGAAGAAATCGTCGCCGCGCGCAGAACGCTGTATGTGCGAGTGAAAGGGCGCGAGGGGCGCGTCTTTCACGGGGAGTGAACGCACGGCGGAGAACAAACGCGCGTTCTGCGCCGTGCTCGCTTAAGGGCTGCAGAGGTAGGCGTCTCTGTTCTTCACAATCACCATGTATGTAGAGCAAACGCGCCTTCTTCCGACGAGCGAGAGGCCGTGGGGGAAGGGGAGGGAAGGGAGGCGACGTTTAGCTGCGGCACGCAGTGCCTATTTATATCAGAGGCTCCGGCAACAGTCACCAACGCCGCACGCATTTTGAGCGAACGCGGGCAAAACGCCGATGGCGTCGACAACAGTTCTGCGTGTTGCCGATGCTGCTGCATGTCCAAGTTTATACAGCTGATAAAGCTAATATCATTACTCCGTATAGCTCTCTACAAGTTTGCTATCGCAATTGATGCTTCGCCTTTCAGGTGAAACTGCGACAACTTTTTTCATGGTCAGGGCTAATAAAAATCACACGCACTTCCCACACCCGAAGGCTGAGTCGCCTCTTCAATTTAATGCTTGTCTGTCTCTCCCAGTCTTTCTCTTTACTCGCAGTCCATCTGATCAGTAGTGGTGTCCCTCAAGTCCTGTGGAGAGGTGGGGTGAAAATAACGCTGCGTTTATCTGTTCCCAACAGGGAGTTTACGCCGGCCTCGCGATTGCAGGCAGGGACGAGTCCTTTCGCCATGCCTGCATAACCTTTCTCATCTCGTCTTCTGAACAAGATTTTAGAACCATGTCGACATCTACTTGTTGCAGCCAGGCAAGGTCACGCAAGCGTTATCTGCCCATAAACTTGAAAGAACACGCTTGAGTACAACTGTTGCAGAACTGAAAGCTGAACTGCTTGGAACACATAAGCTATTGCGAATGAAGTGTCGCCAGGTGGAGTCCAGAAGCAGAAAGGGCAGATCTCGGAGGCCACGGACGGACGGTGGCACCACCATCGGCCTTTCCTTCGGCTTGTCTCCGTCCTTAGACGCTTCTCCACTAATCATGAATGCAGATAGCCACATCTCGATGCCTGTCACAGAAGCCCCCATGTTTTTGAAGAAGATGGACAAATGCAAGTACAAGAAGAAGAAGATGAGTACAAATGGGAGAGCGGGAACGGGCAACACCGACTACGTCTCTTTGCTTTATTGGACTGGGGAATGTGGAACATTATTTCGAAGACAACGTAGTAAAGCACAAACGTCAACTTACGCCTCCTCTAGCCTTTATACAGCCCGCCTTCTTTTCTTACTATTGCGTACGTGTTCGTTGCCGCCCTGCTGGAGATGTCAGGCATTCATCGCTGCCCACTTTTGTGTTCGTGGTCACAGCTGGGAGGTGAGCTCGCAGGCAACAAGTTGACGGACACACGAAGAGGGCGCGACATGAATGCGTGCGCCTATAATACAAGCACGACAACGGAGGTTGCAGTGCAGAGCGACTTTGAGCCACAGCTGTCCATGTGCAATGCCGCTGTCTTTTGTATTCTTTACTATGGGCTAGCTCCTGCTGAGGTGGCCATCAAATATGCGTCGAGGCTGCATTGTTATTCTGAGCAGCCCACCTGCTATGTTTAGTATCTTCTGAGCGGTAATAATTTCCTAAATCTGTATGCTGGTCAGTACTTGCGTTTGCTTTCCGAAACCGATATACTTGGTGTATGGTGTCCATCCACGTATACATGTTTATGTTGTTCACTTACTTATGAATTCTGCGATCTTGTCACCGAGATCTCTGCAGTGCCCGAATACATAGTTGTAAGTACAGCACACATATATGGGCATTTTTTGACCATGCACTGTAAAAATGAGTAACATGAGCAACATAAATTGTGAAAACAAAAAAAAAGAAGGGGCGCATGGCTAATTCAAATATGACTCAAAATAATTACAGTGATTCTTTTGTTGCAACATCGTCAGATGTCATTTCATTTCTCCGCACTTGTAAGTGCTCGGGGGCCAGTCCAGTGCAAGAAGCCGCCATGATGTACAATTTCAGTCGCTTAATCAGTTCAACGCGAAAGGACACAAAGTGAGAAAGAAATGGGCGACGAGTCTCCAAGTCAAACAACATTTTCATGGTGTAGAACTTCTGAGACATTCGGGGAGGCGGAGGGGGTTACATACAGCAACGTGAAACAAACTAGAGCACCCCGTATTAAACAGTTTGTACAGATAACAAAAGCTAAAAAAAGGGAATACAAAGTATATATCAGAACCACAATGCGCCTAAGACCTTTGGTACAAGGAAGGTGCCTAACAACGACTACAGTCTCTTAACTAGTGCTTATTTATGCATGACTAACACACCGATACTTTTAGATCAACTCGGAGTGATTTGGTACCAGGGTCCAATAATTATTTTTTGCATAAGGAGACGTTTGCCAAGCTTGTTAAGCGTCGTGCGCTGCTGCTTCCTAATTGTTTTGAACGGCCATATTCGAAAAAAATTCAAACAAAAGCCCAATTGCATTTATGTTCGCATTTTCGAGACGCAAATAGCACCAGTGCAAGAGATTGAGATAAAGGATAGCAAGAACTGTAGCATGCCTTGTACGGAATGTCTCCCGAAATAAACTTTCTCTTCGACAGAGAAGGCAAACAGATCGGCTGAGCTCGCATGCTCTGACCTAATGCGCTTACAGGAACAGGACAAATCCCGAGGAAAGAAGGGATGAAGGATGATTAGCACAAATTAGAGGGATGCACAAAGGCATCAACTCACAGTACAATCAACTGAGAAGTCCACCCCTTCTCCCTTCGGAAGAAGGCGTGTTGGCAATCTTTAGCTCAACATTGACCAAGGCCAGTGTAATGTAGCGATTCCTATAACTGGATTCTATTCCTTTTTTTTTACCATCCACCACTCACGAATGGCGAATTATCCCGGCGCCATAACACTGTTCAGGTTCACACATTCCACATAATCCGCATTCCGCGTTTACCATGGCTCACGACGATGCTGAAAAGCAAGTTATTACAATACATCCTAGGGCCAACACTGCAACTAATTCCACGTCGCGAAGGCGCCCGTTAGCAACTCCGCGTGAACTAAACGCGCGGTCGGAAAGTAATAACCAACAAAAGGCACAAAAAGGTAGTGCCAGAAGTAAGGGAAAATAGCGGAGTGCAAAGGTGCCTTTCCGACAAGATGTTCCCTTGGGATTTAGACGGTGTGTCTCAACACCTGCGCACACGAGGAGGGGAGAAGCTAGAGCTTCGTAGCGATAGAAGCTTCGCCTTTACTCCCGTCTGACTTCCTTTGTGTCCGTAGAGAACACAAATATCTCCCTATTTACCCTTTTACATTTTCCCGCTCTTCGGGCAACCGTTCTCGCTCATTTCTTTCTTTTTTTTTCTGATGTGCGTCTGGTTTGTGGTCGTTCAGAGGCTCTCTGGAGATTACCCAGTGCTTCCTATCCCCATCGTCTGCTCAGACAAATCTTTCCGTTTACCACGTTTTACATGGCCTTACAGAAGCCGGTCTTTCGACTTGGTGTAAACGTTGCCTTCGGGGTCCGAATAGCCTGCTACTGAACAGCCATTGTATAATAAGCATGCTAGTCCGCATTGTTTTTCTTTTTATTATATGTTTCGCATTGTTCGTTGTTTGCATCTTAGTCTGTTGCATATTTTTATATTTCTTAGGCTACTTTTGTGCTTAGCAATAGGACGAACAAGAAAATGTTCCCCTTGCTCCTTGCGCATTTATACGTAAAAGTTACATGACACACCTTCCTCACATTTAGCCAACGAGCTTTTCTACAGCTAGCTGGAAATTCAAAACGAATGCGACTCTTTCGCGGGCTGCCATGTCCCATGAATTATTTATTTACGGGATTTTACGCCCCAAGGCGATGCGGGGGCTATGAGATGCGCCGTAATGGACCGCTTGGGATTATCTTCGAGAATCTAAGTAAATGAGCGCTTTTCGTTTTCTTTTCTTTATTTCCTTCAGTCTTTTCTGCATTTTGCTCTTATTAAATTGCCACCGTTTAGGTCAGGAATTGAACCCGCAACCTCCTGCTTATGAGCAAAACGCCATAGCCACTTAGCTAAATCGGTGGGCGTACCACATGCGTTTGTATGTTGCCTACCAACAGCCTCTCGGAGCTGAAGGAAATCTGTCTTCTCGACTTCCGGGCTTAGGCGTCACAGTCACCTTCCGACCAGACGGTGTGGAAACCAAATGTTGAAAAGCCGTCAAATAGTCCTGCTTCTGTGGACATTGTATATGCGCATCGCCAGTTGCTGCTCCGCCTTAAAGTGTGCGCTACAAGGCACGATGTTCTCAGTGAAGGCAAGCAAAAACCTGCTTTACCAGAGAGCTATACACATTGGTGAACTGATAAGCCGGCATTAGATGAAGTTTTTCTTCTGTGCCGACAGAACTTCGTGTCTAACGACGCTTCTTGGCACAGGAAACAATGGCAGAGCATTGCACAGTATCCCCTGTGTAAAAACAGTATTGGTCAAATAAACTTGCAGGCTTTCGTTGGAAACTTTTTCGGAGACTTCAATGCTATAGAGGTGACGCTAAGCATTCGTCATCTGACGTTTTAATTTCTCTTCTGTTGTTTTCCCTTGTTCATTGGTTACACCGAACCAAC
This sequence comes from Dermacentor silvarum, assembly GCF_013339745.2. Taxonomy (NCBI): domain Eukaryota; kingdom Metazoa; phylum Arthropoda; class Arachnida; order Ixodida; family Ixodidae; genus Dermacentor; species Dermacentor silvarum. The sequence continues at coordinate 71,868,322 of NC_051159.1, forward strand.
AAAGTCAATGGACGATATCAGTGTCGAGTCCCTCGTTGCCGCAACTTAAGTCAGGTGAACAAAAATGCTGTACCAGTACTTTTCGTCAGCAAGCAGCGACGAAGGGCCAACCGATGCCAATACGGGCAGTAACAAACCACCGAACAGTGGTTATCAAGTGGTTATTTTGAGAAATTATTTTGGAATTTCGAGAAAAAAATTGGAGGGCGCTTAAGCTTCGCCTTTAATACTGGAACGTCATAGCATTCAAGGATCCCTGACTGCTTCTCATGCTTCCCGGCAACTGCATCTTATGTAACCGTAATGTTTACCGGGAAACGCTGGCGGCGAACGCTGTGCACGAAGGCGAGCTTTCTGGTAGAAACGCGGCCTCTTGCGTGGGGCGATCCCAGAGATAGTGTACAGCCGCGCCAGAAAAAAAAATACAATTTTCAGGTTCCCGTTACTGTTATGCACTTTTAATATTTCAGTCTCAGAAGATTTAACATAAAAGGCATGCGCTGTAGGTGGTTTGTTTCATGACATTTGTTTGTGGGTTGTCATTTTCAAAATTACGAGGAATAACTTTGTCAAGAATGTAATACAAGGTATAAGCAACTTTAGTGATAGAGTAATGCGGCAATATAACCCGCATATACCGCATGTCATATAGCAAGGCGTAGCATATACATATACCTAAATATCTACGGGATTATTTTCTCTAACGGACAACGCCACCGACGCCGACACCGGATTTTCCGCGACACGTGGCCCTTAACGCTATCGCGGTAAAATACCGCCACCCTAATTACGCACCCTGTTCATTACAATGCTACGAGGGGAGATCAAAAAGTTTTGCAACCTGGTTATAATCAAATATCTGACAGCTCTCTCTCTCTCTACCTTTTCTGTAGGTCACCTCGGCAGCCTAGCAAGGTCTGAATATCAAGCCTCCCAGTTTGTTATTTGGTCTGCATCAGTCAGGCAAACATGGCGTGCTCCCGCGATGTCAAGCTTAAGTACCGGATTGTTATCAGATTTTTGTGCAAAGAAGGAAGTTCCGCCAACGAAATCTACGGTGGGATGGTGATTGTGTATGGTAGTGAATGTCCTTCATATGCTGCAGTTACTCGGGGGTTCAATGAGTTTAAACGTGGCCGTGTGCACTTAGTCGGCCGCCCAAGGCCACGGCGGCCGACCACTTCAACCGATTTGGACCATTCAGCCTCAGAAGGGAGCCTTATCATGAATAATCGCCGAATCAGGATGTCCGAAGTTGCCGCAGAATTGAACATTTCTATGGCAGTGCTTTCACTAACATCCACGATGTTTTTAGGGTATGTCTAAGGTCTCGGTACGATGGGTGCTACGGAACCTCTCAGCGCAAGAACCACACCACAGCATGCTTTCATCAAGGAAATTTTAGCACCTCTATTCAAGCGACCTAGAAGATTTTCTCTCCCGCCTTGGGACTTGGGATGAGACGTGGCTGTATCAGTGGGACCCAGAAACAAAACAATAGTCTATGCAGCGGAGGCATTCGGGGTCCCCTCCCCCGAAAAAAATTCAAGACCCAACGCACAGGCAGGCCAGTGATGGCGACACTTTTTTGGGGTGCAAAGTGGATCCTGCTCATTGATTATCTTGAAAACAGTAGGACAGTTACAGGCGAATACTAGGTCAACGTTCTTCGAAAACTGCGTAAAGCCATCGTGGGAAAACGCCGAGGATTAGTGAGAAGAGGTGTCCTCCTCCTGCACGACAACGCCCCGGTTCGCAGGTCTTGTTTTGCCCAGATCGAGAGTGTAGTTTCGAACTTTGACTTTTAGTTATTTCCGAATTTTAAGAAACACCTCAAGGGAACGAGGTTTGATGACTTGAACTCGCTTCAAACTGCCGCAAAAGAGTGACTTGGCAGCCAGGAAGAAAGGTTTTTGCAAGGAATCAAACGCCTTTCAGGAAAATGGGCGAAGTGCATTAGTGTGAGTGGAGATTATGTTGACAAATAAATTTTTTTCCAAGGTCTCGCAGTTTTCTTGATATGCGAGTTGCAAAACGTGTTGATCACCCCTCGTACTGCATCGGCGATGGCTTTGAACAGTCCTGCGCAATTAGAGAAACTCGGAAAAGCGAAACGTAACAAGTGTGATGATCACCATGGGCTCACTTTTATACCGCAAAATTTGCTGCCGGCATCAAACAGTACTATAACCAGATGTTCTGATAGCCCCTCCCATAACGGGAAATTCGGCAGCTTTTCAATAACGGCGGTTTGAAATTCACTTTGTTCTGGCCTTGTTGGAATTTTCCTCGTTTCCCTAACAACCGACTTCCAGTCTCCTTTTGCTCACCCTTCAATTCTCGCCACGGCGAGCGTTCCTTCTCTCACGCTCGCGCCCTCTACATAGCTTCTCCATGGTTACAGCGTCCGCCGCCTGTTCTGCTCGAGATATGAGAACGCACGTGCGTATTAATTAGCGGCCCGCTTCATCTCTTTGTTACCTCTCCGCAAACTACGCTCTTTTCTTCGCCGCTCTTGGCTTGCCTATCCGAAGCTCTACCTACAGCGAAAAACTGGCCAGTGAATGGCGAGGACACTAAAAATAGTTCGGACAAAGGATTTCCCGAGGAAGATGAAAAGAATAAGTGCATTCCGGCATGAAGAAGGAACAAGGTCTTTTATTTTGATTAAATATCACAGTCAGTTCACCTAAGTTAGCAAGCCGATCATCTTTCTTTTTTCACTTTCTATTTTAGCCTCTGCACTGAAACTACCTACTGGCGTTTGGCGAGTCCTCTTGGCATTTCCTTTTTGCTGAACAAAAAAGAAAAAAAGGGACACTTGAGATATACGTGTGACTGTCTTTCGCAGTCATGTTTCTAGCAGGTGATGCCTACAACGCAAATTTTATAGTAACTTTTAGATGCGAAGCATCTTATGCTCAGGGCTATGTCACTCCCTCCCTCCCTACCTCCCTCCATCCATCCAACCGCCGTGCGTCCACACCCCTACTGCGCATGCGCATCCTCCTCCCCTTCCTCTCCTCTCCGGATTGCGGAACGAATGGCAACACCTGCGGCTCCGCGCGCGATAATGCAAAGTTAGATAAGCGATAATGCGAAGCGATAATGCGAAGTTAAAGCTTAGGTTAGAGACGCGATGGTAGGCGCCCCAGAGGCACCGGCAACAGTCGCCAACGCCGCGCGCGTTCGGTGCGAACGCGGGCGGCGTCGACAACAGTTCTGCGAGTTGCTGGTGCTGCTGCATGTCCAAGTTTATACAGCTGATAAAACTACCTTGAGTCGACCCCATGGCTGCTTCGCATACTACTCAGGGTTCCCCTACGGGAAGATAGTGTAATTATTTAACATGAAAGTTACTGAGATCAAAGAAATGGTCATGTACAGAGTTAGGCAATGTGTGTAGATTCAGATAAGTAGCGCTTATTTTATTAGAAACACGGAAAATGAAGTTCCAGAAACTTGAGTTAAACAACGAAAAGGTCTCAAATCGTGAACACGCGTAATAGGTAACGGAGGTGCCAACCACCGCGCCTTGCTTTTTAGCTTTACACGCGTATTCAACCCTCACCTGTTTGAAATCTGCATGGTTTCTTATCCGTAATGAACCAGCAAATTAGCTATTAATATTTCAGCTGTAGAATTTTCGCAGTCGTTAGTTGCAATCCCGAAAATCGAATTATTTGCATTAGGGTACGCCAAAGAAAGCCTAAAAAGCATTTCGCATAGATTCGTCAGCCAATTAGCTGTACTTGTTCGCGTGGCATCCAGCGGTTTTGCGTGTTTAAAAACGTCTGATTTCACCGCATATATATATTTATATATTTCATTATGTTATGGTGAAACCTGAATCTTTAGCAAACTTAACGGCTGATTCATCTTAGAATTGACTTGTCCAGCGCCAGAAACAACACGGACGACGGAGAAGCACACAAGAACAGCGCTGAATCTCAGCCGTGTTGTTTCTTGCGCTGGAAAAGTCAATTCTAAGATGAATCAAGAACAACTCGCCCGGCTATCAGTTCTGGTATTTATGGCTGATCGGGAAATCAGTGCTCAGCCAAAGGTAATGTTTTAGCTCTAAACAACGAGCATTAATCTTTCCATATTCCTGACATTTTCATTAGCAAAACAAAGTTATTGAGGTGTGAGCGCACTAAAACCGGCTTGGTTCCCTTACAGAGACAATGATTCCAGTCTCCAGCGTCAAAATACTCCAAGAACAACTCCTAAAAAATCAGACTAGTAGACAAATCGCTAGCTTTACTATATAATGAAGGAAAGAGAGTACGACGTACGTTGGATTTGCATGGTATATTTTCTAATGTTTCCGCTAGTGGAGCAGCCTTCGTCAAAGTCAGTTCCACCCGCCAAAACGTTAGCAATACACAGGGTGTCCCAGCTATCACGCAGCACGATTTTAAAAAAGAGGAACGGCGTTACGCGAAGCAAACCTAGTGCGTATTGTTCCCAGTACAGTGGAGTAGCCGCCAGTAATTTTTTTCGTTACGGAGATTTAATTAGCTAATTGTAATTAATTATCTAACTCGAGAAGTGCTGACCTAATTATCAAAGTGTCAATGAGAAAATTGCAGAGCAACATGAAAAACTCTCGATATAGCTTTCTGTTACTCAATACGTGCTACATAAAAGTGTTTTTCCGTGCGGGAAAGAAGCCCGCGAAGTTCATCGCATTCGGCGTGACATAGCGGGAGATCAGAAACTTCACCATGACAACGTGCCAGCCCACACCGCCTTCCTCGAGACCCGCTTCCTGGTTGATTCAAAGGTGCCAACGGTTCCCCAGCTGTTCTACAGTCCTGACGTGGCTCACCCACACTTCGTTTCGTGTCCGCGCTTGAAAACTCCCATGAAAGGACATCATTTCGGGACAGTTGACAAAGTCAAAGAGGCTTGCACCAAGGCTCTAAAGGAAATTCCGGAGGAGACTTACCATGGCGCCTACCATACCTGGAAATCTCGCTGGAAGCGATGTATCGACGCAGGAGGAGTCTATTTTGAAACCTTCAATGCGTTGTACGGATCTGATCAATAAACTGTTTTTAATCGACGCACTGATATTACTTTTCGGACATACCCTGTATATATATATATATATATATATATATATATATATATATATATATCGTACTCTCTACGCACGTAGAGAGTACCGCGCCTTAGAAATGGACTGCGCTGATCGCTTTTAGTAATGGTATACACTACAGATTTCTTTTCTCTTCGGCGTATTACGTAAGGGTATGTCTAAGGATGTGCGTGTCTCGCACGTGTATTCAGAAGACGGCAGCATATGAGTTTCATTTAGGTCGTGGAAGTACTTATAAATAAGCGCGAATCTTCTTGTTGTCTTGAACGCGAATTTTCGCAAGTTTTTTGTTTTTGTTTCTTT